>NW_028274809.1:193376770-193720520 GCF_037043125.1 Eumetopias jubatus
CGAATCTAACTCATGGCCGCTGCGGCTGGGGTCAGGCGGCCCAGGACTCACGGCAAACACCGGGCTCACCGCAAGGCTGCTTGTTCTTTCAGAGGGGTCTTACTCAATAAGAAAAAAGCAAAACAAAAGTCTAATTTGTTTTTTAAAAAGATTCATTTCTTCCAATCTGTTTCTTTATTGTAATCAAATAAGAACTGCTATTTCTGGAGCAGTTAATTCATCTACAAGGTGACTGCTTTGGCTTCGAGCTAAGGCGGGAAAGGCTGTGGCAGCAGTCGGCTCAGGCAGGAGAAGTGGGGACGTGCGTCCAGGGCGGCTCCGGTGCGCAGCAGCGTGGCAGCAATGCCCAGATGAGGATCACACACGTGTGTGCGCGCCACCGCCGCCCAGCCGCAAGCCCCCCTTCAAAACTATGTGCCCAGCCAACAGCCTCGTCTCCTTACTAAGGGAGATACCGAAATGCACTTCACTTCTGTCAAGAACAGACGGTTCGAATCTGTTCTGTATACCGGGTTCCTTAAAAAATAAAACCTCTAGTGATTATTTTAAACCACCAAATTAAAAGTAAAACCAGGGCGCCTGGGTGGCTCAGATGGTTGGGCATCTGCCTTCGGCTCAGGTTGTGATCCCGGGGTCCTGGGATCCAGTCCTGCATCGGGCTCCCTGCTCAGCAGGGAGTCTGCTTCTCCCTCTGCCTGCCGCTCCCTCTGCTTGTGTGCTCTAATAAAAAATTAAAAATTCTTTAAAAAAAAATAAAAGTAAAGTAAAACCATTAGCAAAGGGGCTACTTCAAAAATGATTACCAAGCCTTTAGCACTGTGACTCCATCAAAGCGGTGACTCAGGCAACCGCACGTAAGCATTCCATGACCACGAGAAAACAGTTCTATAGGCAAAAATGTTCCTCCTTGGATTCTATTCCTATCAGTGGAAACTTTCTAGAGGCAAGAGGTGTGACTGTTTTGTACGGAACTGTCACACATGGACGTGGCTGAACCCCAACGCTGCCAGCCCCTGACGGCTCCTTACATCCCACAGGGAGACCGACATAGCTGTGGGCCTAATCCTCACAAATTCCCGTCTCCTACAAAGCAGACTCTAACCACGCTCAATCTCTGTAAGACACACACTGTGGCTCTGAACCATTTAAAAATGGAGGCAGCAAACACTTACGCATCAGGCACCGTGATAAACGGTTTCTGTGAATTACACCATTTACCTCTCACAGACCTACATGAGACGAGTGTCACACCCTCTTAACACGAGACAGCGCGGTGCCTGCAGAGCCCCAGGGAACAGCGTCCCACTTGTTACTACATGAGAGCCTCCGACAGCACAGGAGGCTCGTCTACTGCTTCCAGGGGACGTGTGTGCTGACCGACAGCTCACAGAGACTGCAGCTATGGGCTCAGCCGACGCGGACAAGGCTCACTCACCGTGGCCAAGGCCAAAAGGCCGCAGGTGCGCATTTCTTAAATTGTTAATTATATCCAAAGTGTTTTAAATTACTTTTGTGCCATTGTTTCCATATATTTATAAAAGCTTTCTATATAGAAGCATCTTTGAGCAATTTTTTGCACATGTGAGCGACAGTTTTAGTAATAAAATTTGGCATACCGAGAGAGGTGTTTCCCAGCCACGACTGGGAAACCCAGATACGCTAAATGAACGCCCTCCGTGAAACAGCGCATTTCCCCTGAGGAGGGTGCAGGTAGAAGCAGAAGCAGCCCTTTGTGAGAGAGAAACTTACTTGAAGTCACAGTTAATGTCAAAAACGCACATGAAATTTTGACTCTTACATCACAGTATCTTTGTTTCAATTGAAAACAACGTGTTCCTTGCTTCCCCAGATGTGTGAATAAAACCAGAACTCCACGAGGCTTGGCCACACGGAACAGCAACGTTCAGAACAGATGTCTACACGGGAGCGACACTAGTGACAAGCTGGGGCCACAGAATGCTTACAGTTTTTCTAGACAAACAGCCTATTTTCTAACACATACAGCCAGACACTCACTTAACCAAGGCAAACACAGAAGAGACCACTGTCCCTCGATAATGCCACGAAGGGACAGCCTGGAGCGCTCTGCACGTCCTCATGCCGTCCTCCTGAACTCACAGACGGGCGGCCATTTGCTGTGTCCTCGCACTGCTTGCCTGGTTTACGCAGTGCACAACACGAAACCAGCGCGGTGGTTCATCTGTCTTCTGAGCCCCACGAGACAACACTACTATTACACCGAGGAAACGGATGGTGCAATTACATGTTTTACCACTTTCATAACCATTTCAGAGCATGTTCTTGTTCTAATTCTGCTCAGAAACGGTCCACTCAGCACTTCAAATTATTAATAAAACAGTCCTAGTTACTAGTAATGTGGGCATCAGGCAATTTCTAAGATACCCCATGTGGCAGGAGCCCAAGAGGAGAAGACTATTATTGTTTCTGTTTCTAACGGCACATGGGTCTTACTCTGGAGTCGGTGTCCAGCAGACAGCGGGAGATGATGGTGTCCAGGAAGACCTCGTGTGCCGCAATGATGTGGTCCAAGTCTTGGGCCTGCTGCACCTTGTTCCAAAGTTCATCCCAAGAACATTCAAGCACCTAGGAAACAACAACGAGACACTCAGGTACAAAGCGTGTCTTCCCACATCTTTGACAAAATACACCACACAAAAGCTTAAGACAGGACTTATTTAAACTAACATCAAATGATGCTCTGAATGTACCTCAAATGTAATGTAATACTGCATTTGGTGAATGAAATGGACCATCTCAGATGCCAGAATGTGACAGTGGTGCAGCACCCCAGAGAACTCTGCAAGAGAACCGAAGAGCTGGTGTTAGACGCTGCGGGGACACACGTAAACCGCCACACCCTCCCCCTTCTGGACGTCTGCAATCTCTCTCTCAAAAACCACCACTAGCTTCCACTGTTAACCCCTTAAAATAGGAAACAGTCCTTCCATTATCAATTTCCACGCCATTCGAGCTACACAAGGGTTTAGCTGTCTCATCACGTAGCGTTATTTTATTTTATATAACGTAAGGACCTGATAAGGAATGGCATTAAATAAAACAAATGCATCTGAAACTTCGACACATTTCATTGTACAAGTGTGAATATTCGCTCAGTTCTGCGGCTTTACAACACGTCTGTCGGCTGCTGGGCAAGACTTCCCGACTCCCAGCGATCTAGAGACAAAAGTGACATTTCCTTGAGGGCCGGCCCAAAAGGGATCTTGCCACCCGAGAGAAACAGGAACCAGGAGGGCGATGGGCCTGAGCCCCAACTCTGCTCCTGTTCTTTGCAAGATTATAAAACCACCAAAAGGCTTGGAGGTCACCACAGAACAGGCATTCTCTGCTCATACTTTTAATTTTTCGTTCAAAGACCCTACCAGAGTGCCAGGGGACACCACGGTAGAGGAGGGGGCTCAAGCAGATGGGCTCACGACAGAAATGCTTACAAGCACATTTCAATGTGGGTCAGACCGGACGCATTTTTGCTGCCACCCCAAATGCCTTTAATTAGCTCCTTAGGTAAATAATCGTTGCTGCATGCAGTGCTTTGAGAAATCATTCTTGTCCCTTCCTAAAAGTAATAAGGAAGTGAAACAGAAACACACGACAGAACAGTGGAATACAGACTTTAAAAACAGATGAAGTGCCCCGTGGGGGCTTTGCTGGCCTGGCTCAGCACGCACCACTGGGCCCGCGGAGCAGGAGGCCACCCCAGGGGAGGAGCACACACTCCAAACCCCCTGGCGCCTTCCCCACCGTCAGGAACCCAGCATCCCTGGATGGCGTAAATACTCCCGGGAAGAACAGGTTAGGGGCTGCCATGTCATCTATAAGCCCAAAATGAAGAATGTACTTTTCCTACTAAAACTACCAAAGGGGGCTGACGTGTCTCACCTGATACCCAAAGCCTATTTAAATTACTTTTGGCATAAAAGAGCGTCACAGAATGCTGTTCTAAGTGGGAGTCATCCACATCACAGTGTCAGGACTGCCATTTACAACTCCATCTTGGGCCTCAGCCCAGAGCTGGGATGACAGGGACCGTGCTACCCTTCCCCCGAAGCCCAGGTGGTCTTCCCTGGAGAGGCTGTGTGTATTTAAAGCCTCCAGCACGCACGCAGGTGTGCGCCATCCATCCTGCCCCTTCACAAACCACACCCATGAGGACACCAGGCCTCACTGCAATAGCCCGTGTCTCTGAGTCTCCCCTCCAGTGCACGCGGACTGCTTCCTAAGATGTGCTGCTTCACTCGGACTCACGGGAATGCCATCAGCTGTTTATCTTCCACCTTGTGAGGCATCTATGCAGTTGACACTTCTCCATCCTCACATTTTTCTACCAGAGAGTTGAACATTGCTGACAAAACTGTAGATCTCATGGCATATCCTGACAGACGTGCATGAGGATGGTAAAGCAGGCTCCTCTCGGTGCTGTCTCCGGGGCCCCGTGTGTCACAGAAGCACAGAAATCTGTGTGGCTCGTCTCAGCATCTAGCTCCTAGTCAGTGTTCTGTACACAAGAGGAAAAGCTCAATTCCATGAACATGCGTGCTGTTCCTGCTCTGGTCTCTCTATCCAGCAGTCTTCTCGGGTGTTTCCACTGAGGCCCCATTGACAGACAATCCAGCACAACCTGACAATGTGTTTTTACTTGCACATTATATGAGTTTGCTAACATTTTTCACATTTCATCTTCGAGATCCTTCATAAACCAGGAACTTCTGCCAGGTACTTACACAGTTTGATAACACTGACTAAGTCACCGACTCCACTTTATTATCTTGGATTTATTTCAGAGCACAATCTCTCCACTGCCCATCATTAATCTACCATAATCTTTCATGTCACCCACATATGGAGATGAAAATGCAGCTCAATGAACACAAAACAGAAGCATCTACAGAAACTATCCTGGACTCATGTTGGAACCAACCTAAAATTCCCAGCTTTCAGCCTCAGCTGGTCCTCCATGCTGACCAGAAGCTCTCTTCTTTCCCTGACTCCAAAACAGCGGCTTCCAGCCGCCACTACCTGGAGCCCTCCATCCACCAGCTCCCCTCCACCCTCCCCAAGAGCCGTGGCCTCGGCAGGAAGCTCTCCTCCGCTGTGCAGCTTCCAGGGCACTCTGAGCCCCCATTCTGCTCGTGCTTCCTCCACTGTGCAGCTTCCAGGGCACTCTGAGCCCCCATTCTGCTCGTGCTTCCTCCGCTGTGCAGCTTCCAGGGCACTCTGAGCCCCCATTCTGCTCGTGCTTCCTCCGCTGTGCAGCTTCCAGGGCACTCTGAGCCCCCATTCTGCTCGTGCTTCCTCCGCTGTGCAGCTTCCAGGGCACTCTGAGCCCCCATTCTGCTCGTGCTTCCTCCGCTGTGCAGCTTCCAGGGCACTCTGAGCCCCCATTCTGCTCGTGCTTCCTCCGCTGTGCAGCTTCCAGGGCACTCTGAGCCCCCATTCTGCTCGTGCTCTCGTCCTCTCCCCCGGACTGTCCCATGTGCCCTGGCCCTTTGCCAAAGACAAGGGACAGCTAGGGTCAGTCCCCAGTCTCTACCTTAGCTGGTTTCCTGCACTGTCGCCATACTGGAGCGTTCCTCCCGTGATTTCAGAGAGACCTCCCTCTCCGGGTCCACTGCCCACCTTTCTGGTTGTTTCTCCTCGTCTCCTTTAGGAGGGCCTGTTCTGCTGCTCTTTGCTGCAAGACCTGTTCTCTTTTCACCCCATTTTGAGGCAATCTCATCGATTCCATGGCGTCCAGGATCATCTACACAAACTGCATTTACACCTTTATCTCTAGTTCTGATCTGTCTTGGGCTTCCGACCAACCCAACAGATGCATCCCATATATTCTTAAAAACATCTCAAATGAATGTATCTGAAACGGAAGCATTACCCCCAAAGTGCTCTTCCTCCAGGGCTCTGGGCCTGGTGAATGCCCCCCCCAACCCCAGCTCAAAACAGAGCCCAATTACCCAGCCCAGCCCCCAGAGCTCCCTCAAGTCCATGCAGTCTCCCCGACCCCAGGCTGCTGTGTCCACCACAGCCACCCTCCCACAGGATCACGACCGCCTCTGCCGACCTCCAACCTTGCCTCTGAGACCCATTTTCCTCAGTGATGCCAGAGTGACTTTCACAACCATGCAAGTCTGAGCATGCCCCACTCCCTGGTACAAGCCCTCTCATGGCTCCCCCTGCCACTGAATTCAGACTGACCTGAGACCCAGCCTGTGAGGCCCTGAAAGCCTGGCCCTTGGCCCACCCTCCCCATCCCCACACTCTTCCCTTCACCGACATGCTCATGTCCAGGTGCAGCCTTGGACACCACTGCGGAGCCCAGTATGCACCCACATCTGCCAGGTGTCTCCTTTCCATGTTCCTAGAGCACCTGGTCTCGTCCACATCAAACAACTCATCGCCGTACATTCTAAGTTCTTGTTTAAATGTCCATCCTGCCCCTCATAGGGCCCCACTGGGACCCCATTTGTCATGCCTGTCACCGGATACCAAGAACAGGCAGCACAAAGTAGGCGCTTAACAACTACTCACTGAATGAGTGATTTCAATCCTCCAGATTAAAGCAGATGGTGTGTACTCATCTATGTCTTGACTATTTGAATTCACATCCTTTTCCAAAGCCTTCCCTGACCAAGGCAAATTAGCAAAAGTATTCTTCCCTTTAATAGCCTAAAGTACTCCCAAGTACTTTATTTTCCTAATCTAGAAAAATCATCTTTTCTTATATAAATGAGTATAAAGAACAGCATCTTCAATGACAGTCTTCCAAAATGAAGCCTCTGAGTAAAGGGACCTGTGACCACGGCCCATTGAAAAGGAACCTGTTTGGGGAGACGAACCATGAGAGACGACGGACTCTGAGAAACAAACTGAGGGTTCTAGAGGGGAGGGGGTGGGGGGATGGGTTAGCCCGGTGATGGGCATTAAGGAGGGCACGTTCTGCGTGGAGCACTGGGTGTTATGTACAAACAATGAATCATGGAACACTACATCAAAAACTAATGTTGTAATGTATGGTGATTAAAATAACATAATAAAATAAAATTTAAAAAAAACTAACGATGTATGGTGACTAACATAATAAAATTTTTTTAAAAAAGGAAAGGAACCTGACGACCCATATGATGGAAGTCTGAAATCCCTATAATGCTGCAACTCTTCCCCACACGAGAATTCACATGCTAGACGCTGGACTCAGAACTTCTCACTCCCTGGTCACGCTCGAACAAATGACTAGGAACCCAATTCATAAGCAGACTGAATTCATAAGGGATTATCTGGTCCATTAATTCCTAAAAAAATCTAACTTACACCCGAAACACCCCTTGAATCTCTTTACCCAGCACCTTGAAAATACATCACAACGCACTTAACATGGAAGTGCTTGTGTTTTTATGGTTGACTTACAAAGAAAGAATCCCAGAAGCAAAGCAACACTTGCACTGGGGTCCAATAAATACATAAACACAATACATCTCCTGCTGGGCTACCTTCACAGCAGAAAGTTTCATACACAAAATCAAGAATGACCGTTCTTCCGTCAGCTTGTTCAGGAGCCAAGCGTGAGGTCCATCTGTAATTCTGTGCTGCCCTCTAGAGGGTGCTGGGAGAACGTCAAGCCTGACTGAAACAGACGGCAGGCTCTGCAAGGACCTGACTGCGCGGCGGAGGCATCTCCAGCAGGAAGCACCTGCTCATCTGGAGATGCACCTTCAACAGCATGGAGGATTGTTAAAAATTGTAAAAAGTTTCTTAAAAAAATATATACCCTAAAACAGTTTCTTCACAATTGCAAATCACCTCCTTCAATCTGTATTTATAACTGAGGCTACTATATTTAAAAGTGACTTGATCAAATTACCCATCTGATTTATTTCTCAAGGCTAAGGGTTCAAAGTTGTGAGAATCAGAATGTTTCAAACCTCCTGTCTGTGGAATCTCTAACCAACACGAAGGTCCTCCTGCAAACGCCATCCGCTGTCCAACATATGGCCAGGCAGCTAGGAGTGACGCCTGCAAAGGTGCCCCCCTCCAGCCCCAGGCCGCACTGGTAAGTGCACTACACAGACGGGGCCCCACAACCCCAGGAAGTAAGGGCTGCGGTCACTGCCCCGCTCCCAGATGAGGGAACTGAGGCAGAAGACAAGGAAGCGGGCTCGCGGCCACAGTGTGATGCTGGAGGACTGCAGACTCACCCGGGCAGTGCCGCTCAGCATCTGTGATGAGGGCGAACCACACAGCTTAACAGTCCGGCACTGGGAACTCCTCAGAAAGATCTAATTACCAAGGAGCGCCGACTCATCCATATACGCAAAGAGATGACTTTAAAGAGAAAAACGTCTACTCGTTTTTTAAGTTATTGTTTCTGCAGTCTAGAACACTGTCTTTCGTAAGATAAACATTATTATTATAAGAAAGAAAAGCAGTTGCCAGTCACACGGGCAAAATGCGGCAGCAGCCCTGTGGCGGTGCGTCTCCTGCAAGGGCCTGACCACCTCTCCCACCTCCACCACGCTCACTTTTATTCCTAATAAGGACCAAAAAGGAGATCATTTTAATACCACTCCTCTGGGGAGAGGGGCCTCCATTCCTCTCTCCCCTCCAGTACACAAAGGTTGAGAAAGAATACAAGCTCATTTAACTGTATTTATTTCGTTTTGTCAGCTGTTATATGAAATACAAATTTAGTTGCCACTAATTGTGATACTTTTTACATTAACTGAATCCAACAACAACAACAACAACAAACTCCATACCACTAGAACCCAAATCTTAAAATGATTTTTGTAACAACAATTGTTTTTTTGTCTGGCTGAAAGACAAATATATAAAAACAGGCATCAACATCCTGGTAGACGACTACCAAAAACTCCTGTACTAAGCAAATAATTTTCAAGTGTAACTATTTATTCCAAAAAAAATTATTTCAATAGATATTACTGCAATGATATTTGGGGTAATAATTAACGACACTGTACGCATGGACCAAGCCAGCTATCCACACTGTACATGAGGGAAAAACTCCGAAGGTGATTTACAAGAGCACTATATAATCTTCATGTTTTTGCCTCAGATTTATGGTTGGCGGGATGTTTCTAAATTTGCTGTATTAACAAGAGCTAACGAAGTAGCTGGTTGATTTCTGCTCATTAAGTTGCCTGAACACTAACAACTTTAAGATATTCCTTATAACTGAAAATAAGAACATTACACCCCAACAGAAACATGAACAAAAAAAGTTTGCTGAAAAGAGAAACACAAAGGACAAAAGAAAGTGTTTATACTAAACATTTAAAAAGCATTAAAAATTAAAATAAATGGACAATCTGTTTGAAGGCAGTACCCAACTTTCACTGACCAAGAGCAACACAGCCTCCCGCCAGGCAGAGGGGCTGCCTTCGTGCGGCCGCACCCTGAACCAGCACCTCATTCCCAAAGTCATCGGCACCCAGAGCTGAAATATCAGCAACAGCATTTGCAAACATAAAGTAAAACCAGAATCCATACCTGTCAGCCCAGCTGTTCCATCCCTAATCCATCTAAAGAAATATTTAGACGCAAATAGATATATACTTACAAAAAGCTTATGGCATTAGTTATATTCATGGGGAAAAAAGAATACATATGCAACCAAAGAGAAAGGACAGAATGGTACAAATATATATGCATGAGGCAATATTCTGCTATCATAAATATTTTAGAAGTTTCAGGGACGAGGAAAGGGTCAGTGAAAGAGGCTAACACAGAGCTCTCCATAATGGCACCAAGTTATGTTTGCATGATTAATGTCACACAGGATAAAGCCTACTTCTTCCACACACAGAAAACTGATCAGATGTCTGTGACCTTCGAGTGGAAAACAGAGCTTGCTGACTACTCAGTGCAAGAGGAAGAGCAAGTTCATGCAGACACTGGTGAGGGGATACTGCAATCAGAAATGTGTCACAACCAGCGAACAGCTGGACCTGCTACCGAGCCCAGACTTCGCAGACGCATCCCTGATGCACCGTGACGGAGTGTCTGCACTACCCGGAGTCGGTCCGAATCGGGCAGGAATGGGGACGCAGCACCACTCAGGCCACAGCGCCGGATGCCCCCCGGGAAGGCCACAAGGCCAGCAATCAGGACAGCTTGACAGCACGCACCCAGCAGACGGCATGAGTCACCCTGAGACACACCATGAGAAAGGGGGACAGGTGCAGAGCCAGGAGACCGTGAGGCCCTCTGAATGACGGATGCCTTCTGCCCTCCTTCACAAAGCAGCCCCTCTACCAGGCAGCCCACATGTACTAGAGATACTCAAAGGCAGTATTTCCTGTCCATGTCCATCATGGTAGTTAAAAGAAAATGTTTGCTCTCACTTTTCAGCTATGTCAGAGGGTCCTTATTACTAATTTTCTACAAAGTGAGTCCAGAGGAAGCGAGGCCAGGAGAATTAGGGCATCCTGATCCCGAAGAAAAGACCAGCTGTGAATACAGAAAGCATGGGATGCCCAAAACAAACTGCCCATCCTGTCTGTCAACACACCGACCCCCGCTTCCGGGTTGTCATTATTCTGGAACTCTGAGAGCTGCTTAAGGATCAGCCTTGACCTAATAAACGTGGAGAGATCACGTCTGCCTGTCTTCAAACAATGGCTCTTTTTTTTTTTTTTTTTTTAAGATTTTGTATTTATTTATTTGAGAGAGAGCACAAGCAGGGGAGAGGCAGAGGCAGAGGGAGAAGCAGACTCCCTACTGAGCAGGGAGTCCAACATGGGGCTCCATCCCAGGGCCCTGGCATCATGACCAGAGCCAAAGGCAGATGCTTAACCATCTGAGCCGCCCAGGCGCCCCTCAATGGCTCCTTTTTCAATAAGCACTTTCACCAAAGTATTAAGAATCTATCAGTGTTGTTTCTCTTGAGAGACACATTGTTGAAATACTTTCTCAAAGGTCTTAAACAAATGAATTTCAAAATGAAGATTTCAAAATTATTCATAATTGAAATTATTCAATATTTAAAACATTAAAATAAACTTGGCTATCTGACATGAGAATTTTTATTACAGCTTGTAATTGTAAAATAATATTACAAAATGTTTCCATGTCCTGGTTTACAAACCAAAACAAACATTAAAGCAATTCCCAAACAGACTTTAATCAAAACACTAAGTGAATTTTAAATGAACCAGTGATTTATTAAACAGCTTTCTTTCCTTAAAAATTAAAAAAATAAAATCCATATGTGAACACTAGAGTGCAAACGAATGTAACTCTGAAAGAAACCTCATGATCTAAAATAATCTAACTTGACTCAATTTTCTTCCGGATTTGCACAGAAATCAAGATTAGCAATATTACAAACGAGCCTTTTCACAAAAACCAAATCCAAAAGCACAAAAATGCATCACTTCTTAGTTTGGTGACTTTAATACATGTCCCTGTTGGCTAAGTTGCTAGCAAGCCCAGGCCAGGCTGCGACGCAGGCCCCCCTGACCACCCGGTGGTTGAGTTTACCTGGCATATTTCTCAGGAGCTTCGCATTGCACATATGCCCCTTTCGAATGTCGGTGAGGATGTATTCCATCCGCTTAGCCCTCCAAAGGAAGTTAAATACTCTCAGGTAGTGGCTCATACACTCTCGAGTAAACACCTGAAAAGAACAGCACAAGACAGGTTGGTAGTACTCTGCGATGGAAGGATCTTACCAGGACAGGTCTTGACCTTTCTTGTTTTTTTTTTAAAGCAAAAAAGAAGCCAAAGAACACACAATCAACTCTAATAAATTCTAAGTGGTATTAAGCAACTAATGCATTTTAGGAAAGTATCATTATATTCAACTACAGTGATTAATGGTGTGTTAAGCAGCATGTCAAGCATTCACAGTAATAAAAGGTAGATATTTTTATACCAATTTCATAGACTGAGAAACAGAGGCCTAAGGTTACACAGCTAGTAGGCGGTGTGTTGGGACTTTTAAACCTAGCCTAAACCTTGGTCGACCATGTGGACTCTTAACTCCAGCTCCAGCTATGTAGCAGTTTTTTCTACCATCCCCCCCAAGGGAGATGTGAGGCTGTTGAATCTCACGGAGGGTGGGCCTGGAAGGATCTCCAGCCTGTAAAGAGGTCTCTGGGTTGTTTTTACGTATGTATGTTTTGCTCTTGAAGCCATTTCACTGCAAATGGTCAGCAGTGTCCCATCCCAGGAGGATGAGCCCTGTGGGCAGGGGTGGGACAAGGCCTTCCTTCCACTCCCACCTCCCTCCTATGGGGGCCAGTCAAATACGCATGTCAGGTGAGCCACAGAGCATCTTCTAGTGTCCGTCTGTCCCATGAAAACATGTTTCTGACACTACTGTGTGTGTGCAGAACAGATGTGGGCACACGTTTGCCCTTTCCTAGATGCCTTGAGCAAGGGATGCATCTCCTGTGTGCCCAGCGCTCCGCCTGCAGCACAAACAACTGGAAACAGCCCACCCAGCAGCTCTGGGCCTCCAGGAGCATGGCCCCTCACCCTGGGGCCTTCCCTCACATCACCCCCTTATGCCCTAGCTAGCCCACACTCTTCTCTGGCCCAGACCCCGCCTGGCCCTCAAGGACAAAGGCCACATGCCTCTCCCCGGCCCCTTCTCCAGACAGGACATTTATCACTGGACCCTTGCAATTTGAGCACTTCGTAGTAGACTGCTGTACCTTGTCTTCTTATTTTGTATATTCTCAGCACTGCTCACGTGTTAGAAGGACTACCTGTCTATTCTTCTGTAGGCCTTCTTGTGCCAGTATTTGGCAAGTCTAATTACTAACTCACGACTGCATGTCTAAATGGGAGTGGTTAGGAACTGCTTTGAATGGGCTCTGAAATCAACTATGAATGTTTTGGGGATTATCTATTTTGCTGCCCACACTATTGTTTATGCAATTATAGAAATAAAGGGTGATAGGATAAAACAACTTACAAGTGAATTAAAGAAATCTGCTACACAAATGCTCTCTCAAGGGATCCTTCAGTGCCAGGCTTCCAGAGCACATTTAATGTGACCCAAATTTACAAACATCCAGTTTAATCCAATTCTTTAAAAACAGTAACTGTTTCAGAGAAAACACTCCTACCCCACTGCATTTATACAGGAGAAAACACCCTTCATGTTTAGTTTTGCCACATATTTGGTCTTTCAGTTCACTGCCTGTATGGAATAAAGTTCAGAAAAATTAAATAAGCTTCTGACACCTCATCTAATACCCTGGAGATCAAGGACAGAAACCCATGGATTTTAACCCACCCAGTACCCAAGTGAGAAGATTAGAGATAATCTCTCCATGTCCTTCTTCACAGAATTAGTAAGAAGCTAAAATTATACTACGTTATAGAAGATAAAATTATGTGACTAATATATGTTCTCATTATAATTAAATTCTCTACAAAAATGACAATCTCAATTAATGCGAACATAAAGGGAATAGAGATAATACAGTAAATTAAACCGGGGAAAAAGCAGAAAATCCATTTTCTTCCAAAATTTGACTCTAAAAGTAGGTCTTTCAACAAAATATTCCATGTAGCTGAAAACATAACAAGCCGGGACATAGGCTAACCCTAGGACCAAACAGCAAAGGCCAGATGTGCAAGACATCACGTCCCGCACAATGTCCCCAGCACATCCTGCTGATGCGTTCCAAGGCCCTGCTCCCCTTCCCAGAGGAGCCCTCAAGGTATGCCCTCCACCTGCTGGGGCTGGCATGGAAGTCAACACTTGTTAGCCATAGCTAGAGATACAACCTAAATTTGTTCTTTAAATATGTGACATAAAATTCTTGACTGTTCTGACTACAGCTTTCAAAAATCTAAAATATGAAAAATATACTGCATAACCAAGTGTTCATACACAAGATGTGCCTGCATTACTGTGTACGCCCAGTAAGGTCTGCAGTACCATGAAATAATTCAGTAACTATGTGTATGGACCATGTTCAATTTACCTAGTACTCAAGGCACTTATACTTCGAAATAAGAAGATAGAACTGCCTTTACTATGGTATATTTTATGCAGTGTACTCAATATTAACAAAATAGATAACATGAAGGTTCCTGATTTAAATAATCATGTACAGAATTTTTTTTTTTTAAAGCAGGCTCCATGCCTAGCATGGAGCCCAGCACAGGGCTTGAACTCAGGACGCTGAGATCATGACCTCAGCCGAAATCAAGAGTTGGACGCTTAACCAACTGAGCCAGCCAGGCGCCTGAGAACAGAATATTTTAAGGAATAAGAATTTAAAACCACTTAGGATAGAAATCAAAGGAGAAAAAACTAATTTGGATATGACAAAAAACTAAATTTGAGAGCAGTTATGGTGGCTTTGACCTGGTCAGGTTTAAACACTGGGGATGTGCGTGTAAAAGCAGGTGCACCAGGAGCTGCCGTTACCCCGCGGGGGGTACAGCGCGAGGGCGGCCCCGTGAAAGCACCCAGGCGGGGGTGGTACTCATCTCAGAGGAATTATATCACTCCTTAATGGAGTATTTTCCCCAGTAATTAAAAGAAATGAAAAAAATAATAAATAAATAAATAAAAGAAATGCCCGTCCTCCTTCAATATTTCGGATATAGAATGACTGGAGTAAGTCCAAAGAGCTTCCTGGTGAAGGAGGCTTCACTCCTGTCTGAATAAAAGCGTGAGCACTGAGGGAAGGGGCAGGCTAAGTGCAGACACACGCCGACGGTCAGTCTCCCCCCATGTGGGGACGGCTGGGAAGAAGCAGCACGTTCATTAAGTGCAGCAAACGCACTCCATGCAACAGTACAGCTATTCCCTGACAGTTTAAATGAACGCTAAATATCACATTTGATCTAAGTAGCAAAAACGTGACTCTCCTGAAATACACTTTCTGGTTCCTTTCAAACTACCCCAAATTACTTGCTATGGTCTAAGAACAACAGAGCACAATCAGCAATTGATTTATTAAGTACTTGCTGAAACCTATGATGGAACAAAGAGTATTTTTAAGAATTCTTAAAATTATAGATCATTTCAGCACTCATTAATGATCATCTAAAATACACACACAATTCTGGCTTCAGTATTCTTTCGGTGGGTCTATCCTAGATGTCAAGTGATGGCTTTCTCTAGAAGCTCTTGGAAAAGATAGGCAGTCCTAAAACAACACAATGGCTGGCAACGTGAGGAGCTGCAGCCAGCGTCCCATCACACAGCATCGCCTTACCGTTGCGATCGGCCCATCGACGTGGTAGTCCAGGCTGAACACGTCCCACCCGGTGTCACCTGGAGAGACCTGGGGACAAACACAAAACACTGCAGGCTTTCCGGCCAGTACCCTGCTTACTGCCAAAGGACCTGTCCAGTCCCCAGAGAAAGGCTCAGTAGTTCTGAGTGTCAGCTACGTGAGAACTGCATCTTTTGTCAACTCCCGTACCTTCAGCACTGGAACCACAGCCACCAAGGAGGCACTCTGCAGACTTTGAATGAGTACCAAAAAATCGTTTAAAATTAGTCACTATATTTTTATAATAGAAACTCAGTCTTCTATGTCCCAAATCCTTTAAAAGTCAACATTTTAAAAACCCAACGGACCCTGCCAATGGTCCTTCATCATAGCTAAGCAGCGTACGTTTCTGATACTCACTCCCTAAAGAAAATCCATCTTCTAGCAAACTGAAACACATCGATTTTCAATAAATGTTATTATTTTGATAAGCATTATTATTATATATCATCCCTGTGGCTCCTACAACATTACCAGTAACAGGGGTAAGATTTACTCCATAGTGCGCTGCCAGGCGCTGTGGCGAGCACTTGGGTTGTGTGCCCAGGGTCCCGCCCAGCATGCTCATCGACGATCAGGCCATGCAGGCAACAAATCCCCTCCCACCAGGCTAGACTACATGCACTCAAGCAAGGAGCTCACTGCCACGCAGGAGCAGGAACACGGTACCTCCAGTAGCCTCACGTCCAGTCTCTTGAGGATCTCGGGGCTATCAAACTGGGCATTGGTGGCTCTGACGGCGGTTTCAAGGATTCCAGTCAGGTTGTGTTGATACAAAGTCGTTGCTGGACGGACAAGTTCTGGTCTTAACAGATTTTTTAAAAATTAAAGAAAATGTTACTTGAATCCTTAATGAGCTTTGTAAAACTCAAAATCATAAAAAGGGTTCAAACTATAAAAACTAAAAAGATGAAAGAAACCACTACAATATGGGAATAAGTTTCACAAAATTAGGGGCGCCTGGGTGGCTCAGATGGTGAGCCATCTGCCTTCAGCTCAGGTCATGATCCCGGGGTCCTGGGATTGAGTCCCACATCAGGCTCCCTGCTCAGCGGGGGAGTCTGCTTCTCCCTCTGCTCCTCCCCCTGCTCATACTCCCTCTCTCTCTAATAAATAAATAAAATCTTTTTTAAAAAAAAGTTTTACAAAATTAACTGTCAGTAGGATTTCACCAAGTATTCTGGCAAGTAAAACAGTTCTTTAAATTTCGAAAACATTAATTTTGATTCCACTTAACTTGAAAATACTTACACGTGCCACACATGTTAAAAATGAAGTTTTGAACTTAAGTCTGGCCTACAGTGATGTGAACTGCTGTGACCCCGCACAGGTCCGCTGGGAAGAGAGGCCCTCATCACGTCAGAGCAGCCAGGTATGCGGGCGTCATGATTGCAACAGCTAAGAATTACTGCATCATCAGCAAACACTTCTTCAGGGCTGCTAATGTCGGGGTTTCTTAACGAAAAGCTGACGTTCCTATGGCTGAGAGCTGGCCCGGTTGAGAGCACGGCTGTGTGCTGGGGGTGGGGGGTCAGCCGGTACACACTTGCCGACATAAGGGATGGAGTGTGCCACGTGGCCAACACCCCGTGTGACACTCAGGGCAGCTGGTAAGAGCAAATCCTAGGAGTCCTCACAAGGAGAAAACCTTGTTTCCTGTTTTTCTTTTCATTTTTGTGTCTATACGAGAAGGGACGTCAGCTGAGCCGACTGTGGTCTCCACCACACAACAGATGGAAACCAAGCCATCACGCTGTATACCTCACGTTTACACAGTGACGTATTCAACTATTTCTCATCAAGACAGGAAAACCCCTGCCAATCATCCCCAGGTGTGCACGGAAGCTCCACAGCTACAAGCCTTCAGGGCAGTAAAACACAGGGCAGAGAGAAACGAAGGACCTCAGCGCCATCACTCACACATCTGAGGCCAGGGGTCAGCGGCAGGCCCCCCTCTTAAAACCATAAACCTGAAACACGCCTTATGAGATGCTCCAAATATAAAAACCTAGCATAAGGGAAATATGTTAGGTCAGCTAAGTGACCAGATCCATAATGTGACCACGGACCTCTGCATTTTGCCTTGAACGGAAAGAACGGCCTGGCCAACCTCCACCTGCACCCCCGCACCTCTCATTCCACACGCTCACATGAACTCCCATCTAGGCCGATGGCACCTCTCCTTCACACTCTTCCCCACCCACGCTGCCAGTAGGCCCTGACCTTGCGACCAGGACTGAACCCACCAGAGGCCCCTTCTCTACTTGGGGTGCAGGAGCGAAGCACTTCCATTTGGCAGATCACCAACCCCTGCTCAAGGTGACCACACAGTTTCCCATGAGCACGAGCGTGTAGGTCAGTCATCGCTGTGTACGTCCCAAACTAGCTCCTTTCACACTGAAGATGGGACTTCTGGGTAGAAGAGGGACGGCACGGGCCTATGTCTGAAGGAGGCCCCTCAGGAGAAACGCACATCCCTGGCTCCACCCAGAGGGACAGAGCCACTCCGCGGGTGGGCCCAGCGATCCACCTCAACCAGCTCCCTCAGGAAGTCTGAGTGCCGGGCCACTAAAACCACCGCACGACTGCACAGCCAAGGCTGGAAGACAATGCACTTTTAAGTGTTCTAAAGGGAACATCAAACAACCCCGATCTCCATTCTTCCACGTCTGAGTGAAAATCACCCACACTCGGTACGCTCGCTCGCCAGCACCAGCTGGGAGCCCGGGTTGAATCCCGAGGGTCTGTCTAGAGCCGGAGCAGGACAGGCTCTGGGACAGAGGGGAGGGAAGGGGAAAGACACAGCTAATTCTAGAAGGGAAGATGCCATGAATAATGTCCCAGAACAAAACCAAAAGAGTGATAATATTTGTTTTATGGGAGTTTTTTTCCCAAGAAACAATTTAAACTAAAACTATGGGGGACAGTTCAGTCTGAAACAATAGGTTTTTTGGAACCAAGTGTGATCCCCCTGCACGCCCCTCGGACACTGGACCGTTGGCGCCACGGCATTCCCCAGGCCCACAGGCTCCTCTGGGAACGAGGCACAGAATGAGCACAAAGGGACAACTTCATCTCTTCAAATTTCATCCTACCAGTATGTTCTCCAAGAACTCAACAAGTTTTCCTCTAAACCATTTACCCTTTAAGACCCTGTGCCCATGGGCCCCAAAGACTTACTTGAGCAAATCCATCAGGTGCCGAATGAAGTCGCCCTGGCCAAGCAGCAGGTACCGCCTGACGGCCTGCATGTGGTCCAGCAGGCTGTACTTCTTGTTCAGCACGTCCAGCAGGTACTTGCTGGTCTCAAAGTATGCGGCGTCAATTTTCCCCCGGAACGCGTTCTCCAAATCTGTGAACAAATCTGCGGCTACAAAGAACAAAAGGAGAAATATACAGACGTATGTAATTTGTCTTTTAATAAAGAGAAAACAAAAGGCTCCTACGTATAAAAGCCATTGCCAAAACCCCCCGATGGCCTCGGTGGCAGACCCAACTGGCTGCGCGTGTGCTCGGGAAGGTGAGTGAGCCCCCAGCCCCAGGACGCAGACGTGCAGCCGTGTGTCCAGGAGTCACCCCTGGGAGAGGGGCCCCAACAGCAGTCTGGCACTTGCTGGATCTCAAGGTCAAGTCACCCTCTGCAGTATGACGAACCCAAAACCACACTCCAACACGCCGGTGAGCAATACAGTGCAGGGTGGGTCACCATTCAAGTGCCCACATGCACCTACAGGACACTTTGGGAAGCGGGCTGAAGAAGACACAGGATAGCACATGTGAGTATGAGCTTTGTCAACTGCGAGCCTGGCTGTAAGAGTGAGACCACGTGTTACTGCAGGTGTGCGCAGACCACGCATTACCGCGGGTGTGCGGCGTGAGACCACGCGTTACCGCGGGTGTGCAGCGTGAGACCACGCGTTACCGCGGGTGTGCGGCGTGAGGAAGCGCACGCTGCTCTCCACCAAGGTGGAGTCCGATGACGCAGTAACAGGAGGGCATGACGTGTGAGTGGTACCGTGACATTTTTTTTTTTTTAACCGTGACCACATTTTAAGGGGCCGTGGAGGGTGGGGAGCGTACTTCTGTTGAACTGTGTAGTTTTAAAAATGTAAATATTACCCCCCAGAAACATTTTTACTGAACCACAACTTGAGTCACGGAGGATTTACATTCCAGAGGAAAGGTGTAACCCTAACCAGCTCGAGCCCAGCGTGGCCAGACACCATACACGCAACACTCCTTTTTCCCTAATGCGTTAGGCCTCTCCCACACTCTTGTTTGTAAAACTGGACTCTTTATTCTTCAGTCACACTTTCAAATATTCAAAATTTTTCACATGTAAGAAATAGAAAATCGACTTTTTCCCCCTGCTTTTGTGTTCCTAGCAGTCTTTCCAGGTTTGCGGTCTTTCAGTTTCCCAACCGTACTACTAGCCTAGCAGCAAAGAAACCCTCGTCCTGCAGACCGCAGCAGCATGGGGGGCCGTGGCACAGGGCGGTCACTGCAACCAAGAGGACGGCCACGCACCTCGGCAGCGGCCACAATCCCCCACGCCCCCTGCACGCGAGCACCACGCGAGCACGGGCACCACGCTCCGTGCCCTGGGCTGGCTGTCTTCTCTAGGCACTAGGAAAAGGTCAAAATCTGTCCATACAATTCTCCTGCCTCTTCTTCCTTGTTCTACATCTTAAACATAGGTACTTCCCAAAAATCTGTTCTTGGACCTCATCTCTCTCTTATTCTAAGAACTAAACTGGGGTCTATACTTCCTAAAACGTGTATGGCTAAATTGTGTGTGTTAAGTACACTTGGGGCAGGGAGGAGAGGCCTCTGATCCCAACAGCTGGAGCATCCTCGATGCCACGGAGCCCTGTCCTTAACCAGCATGGTGACACGGGCACTTCCCAAAGCCCTACAGCTGGCCCTGACCTCCATCTGGATTTTCAGTATAGTTTTTCCAGTACACTCTGGAGACCTCCTCCAGCAAGTCCTCTCAGACACTAAAAATCAAATTGGGCCAAAAGGTACATGAGCAGATGCTCAACACCACTCATCATCAGGGTAATGCAAATCAAACCACAGAAAGGCAGCACCTCACAACTGTCAGAATGGCCAGAATCAAAAACACAACAGGTGTTGGCGAGGATGCAGAGAAAAGGGGAGCCGAGCCCTTGGGCATGGCTGGTGAGAAGGCAAACCGGTGCAGTCACTGTGGAAAACACTTTGGAGTGTCCTCAAAAAATTAAAAATAAAACTACCATATGATCCAGTAATTCCACTAGTGGGTATTTACGCAAAGAAAATGAAAAGACTAATTTGAAAAGATACGTGCACCCTATGTTCATCGCAGCATTACTTATAATACACAAGATACAGAAGCAGCCCAAGCACCCAACAACAGATGAATGGTTAAAGAAAATGTGGAATACGCACACAATGGAATATGACTTAGCCTTTAAAAAGAAGGCAATTCCGCTGTGGCAATGCTGACGGACCTGGAGAACGTTATGCTAAGGGAAATACCGGCTGGTATCACTTCTGTGTGGAATCTGAAGCCATCCAACTCAGAGCAGGGGAGTGAGCTGGTGGCTGCAGGGCTGAGGGGAGGACAGTCCCAAGGGACAAAGGTCTAGTGCTGCCAGGTGAATAAGGTCTGCGGCTAGCGTACACCCAGCGCCTACAGCTGACCCTACAGTACCATACACGGTCTGTCTCACTTAGCGCTTCCTTTCATTTTACTGTACATGTTTCTCTTCATCAAAGGCACAGCTATCACCACGAACAACCGTTCGAACCGTCTCGCCTACACCTGCCGTGCTGTCCCACGCACAGAGTCAGAACGAGCACGTGAGCAGCAAACGCAGCCAAGACCAGGAAGCTGTACACGTTAAGTCGGCCACACACAAACCGCTGTGGGATTACGGGGGCGTGGGGGGGGCAGCCGATGGGGGAAACAGAAGAGGGCAGCAGCCAAGGAGGGAACCAGACAATGTTTAGAGCAGGCGGAATCTAACACAGCACTCCGAATACACTTGTCAATCCCTGCTGACCCCTGAATGAGCCTCTGGGATAGCTGCGGCCACCATCAGCAACATCTGTCTTTTCTTAGCTCGGCAAACCAGAGCTACAGCATTTAAAGAAAACAGCAATATAAATTACTAAGTATAAAACAGCTACACCTCGTCCAATACTTAACTCCACATAAAAAAAGGAATGGAAAATTTGCATAGTAATATCTCATACACATCACACTATGTATTAAGGTATTTTGGGTAACAATTCAGAAAATCAGTCAATCCTACTGGACGAAGGCTTCAGGCAGTATACACAGGCAGCCCCTCCATCACCATCACACTCGTACCGTCCTGGGGCGAGTCTGCAGACTTGGTCACTGCTATCATCTTTGTAGTGGGCGTCTGGTCATGACAAACCTGGTGCAAGAAATTTATTGATTTTCCTATCAAAAGGACCTGAAAAGGAAAATAGCCTAGAGTTACCTTTATATAAAAATGATTAGTCATCCAACTACTACAAATATTCATAAGCAACAAACTATTAATTAAAAACTAAAGAACAAGAATGTCTGGCATAGTATCAAGTAAATTCTAGGAACTGAAAAGACATTATTAACAAACACATATTAATAGGTCAATGTATTCAATTCATACACACTCCTAATCCTAAAATGCAGTAACACTGTGTTTAAGAAGACTGCTTCTGTCACATGATGCAGGCAGATACAAAGCCCCAAGTCTGTCTCCCGGCCTTGCCTTTCTGGACTGGTCCATCGTGATGAAGGAGGGGATCATGGATTTTCGCAAGGTATATTTGTCCTGCCACAGACGGTCTGTCTTCACCGCTGGGTCGGAGGCTACAAAAAACTGAGAGCAGAGACACAGCCATGTCAGACAGCGACCCTCGCGGCAAACTATCTGCTAACGGCAACATCAAAGGAGTCCCCCTGGGAGCAAAGCTCTCGAGATGCAGAAGACTCGCCCTTTATACAGCAAAACTTGCCTTAAAAAGCATTTTGGATACATCACTCTCTAAATGGAATCACATATGTCCCAGACTTTTTAAATGAAGAATTCCCGAAGATGTACAGTCTTCACGATGAGCATCAGTGGTAACCCTCTGCTGTGTAACTTCGAGGGTCTGGGTGAGAGGGTGGAGTTCTCCTCCCTCAGTAAAAACATGCAGGCCTCTAGAGGGGAGCTGCCCCCTCCTGCCCGTGTACAGCCCTCCACAGGCTTGCTCTTGCAGAGCCCCCAAGTCTGGAACTCAGAGGGGCCGAAGCTAACATACTCCGCTCCTGGACTGAGGGCTCCAGAGAGACCTGGACATACTAGTGGGCAGCACCCCTCTACCAAGAGCGCTGCAGGAAGTGACCTTCCCAAGAACCGCCCCTGCTCAGAAGCTTCTCCACTGTCCACTGTGCTCTTCACCTTCTCTGACTCCACTGACCAGCCTGACCTCTGACAACAGAAATGGCACGGGTGTTAAGGGAGAGCTAAATTGCTAGATTCCAGCTCACCTGCTCCCACAACGAGGCCACTCTCATTTTTCAGGCAGATGTCCTAACAGAATCATGCTTTCATCTCTATAAACTCGATTTCAAATAGAGCTGCTCAGTCAAAGCCAAGTCTTAATTCTTACAGACATGCCAGACTTCCTTTCCAAATAGCCATGTCCACTGACACTCCCACAAGCAGCACGTTCCATGTTCTCATCCTTGCTCATTCCAGATTTTGCCAGTTGGTGCGCCATTTTTTTCCTCTGAACTAGGACACCTCATCAGACACTCTCACTGTTATTAATTATATCAACAGATCAAAAGGGAGGAAAGTTGACTAGATCAAGAGAGGCTGAGGAGGTATTTGAGAGCATCTTTATTTCCCAGCCTCCAGTGGTCACCAGTGGGCTTTGTTTCATCATCATGAACCTGGAGTTAAGTGCATCTGTGTTCCAATCCATACACTTGTTATCCTTATTGGCACTCCAGGGTTCCCACTCTGGGATGACGAGAGCCTCTTCAAGCTGCGAAGTCCTTTAGACTTGAGCCGAGTTGTCTTCTTTGCTTCTAGATGCTCTAGGCTCATCTCCCTTTCTCCCTAGACCTAGACTCAGCCCCTCCTCCAAGGAGCCCCAGGTTCCTTTTAAATGGTACTTGGACCACAACCTCAGTACTTGGTAGTGTCTTAAGTTAGAAGCTGGATGGTTTGAGACTCGGCACGGGCCATGTTACGCATGGCAACTTGGCTCCCTAGCGGGACTGTAAAATCCAGTTAAGTCATAACATATCTGAAGTGCCTCTTTGGTGATTCTGACACAAGTTCCAAATAACCAGGTGAACAACACACAACCCTCACTAAGGAAAGTGTATCCACAGGGACGAAATGTATTTAAAGAATTTTAAAAATATTTTTAGTAATTATATAGCAATACAAAATTAATGGTTTCCTAGCAAAACATAAATAACCAAAATTAACCCAAGAAGAGAGAACTTGAAACCAGAAAGGTAAAATGTTATCACTAAGGCACAGAGCCTACTTAACTTAAAAAAAAAAAAAAAAAAAGACATTCTTATGTTGAAGTATTCTAGACCACAGAAAAATATACAGAATGCTTCAGTTTATTTTATGGGTCTCATATAACACTACCAAAACCTGATAAAAATAATACCCCAAATGGGCACCTGGATGGCTCAGTTGGTTAAGTGGCTGACTCAATTTCAGCTCAGGTCATGATCTTGGGGTCCTGAGATCGAGCCTCGTGTCGGGCTCCAGGCTCAGCACGGAGTCTGCTTGAGGATTCTCTCCCTCTCCCTCTGCCCCTTCTCTCTCTCATAAATAAATCTTTAAAAAAAAATAATACCCAAAATGGAAAGTATAGGCCAGTTTCCTTTGTGAATACAGAAGAAAAAATTATGAATAAAATAGTATCCTTGCATTACCAGAGTAAGGTATTTTTCGTCAGAGTACACTACACTTCCAATATACTACTACTTGTCTAAAGACAAGGGAATATGTAACAAATTATAAAATAGTATCATGTAGTCATTAAAACTAAATAAAGTTCATCCTTAACTAACACAAACCGTTCTGAGAACCAGGTGAAAAAAAATACAGATTTTCTTCCCAGGAAAAAAATAGTGCATATATCCACAAAATACACTTTTATGTGCTGATATTCAGGAGTTTCAGAGATCATGCTTTACAAAAGTCTTGGTGCAGAATAGTAAAATTTAATGCCATGAAGTTTTCATTATTAAAAAAACACGTTATTTGGTTAAGCAGGAATGCAAAATAGTATGTTTCAGAAATATATTCAATGAAGGTTGAAAAGTTCTTTTTCATTATTTACTTCAAATTAAAATAAAGTAAAAAGGGTTACAAAATATCATGTATGCACAGTATCTGATACACACATAAAGAAATATACCAAAAATATTAACAGGTTATCTGCTCATGATGGGATTACTAATAAACTTTCTGTTAATATGCTCAAAAATTTTTAATTAGTAAATATTTTTAAATCAGAAAAAATATTGTCCAAAAGAACTGAGTAATTCAAACCAATGAGGGAACATAGGGTGCCAGTTAAAAAAAACAAAAAAACAAAAAAACAAAAAAACTTCTCAGTAACATCACTTTTCCAAGGCAATCAGAGAAAAAAGTTTTTTTTTCTGTTCATGGAAATCTACTCCCCAGGATAAATATTTAAAGAAACAAGATTTTTAGTGATGTTAAGGTCTTATATTTGATCCCCGTTAAGTCAGGCCTAGCTTAGGTGGTATGAATTACACACAGCCCATCTCCTTGTAAGTAGACATGTGAATAAAGGCCAGTATTTTTATGACCAAGAGGACGAGATCACTATTTTCAACTCAAATTTCTTATCTTTAGATACAAATTGAAATTACCAAGGTATTTATTGATCTTTTTTTAAGATTTTTTTTTTATTTATATTCCCCTTCTCATTTTAAATACATAACTAGTGACAGCTTTGAGGGATAATCGGTACTACTATAATTAAGCTATCACCACCTGAAGATACATGTCAATTATTCCTGACAAATTTTTTAAAACACTGTAAGCCCACCATGAGTAATCTGAAAGGTCACCCGACTGCTCTGTGGCCTACCGTTCAAAAGATTAGATGAACTGCATATAAACTGTATTTATCAGTTATTCACTTAAAAGAGAAGAGCTAGTTTCTACAAACAACACACTAATTTACCCTGATAGTTGGAGTGTAGCCGGGTTTTTATCAGTAAGAGCAATAAGACAATTTATTTTAAAAGATAAAAAACTCAGACAATTCAGTTATCTTTAGAAATTATGAAAACATCACTTCATCTGAGGGCAAAGCAGCGTGCAATCAATCTCCCAGCAAACACTGAAAGGAATAGGTACATCCTAGCATTTAATTAATCCTCTGAAAAATATATAGTTATAGAGGGAAAAAAACCAAGGCCAGAACATAATTGCTTTTATTTCATTGATGCATTTTCCACTCAAGGTTCTTTAATTTTCACCATGTGTCAAACACAGAAAGAACTGAGAAAAAAATATAACATAATTGTACCATGAATTCTCATTAACTGTTGGACAAATGCCAAGGCCTCCCTACTAAAACCAGAAATGAAGAGGGTAATTTTCTTAGCAAGCAGCACAGTTTCTAAGAAACAGATCCATTATTACACACAGACCCTCACCTCCAATGTCAACAGGCAGGCAACTCCCAGGAGCCCCCACCCCCGCCACCCTGAGACAGGGAGAGAGGCTCTGGGCCCCAACGGGGGAGGACCCGAGCCGGGGAAAGGTAATGTGCGAGGTAAGTGGGTGCATCACCGAGCGCATCAGGGGTGGAGCACAGAACTGCCAGATATTTTATATGGTAAACTTTTAAATTCAATAATTCTTAGCAAAAGTATAAAAGAAACAGAGTAACAAGAGCGCTGAATGCATCCACAGATATCTCGAAAAGCAGTCACTGCATTCTCTCTGGTTCATTCACTGACCTTCCAATCCAAGGACGTAGATTTTCAGTTTTAGAGCATCTAAGTAAACATGTGAAGCAAGTTTGAAAATTTTCGAACTTTCTGAAAGCAAAAGACCTTACTTTTACCTTTGCCCTTCTTTTCTTGCTCCTAGTTGAAGCCCCTCACCTGTTGACAAGAATTATCCAAAAGACAAAAAATAAAAATAAATTAACACTGAACTATCTTGGGGCGCCTGGGTGGCTCAGTCTGCCTTCGGCTCAGGTCATGATCTCAGGGTCCTGGGATCGAGCCCTGCATCGGGCGCTCTGCTCAGCGGGGAGTCTGCTTCTCCCTCTCCCCGTCTCCCACTCGTGCTCTCTCTCTGGCTCTCTCCCTCTCAAATAAATAAATTATTAAAAAAAAAAAAAAAGAAAGGGAAAGAAAGAAAAAAAAAAAACACTGAACTATCTTGTTCTTACCTTAAACTGGCATAATTTGCTCACCTCAATCACTAGGGAGAAAACCCATGTGAGCTACTAAAGGCCTAATAGATACAGTTTCTCTAGGTAGCACTAGTTACAAAATGAAAACCAAATGTTTTCATTTGTACTACTTTGCAACAGCCAAAAATAATTAGAAACTTCTTCCCAAATGTTGAAAGTACTTTCTAATCATTTACAATATCTATAAATTCTTAGAGTGCTCTATTTTTATCCACCTTTGCACTTCCTAACAGAGGATAAGCAAAATGCAAGTTGGATACCAGTTCCTGCTGGTTGGGCTAAAGGGTCCTACATTTTTGTGACAATTCACAGTAAAATCCCAACTGGTGGACCCAGTGGCAGTTTTTAATGATTCTATACCAGAAACAGTGAAGCTTGGAGGCCACTTGGCATTTCTGGTAAAAGAAAAAGAAACTCCTTCTGGGGCTGCGAAACAGCCAAAGCCAGAGCAGCTGAGGCAGGACACTGACCACTGCTCAGCAGCAGGAGAGCGAGAGAGCAGCCTTTCCAGGGAACACGGTAAATCCTGGTACAGGAAGGAGCTTCCTGGAAGGACAGAACTAGACTGTAGGTAACACGAGCTCTCGAGAGCCAGCAGCAAAGAGACTGAGATCTCCTGCTCAGTAGGAGCCTCGTGCAAGAAAGTCACTGAGGAGTGGGCAGCTGGGTCAGAGAAGGAAGGTCCAAGAGCTCCAGCAGGGACAGGCAAGGGCAGAGAAAGTTCCGGGTCCCACACCTGACCGGCACTCCACACGTCCCGAGGCAGGAGAAGAGCTTGCTGTACACGCTCACGCCTGTGCTGACTCTGCAGGAAACTAGCTCCCACCCACAGCAGCAGGCCCAGTCCACAACTTTTCTTGGGGGTCTTGTTCTAACTGGGGGTTCTGGAGCTGGGGTCCATGAGCACAGAATGCAGGAAGGCAGGTCTATAAATGTGGAAGGGAAGGAAGGGAATCACACTTCGACTGGCACTAACTTGTCTGAAATTTAGTTCTTCCTTCCATTATAAATGCAAAGAACAAACTACAGTCCCCGTGACTTTGTCACCAGAAGGAATCAGATGTTCTCACATCCCCTGTGGAAAGTTGGTGCACAGATCTCAAAGTCACTAATCCTTCTTACTGAACGCGTTAATTGAAACATACATCTATTACTGCATTGCTAATTTAATACTAAATCTGGAAACACTACATAAAGTTAAACAAAGTTCTGTACCTTGTAATTTCTCTTGTACGCAGTGTTTCCTATTCTTCATTGACGATTAACTACCCCCCCAACCCAGAGAAACTCCCAAGATGCGATTCTACAAATGACAGGGGGTATGGACCACGGAGGCATTCTGGATTCATCTCCGTCTCCTCACCCCAACCTTAACGGCACACTCTGCACATGTCCTGCTTGAGTCCGGCTGGTGCTGCCGAGAAGCCCAGGCTTCGCTGTGCCTCCCAAACCTCCTCATGCCCACGTCAGACCTCCCTACGAGGTTCCCAAGGGCAGCCAAAGGGACCGAGACTGAGAACGACCGGGCTCTACTCAGGCCGGCTGAATACATGGTAGGTATCAAGGACATCTCCAAAACCAGCAAGGCAGAAGCAACTCAGCAAAGGAGTTAAGTCTTAGGAGCCAGATACCACTGGCTCCCCTTCACATAATACAGTCACCACTTTAAAGTGCGAATTCAGTGGTTTTTAGTATTTTCCACAAGGTTGTGTAACCACCATCGCTATCGAATTCTAGAACATCTTCAACACCTGCAGAGAAGCCCTTCAGGCAATGACCTCCCCTCTCCCTCTCTTCCCCACCTAACCCCAGACAGCACTAATCTTCTCTCTGTCTCTATGAATTTGCCTATTCTGCACATTTCATGTAAACGAAAGCATACAATATATGACCTTTTGTGTCTGGCTTATTTTACTCAGCCTAATGGTTTCAAGATTCACCCATATCCTAGCATGCATCACAATTTCATTCCTTTTTAAGGCTGAGTATTCTATGACATGGACAGACTGCATTTTGCTTGACCACCCATTAGCTGACAGACAGTGGCACAACTTCCACTTTGGACTATCCTGACAATGAATAACGCTTCTATGATGCTCCTGCACAAGTTGTAAATGAATGGGTGTGCTGGCCTCTCTTGGGGACACACTTGGAACGGCCAGGTCTGCGTGTAACTTCCCAAGGAACCGCCAGCTCTGTTCCTCAGGGGCTACACTACTCCATTCCCACCAGCACTGCATTAGGTTCCAATTTCTCCGAGTCTTCACCAACACTTGTTATGTTCTGGCTTGTTCGTTCTTCTAATACCACCCCAATGAGTGTGATACGTCGGTATCCAACTGTGGTTTCAGTTCACATTTCCCTGAGGACTAATGTTTTGAATCTTTTCCTGTGCTTATTATTAAAGGCCATTTGTAGATCTTCTTTGGGAAAATCTCTACTTTGGACTTGGCCTATTTCTCAATTGGGGTGTTTATCATTTTGCTCGAGTTGTGATAGTTCTTTATATATTCTGGAAGCTAGGCCCTTACCACATATATGATTTGCAAATACTTTCTCCCATTCTGTGGGTTATTCTTTTTACTTTCTCAATAATGTCCTTTCATGTACGTAAGTTTTTAATTCTGATGAAATCCAACTTAGCTCTTTCTTTTGTTGTTAACCTTTGGTGACGTATCTAAGAAACCACTGCCCAACCCAGAGACATGAAGATTTACACCTCTGTCAATTCTACAAGCATTACAGCGTTAGGTGTGAGGTCTGTTTTGAGTTACTTTTTACACGTGGGATGCAACTGAGGCCCAAACTCATTCTTTTGTGTGTGGATAGCCAGCTATCCCAGCACCACCTGCTGAAAAGACTATTATTTCTTCACTGAGTGGTCTCGGGGCACCTGCTAAAAACCAACTGAACAAAAATGAATGCATTGATTTCTGGACTCTCAATTCTACTCTCTCGATCTACCGGCCTATACTCATGCCAGTACCACTTCAGATTGCTGTGCCTTGTAGTACGTTGTGAAATCAGGACATGTGAGTCCTCCAACTTTGTTCTTTTTTCAAGATCTGCTGTGTGGAGATACCAGCGATTTTTTTTTTCCATTTCAGTTACTGTACTTTTCAGCTCCAGAATTTCTTCCCTGGGTCGTTTTTTACAATTTCTGTTTATCTACATTGTGTGCTTTCTTTGGTCACAGAATGGGAGCATTTCCTTATACAGGTATTTAATAAACTTTTTTTTTTTAAGATTTTATTTATTCATTTGAGACACAGAGATAGAGAGAGAGAGAAAGAGCACGAGCAGGGGGAGAGGCAGAGGGAGAGGGAGAAGCGGGCTCCCCGCTGAGCCAGGAGCCTGATGTGGGGCTCGATCCCAGGACCCTGGGATCATGACCTGAGCCGAAGGCAGACACTTAACCATGTGAGCCACCCAGGCGTCCCCTAATAAACTACTTTTAAAAGCGCGGTTATAAGGCTCACATAGAGCTACTTACAGTTAACCATACACTTGAAGAAATCTGATTTCACAACTAAGTTATAACTCATTACATAGCTAAGGGGAAATTAACCAACGTAGGAACTGGAGACAAAAATACCCGAATTTTAGTCATCTAAGGATCAAACACACAATTGTCTAAACAACCAAATTCTTATGGTAAATATATTATTTAGAGTAAATCAAAGAGAATCTTCCCAAAATTAATCCAAGACTTATATGAACATTTATAAATGCATGGTTCAACGGAAAACAAAGAAGTCGAAGATCACCACAAATAAGAGAAGGGCCACAGATATCTTAGGGCCAGTGGGCATTCAAATTTTATCTAATGCTCTTCTTTAATTAATTAAGAGCAAATAACATAAGCATGCTTACCATGTGCCTGACTCAACCCCGGCACATCGGCACAACCCCATGAGATTGGCACCACTATGGCACACACAGGAAAGATGTGGAAGGGCAGACTGAGAGAGGCCAAAGTACTTGCCAGGATACAGAGCCATGAGAAACTGAAGCTGAGTCATCACACTCCAGAACCTGAGCCCCTAAGCTCTACCCAACAGAGATAAAGCAGCCGGGTTATAACAAGACCCACTGCTCAGTGGTATGAGCCCACTGGCATCACAGTACTAACCATGGAAGGCTCAAAGCAAAGAAGGTAATATACTTTATGTCAAGAAGGATTCCTTTTAGCTCTACCAGTCACGATTCATTTTCGAGAAATCCTACCAGCACAACTAGTAAAGCAGACAAGCTCTTCTGGGGCATAAAGGACTAGCTGAGCAAAGTAACTAGCAAATAAAAAATATACCAATCCTGAGGATCCTAAGCCCTTCCCTAAACTCAGACCCCAAGTAAGAAGAATATCAGTAAATATAAAACCTTAAAAAAAAAAAAAGATAAATCTACTATAGTACAATGTTAGTATTCAGGTAGTCTGAGGAGTGTTTTGTACAGTCCTTCTGACTTTTCTAGAAGTGTGAAATTATACAAAAAGAAAAACATTTAAGAAAAACTTTACCAATGACGCAAGATCTGAGATCAGCTGAAGTGATAGTTTTACTAATCCTAACATTGTATTCAACAGACAGGAATGCTTATTTAGTATTTTTTTCTTTAAATAAACAAAACCTACAGTTGGTTTTACACATATTCTATGCCACAAGAGTTCTTCAAAATGAGCATCCCAAATGTAAGCTATCCCAATCGTAAAGAGTTTGTTTTTGTCTTACTGCAGTGAATCCCTGTTCAAAAATAGTAAAGAAAACAGTCTACAGGAAGATCAGTTTGGAAGTCTGTGCCTGATTCTATCTACATTTGCCATTAATTCTCCGGTCCCACAATTAGTATCAACAAAATAAATAAATAAGCACAAATCACACAGAAAGCAGACCATCAATAAAGAACTGGTGGTACTTTCAAGGACTATTTTATTTTTTTTTTTTTAAAGATTTTATTTATTTATTTGAGAGAGAGAGAATGAGAGAGAGGGCACGAGAGGGAAGAGGGTCAGAGGGAGGAGAAGACTCCCTGCCGAGTAGGGAGCCCGATGCGGGACTCGATCCCGGGACTCCAGGATCATGACCTGAGCCAAAGGCAGTCGCTTAACCAACTGAGCCACCCAGGCACCCCTTTCAAGGACTATTTTAAAAACACAAATGCATACAATGAATTAGTGGTATAATTAAGGACTACTTGAAAAACCTCATTGCTAGAAAATGTAAACCAAATTATTCTCAAGAAAAAAAGACAAAAGTATTACAAGTTAGAAATCAGGTACTAAATTTAAAAAAGATAATGAGCCAGTCTGTGGCTCTAACTTTTAATTGGTAGCAATATATATGCCAGTAGGGTCCAGACAACAATTCCTACCCCAACCTCTGAAGAAAATCAGGTTCAAGTCAACTGGCAGCTATTCAAAGTTAGTATCACCCAAATTCATATAATTTACATATTAATTATTGGGTGGGGAAGGAGGTGGAATACAAATGTTTTATTAATAAAAAGGAGCAATTTTCATCTTTTTATAATCTTGACTTTTTTTCCTATATAAATCTTTTATTTCTAAATGTCATTCCAGGAAAATCTTGACTCTTTTATTTGGGAATGAGATAAAGTCCAATTTCAGTAAGAATTTGGGAATGCATCTATTTCCCATTAGGTGCTGCACGCTGGAATGTGGTATATACGGTAGATGTGGCAAAAGGAATGTTGGGGGAGGGTCAGCAATCGAATCTGTGACTCTCTGTACAACTCTCACAACTTTTTCCTAAGTCTGAAATAATGTGAAAATAAACAGTTAAAAGAAAAATAATTTTAAAAATGCAATCACAGACACAAGATATCCAAGTGTATAAAACCATCCCATGATTCAAGTCTAGAAAGACAGACAAATCCACTGGGAAAATGGGCAAAGGACAGGCACAGCAATTAAAATAAAAATAACCAATAAACACGAAAAGCTGGCCAATCTCCCTAGTAACCAGTAAAACACATCACAGGAGATGCTGCACATCACACAGTGGAGTAAAACCCTTCCAAGAACGGAGTAGCGAGTGCTGACCAGGCTGGAGCAGCAGGAGCCACAGAGCGCCGACGGGGGGGGGGGGGGGGACCGGCAGGGCCATTCCAGAGCTGGAAAGGGCAGAACCAAAATTTAAAGGATGCATTCCCCAACAGCGAGCAATCCCACCTCCCAGTGCTGACCTTAGAGAAACTGGTCAATATATACAGGGAGGCATGAAAAAGGATGTTCTTTTCAAGGACGTTCAAAAGGTTTACAACTACCAAGACCAGAACCTCCATCAGAAGAGCTGCTACGTAGAAAGTGGGATGTCCACGTTAGTATGTGTAGCACTAAAGGACAATGGTAACACCACCACGGAAGGAGCCACAAGACGCGATGAGCAACCCACACCTGCACCTGGAGATGCCACTGAGTGCTTCGAAAACACCCCTCAAAACCAACCCCTACGGTTGGCTCTGCGGCCATGCTTTTTTTTTTCCTTTAAAATTTTTTTTATTATGTTAATCACCATACATCATTAGTTTTTGATGTAGTGTTCCATGATTCATTGTTTGTGCACAACACCCAGTGCTCCATGCAGAACGTGCCCTCTTTAATACCCATCCCCAGGCTAACCCATCCCCCCACCCCCTCCCCTCTAGAACCTGTTTGTTCCTCAGAGTCCGTAGTCTCTCATGGTTCGTCTCCCCCTCCAACCTACTCCCCTTCATTCTTCCCCTCTTGCTATCTTCCTCTTTTTTTTTTCTTAACATATCTTGCATTATTTGTTTCAGAGGTACAGGTCTGTGATTCAACAGTCTCGCACAATTCACAGCGCTCACCATCGCACATACCCTCCCCAATGTCTATCACCCAGCCACCCCATCCCTCCCACCCCCCACCACTCCAGCAACCCTCAGTATGTTCCTGAGATTAAGAATTCCTCATATCAGTGAGGTCATATGATACATGTCTTTCTCTGATTGACTTATTTCACTCAGCATAACACCCTCCAGTTCCATCCACGTCGTTGCAAATGGCAAGATCTCATTCCTTTTGATGGCTGCATAATATTCCATTGTGTATATATACCACCTCTTCTTTACCCATTCATCTGTTGATGGACATCTTGGCTCTTTCCACAGTTTGGCTATTGTGGACATTGCTGCTCTAAACATTGGGGTGCACGTACCCCTTCGGATCCCTACATTTGTATCTTTGGGGTAAATACCCAGTAGGGCAATTGCTGGATCATATGGTAGCTCTATTTTCAACTGTTTCAGGAACCTCCATACTGTTTTCCAGAGGGGTTGCACCAGCTTGCATTCCCACCCACAGTGTAGGAGGGTTCCCCTTTCTCCGCATCCCCGCCAACATCTGTCGTTTCCTGACTTGTTAATTTTAGCCATTCTGACGGGTGTGAGTTGATATCTCATGGAGGTTTTGATTTGGATTTCCCTGATGCCGAGCGATGTGGAGCACTTTTTCATGTGTCTGTGCGGCCATGCTTGTTTTAAAAGCCACTGGCTCCAGCACGACTGGTCTATCAGGAAACTACGGGAGCACAACGCGAATTTCATGACTGCTTCCATCAAGTTCATCCACGAGAAACTAGGGAGACCAGGAACCCAGCACAGGGGGTGCACAAATCGCAGACACCCCACACTCCACTAGTCGCATCCATCCATCCTGCGCACCCACGGCCACAACCCCCTGCTGCGCTGCAGGTAAGCACCCCCCCACCCACGGCCACAGGCCCACAGCACGCTTCTTCAAGGTAAAGGCCATATTCACTCAGAACACAAGGACGGTGTAACCACTTAACGTGTGTCAACGATACTACACCTTCTGTGAGGCTCCTGTCCTGTTTTGAGTGTCACTGACAAGGGTTGTGAGTGTGCTGCCCCCCTCCCCCCCACTCTGTGTCAGAGGACCTGTGGATTACTGTGTGATTCCACAGAGCACAGGGTCTTCAGGAACACATACGCTGCCTTCCAGCAGAACTGTCTCTATGGGTACATGGCACATACAAATACTCCACTGAAATTGCTGGCACCAGAGAAGTCCAAGTTTAGTCCGTGTGGTAAAATCTTGCAGAGCCACAGAGCATGTGACACTCCCCACGAGAATGAGGGAAGGCACACGGAGACCTAGTCCCGGGCAGGGGACGGAACCTCCCGAGTTTCCCACCATTAAAACTGGGATAATAATTTTGCACTGAGCACACACAGCTCTGCTGCTCAGAGGGAACTGGCTTTCACAGGTCTGCACAAACCATGCACGGCGTTCAAGGAAGCGTGCTGGCCTTCCCAGTGAAGGGAAAACAGCCATCACTGTTTTTTGAGACAAGATCAAGAGAGCACGGGCGCCCACGCCTCCTGAAGCCCAGTGTGAGGCTGGAAGGGCACTCCTTACCTCATGGTAAGTGTCCTCGAGCTCCCCGTCGTAGATCCAGCGGTAAAGGAAGCTCAGCACAGGATGGGACACCAAGCTGAGAATGTGCTGCACCAGCGACCTCACGTACGGGTCTCCCGTCTTCGTGTACGCGTGCACAGCGGAGGCCAGCTCACCCCCTTTCCTTCCTGTGGGACACACGGAAAACACCCAAGTTACACTCCCCAGACACAGTTAACACAACACTCCCCAGCATGGCCAAGTAATGCAGACAGTGTGTCTGTTTCCTTACTATCACTCTGGACCTGGGAGCAGTGCTCAGCATGTCTAGGAGCCCGGAGCGCGAGGGTCTGCCCCGGGTTGCACGAGTCCGAGCGGGGCACTCACCTCCCTCCTCATGGCCACTCCCGAGCTATTCAAGAGCAAAACCCTGACTCGCTCTTCAATCTACAAAATGAACTTTCACCTTTTCTGACTGAGACACACATTAAGATTCACACTTGAGGGGCGCCTGGGTGGCTCAGTCGTTAAGCATCTGCCTTCGGCTCAGGTCATGATCCCAGGGTCCTGGGATCGAGCCCCACATCGGGCTCCCTGCTCCGCGGGAAGCCTGCTTCTCCCTCTCCCACGGCCCCTGCTTGCATCCCCTTTCTCACTGTGTGTCTGTCAAATAAATAAATAAAATCTTTAAAAAATTTAAAAAAAGAAGATTCACACTTGATACTGCATTCCCAGATACAAATAAATATCCATAAAAGTTCTACAGAAGAATACTCGCACTTTCCCGCTTTCTGTCTCCCTCCTGTTCTCTGCGGGTGTGATATGCTATCTCAATGTGCGGAGCAGCTGCACCCTCCGGTCAGGCCACGGCTTACAGTGAGGCAGCCGGCTCTACCCCGACAGGGCCCTGTGTCCTGGGGGCACAGCTCAGCAGCAAGGCCTGGGAGTGGCAAAAATCAGGTCCAAAAACACAAGCACACAAAAGTTGGTGTTAAGAATTCAGGAAGTTAATAGACTGCTGAAAGATTTTAGGGAAGGACTGATGTGATCTGATGTGAATGAGATGCTTCCGAAGTGCCTGAGGGAGGGGCAGAGAGGTCAGACAGCCGAAGGAGCAGGAGGCCCAGGACTGGAGGGGTAAGTGAACCCTGAAAGGGGAAGACAGAGGAGCAGTCTGGTAGGAACCCACATGGGGGTGCTCAGCATCCGAGAAAACAGACACGCTTATTCACGGTGTTCCACTGCTTTCTCTTTTTGAGGGGAGGTGCCAGGGGGTGGGGGAGGCAGGGCACGGAGGGCATGGTGATGTCAGATCCAGACATACTAGAGTTCTGGTCCTGGATCACCCAGCTGGAGGATGGCAGTAGACACGGGGCCGTGACCTAGCGGCTGACCACCAGCATCTCACACGTCTCACTCAGCCCTCACAATCCCTAAGACGTGGAGGCTATCAGTGGCCAAGCATTACAGACAAAGAGAAAAGACAAAGAGGTTCTTGGCCAAGGTAGCACAGTGAGAAAAATGTTCAGAAGACAAGTAGAAACGCAGACCAAGACCCCAGGAGAGGCTTCAGCCGGACGTGCACACTTGATAGCATGGAACACACAGCGGGTGAGCCTAGACATGGGCCATAATCTTGGGAGGGGGAAACCCCCAGGAAAGGCTGCTAGGTCAGAGACAAACAGAAGAGGCAGAGAGATGAATGGTTACAGCACCGAGGACCACAAAATCCTGAAAAACTAGACCCTTTCCTTTCTTCATTTCAGTGAAATACTAAGCTTCCACAAATACAAAGACGGGGCCGTGTTAGCAACTGGTTATTTCCCCTGTAAGTTACCTATTAGCTTGGATGTAACTGGCATACTTATGGCTGTCATTCGAAAGGATACACGAGAGCAGGCACAAAAATAAACATAGATGACATTCCCTAAAATCTCTCTGAAATACAACAGGTCCACGAGACGCAGAACAACAGAACAACCTTGGCAGTGGTCCACCAGGGCTGCGAGAGTCTTCAGTCTTATCTTGGGGTCGTACGTCCAAACCAGCAGGCGCCGGAGTGTCAAGCTACTCTCAAGGCCCAAATTCACACCCTGGTCATCCTCTAACTGTAGCTGAGAAACAGTAAAGACATAATGTGTAAGTACAAGTCACCAAAGAGGTCCATTGTTTCTTAATCCACGTAACGTGCACGTGAAGCAGATGTCCCCTCTGAAAGAAGAGCAGCTCCTTCAAGCTACTAGTGATATGTTTACATGGGAGACAGGACCCCGGCAATGAGCAGTACTTGCCTCTGGAATACACCGAAACTTCACGGATATCCGGACCTTACAAACACTATTAGCAAACAAATTTTTATCTTTTAAAAGTATTTATGAAGAAACAAAAATTCTATGTAGTCGCAAGTTTGTAACACTGCAAATCACAAAGAAATTAAAATACAAAGTTTACCTGGGAATGTAAAACAGAGAGCAACCGGTAGTATTCTTTCAGCTCCTGATGCAAGGCAGCACAAAAACTCTGCAGGAAAAAGTAGGTATTATGAAGCGCAACACCGTCCTCACACCAGACACGGCCTCACACGTCGGCCCGCGTGGAGCGCACAGGCGCAGTGCATCACCGCGCTCTGGGCGCTCTGCGGGGTCTCACTCCTGTCAAAACGGTCCTCCGCAGACTCCACCACCACATCTACAGTCAACAATGTCAGGGAGGTGTTATGCCTCAGCACGAACTTTGCAGAAAAGAAATGAAGAAAAAAAACAAAACAGATTACAGCTCAAAGTGAATTTACTTTAGACAATAGTCTTTTTAAGATCACATTCCTTCTAAATCTTCAGAGTTAAAATCTAAGTTTCGCTAATGTTTTTAATTAGCAAAATTTAAGAACTCGCAACTCCATGCAAGTTCCTCCCAATCTTTCACTGTTGCGGTTTTTACCGTTCATTTTCCACACTCACATTATTAAAAACTTCACCGTACCTCTGTGATCTTAAATACTGCAAAGGTGTCAAATCACAAGCTGTAAAAAAGACCTTCACATAGTCCTGAGACAAGAACTTTCTAGAATGAACTCTAGGATGTAAACCCAGGCATACTCAGTGGGAAGAACCCGCAAAGGATAAAACCTGTTTTCTTTAAACATCAGCCTCCACGCTTTTCTGCATATTTTAAAGCGATACACGACCCGTCACGTGCAGGTTTATTTTAACGCATTTACGTCCTTTTCTGGGTTCACACTCCACCAACAGCTACCGTGAACGACGTGCAGTGTTCGGCCATCTCTGTCGACACACACTGTGGCCTCTACTTTCCTAAGTGGACACGATGGCTACAGTGTTCTACCATCAAAATTCCTTTATTTAAAAAGAACCCTCTTTTTAAAAATTACTTTCATAATAAGACTTTACGTAGACTAAGCACTCCCCAAAATGAATGGTGTCCTAAATGTCCTGGTGACGATGAACGTACCTGGCCCACAAGTCCAAATGAACGGTCTAGACTCCTCTGGTCAGTGTATTTTCTGATTTTATTATGTAACCATCCCAACTCCGCAAGTCTGACTGTCGTATCCCTCAAAGATTTACTTAGGTTTGCCTAAAAAATAAATATATTAAGAGTTAAGAATTAACACTAGAATTTCAATTATTATTTTTCTCAATCATTTGTAGTTTCAGTATAATTCTTAGGTTCCAACACGGAACCTAAAAGTGACTAATACACGACCAATAAAGACAAAACGAGATTCTGGGAAACAAAGGCACCAGGCACTGGAAGGGAGGTAAAAGCGGCACCACCCTGAGGGGTGACTGGCGGCGCCCCCGGCGCGGCAGGGGGCCTGTGCCCTCAGCCACCTCTTCCAACAGCTGGGAGTTGCAGAAGGCCACAACAGCAACAAGGGGCTGTGGGAAAGGAGGTTCTGGAAGGTGAAAGCAGGACAGCAGAGGCACCTTATCTGGAACTGTGTGTCGACAGCAAAGATGCCACGCTGTGCCCGTCCCTCGGGCACCTCTCGACGCCACGGCACAGAAGGCAGGGGGAGAAGGGCCCAAACACGAGCCCGCGAGCCACGAGCACAAACAGACCGCGGGCCCTGACCACGCACCCGACCGGCACAGCCAGTTTTGGAGATGCGGGCCCCGGTGCCCCAATCCCACCCTGTCACAGCTGCCAGCGGGCCTGGCTGACGTCGGTCTCTCCTGCTCAAGCAGGTCTGACAGGGGCTACTCATTGTACCTTGGCCTCCACTTTGTAACAGTTCTCTGTGTTGCTCATCTTGATGTTCTTGCCGTCTATGCCCTGGAAGACGTACAAAATGTCTCTGACGAGAGCTGCTTCGGTCACTTCCCCAGCACCTGAAAGACAGTTTTTATACGAGAGCAATTACCAAACAACATATTTTAAGATGGAATAAATTTTAGGACACAGCTAGTTTTACGTTACGTATGACAAAATTTTAAAACTAAAAAAAATGAGCCTAAGATGGAAAAAGTATGAAGTTCTAAGAAACAAGAATTTTCTGAAAAGGATATGGAGAGCATGTAATTTCTTATACAAAAAGTCTTAAAAAAAAAAAGGGCAGTGGGGCGCATGGCTGGTGGAGCGTCCGTCTCTTGATCTCGGGGTCGTGAGTTCAAGCCCCACACTGGATGTGGAGATTACTTAAAAATAAAACCTTAAAAAATACATAAATGAACAAACAAAGCAGTATGTGGGGGCTTAATACACCATCAAGGAGCAACACACGCACAAAAAGAACAGCACTAATCAATCAGAAGGGATGGGTAACTATGTCGTAAGGCAGCACTTGGAAAACTGGGTTGTTAACACGGCACACAGACAGATGTAGGTCCGCTCTCAACCACATGAAGAGGAGCGGATAGAGTGGAAAAGTTATGATTTCCATAAACCTTGGAACAAACTAAGTCGGAATTTAGGTGTCACCCAATGACAAGGAGGCAGTGCTCAGAAATTCAAGTTATCAGTGGGAGGAAAAATGTAATGAGTATACAGGCAAGGCTGGCCCTCCCAGAACCAGGGTAGTGAGTCAGAAGGTGAGGCCAGGTTTGTATTTCAGTCGTGGAGAGAATATTCCATAAATATCAATTGCATCAAACTGCTGGTAGAACTGTTCAAATGTTACCTACCTATCATTATGGACTGGTCTATCTACTTTCTCCCACCAATTACTTAGAAAGAAGTGGGAATATCCATCTGTAACTGTGGGTCTGTGTTCCCTGTAGGGCTGTTAGTTTTCCTTTGTCTGACTGAAGCTCTGTCAGCAGGTGAGTATACACTCAGGAATATTATCCCTTCCTGAAGAACTGACCCCTTCGTTGTTCTGAACGTCCCTCTGGCCCTGGCAACACTCCCACCACGGTCTCCTTTGATAGTGACACGGCCACCGTCTTCCTGCAGTCAGTGTCTACGAGATGTATTTCTCGATCCATTTACTTCCAACCTACTTGGGTCTCTGTATTTAGAATCCATCTCTTTTGAGCAGTACATAACTGTTTAAAGAGAATTTTTTAAATGTCTTTTAAATGAAGTGTCTAACCCACATACATTTCATGTGACTACGGACATGACTGGTTTAAATTTACCACTGCAGCATGTCTCCTATTCACCCTGCTCTTCTTTCTAGCTTTGCTCGTCCTCTCCTGCTCTCCTGGATGGGTAAGTACAATGTGATGTCTTTTTATCTGTTAGCTTTTATACACTACACAGGCTTGAAGGCACTGGCTAGAGATCAGGAGTCACACAGAGAGGAGCAGAGAAGGGCACTCTTCCTGTCTGGATGCCAGCCCCCCAGCCAAAGCGCCCCCAAGCTGTCCCATGTTACGGGGCAGACAGAAGCGGTAAGTGCAGCCGCACAGGCCGGGCTCCGTGCTCTGGGCCGTGTTCCCAGGTGCACACGAGAAAGCCCTGGCCCTCGCCTTCCACGTCAGCACAGACAGCAGCCAGAGGGATTTCAGAATCTGCAGATGAGGCGCCGACAATAAAGCCCATTCCTCTATCCTCAGATGCTCATGTTCCCAACGCTGCTATTCACAGGGCTCCTCTTGAAAGAAGCTCAAACTTCCTTTTGGGACCTAGTGGAGCTTTAAGACTCTCCACGTGCCCACTTAGCCATCAAAGAAATCTTCAGTGCATCTCTCCAGCGCCCCAGGCACTGCCAGACCTCCAAGGCACGTCAGACCACACTTAGGGTCCCAACCTCTCATCACGAGAACCACCACCACTCAGCAGTTGTAGACAAGGGCCCTCATCCGCACTTTAAGGGAAGCGTAAATTCTAAATATACGCAAAGAGAATCCACGTTAAAGTCTGTCTTTACTCACCACCCGCATCCCCTTCCCTCCTTGGTCTCGTCGTGTTGCGAGAAACAGCGTTTGGGAGACCTTTTGAGGTAGTGGCTTGTGAAGAAGGCTGGCTTGCAGTGAAAGTCCATGCAAGGCGTGACCCCAGCTGCTGCCGAAGACAGTCCCCCACTCCGGGAGCGTGATGAGGCTGTCTGAAAGAAGGGAAGAGCACTTCGTATCTCCGAACACCCAGTCACTCACTTGGAAGACAAACCACTGCTGGGAACTGCTCATGTCACCACATTAGATGATGTAATGTTAGAGACCTGGACAAACCACTGCTGGGAACTCTGCTCATGTCACATTAGATGATGTAATGTTAGAGACCTGCGCCAGCTGAGTGACGTCACCCTACCCCAATCCAGCAAACGACCAGTCCGAGGGCTCTTTGGGACCTTTAAGCTGGCATTCGGGCTCTTACTGGCACCTCCCACATATTTCTTAGCATAAAAATCAAAACCTATTTGACTTTTCTTTACATACACATAACATACGTTACTCATCTAAAACCACTTTGAAATTCACAACCAATTTTAACTTCAAACTTAACATCTTTCACCCGCTCAGCATTTGCTGACCAGAGAAATTAATAAAATCTGGTGCGCTGTCCCCTCTTCTGCATGCTCACTTGTCTCCCAGCATTTGCAGTGCTCAATAGGAAAAGAAATATAATTTGCAATTAATTTAAAAAATGTACAAATGTACAAAAAAATGTAAAGTCGAAGGCAAAAGCACAAAGGTCAAGACAGCTTTTGATGATTTGGAGAATATATCAAAGCTGCTCTTTGCGAGGCGCCTGGGTGGGTAGGTCAGTGAAGCATCTGCCTCCAGCTCAGGTCATGATCCCCGAGTCCTGGGACTGAGCCCCATGTTGGACTCCCTGCTCAGTGGGGAGCCTGCTTCTCCCTCTCCCTCTGCCTTCCCCTCCCCCTGCTGTGTTCTCTCTCTGTCAAACAAATAAGATCTAAAAAAAAAAGCTGCTCTTTGAAATTCTAAGAACCTGAAGCTGATTTCTGAGGACATATGTTTTGACAATTCCAACAAAAATATCGCTTCCCAGGACTGCACCCCACAAACGAGCCTCCACAGGGCAGACTGATTTACTCCGGGTGCCACACTGGCGGGCCCATCTGTCACCCATCGATGAAGTGAGAAGGAAAACAGAAACTGGAGAACAGCCCTTTCTCTTTTCTATCTTCAACGGGGAAAAAAAGTCATCAATAGTACTTGTTAAACTATGACTTTCAATACAGTTCTAAATTTAAGAGAAAAATTCTAAAGGACCACTTTAGTTCAAAGTTCTCTATACAGTTTTTTTTTTTAATATCAGAACAATTATTTCAAATTCTAAGGCAAAAATGACAAAGTCTGTTGACTCTTTTAGCCAGAATACAAGTCAGAGATTAATTCTCTAGAACCTCTTCTGCTGTCTTTCTAGAACACCAGACTGCATCTATAACCCGTGTGTGATGCATACATTCAAGGTTCTACTAATGTGATGCAACTGTATTTACGTCACATGAGAACTTCCTATGATGCTATGCTTGTGTGGAACACACGTGACCATGAATCTCTACAGACACTGGTCTTCTGGAAAAATACCCATTTTATGACAGTCAGCTTTAACATGATTACACACAGAAATATGTAAAAAGACAAAGAAAAGCAAAGTTCCAAGTCCACTACTGTAAAAGCAGCTGCTTCATTCCCAACCACAAACTGCATCTCCTGCAAACATGATGCGCTCTGCCAGCACGCTGACCGTGCATTCCTGGAGTTCCTCCTCTTCATTCACGATCACTACGCGGCACCGTAATTATCAGTCTGAAGAAGACCTCATCAGCACTTGAGAACAACACAGCTTTATTTTAGTTTACTTGTTTTTTAAATAATTCAATAAAGAGAATAGAACACATCAGGGAAGGGGACAATATTCACTGAGAGATAAATACGGGAATACAGCAAGGGAAATGTCAATCAGTTACCTCAAAATGGAAGGCCCATCCTGTCACATTTCTGAACCAGGGCCTTTACTAATATGTTCTTGCATTAACAGGGTACGAGTAGACCAAAAATCATTAGAGTCAACCATGACTAGAAGTGGAAGAGTTCCCACGTGAAACACGAGTTCTTGGAAAGAATAAAATCCTGAGAGGAAGCATGTCGGATACAGTGCCTAGAACATTCCCGGCACACGGAGCTCTGAAGAGTTTCAGTGAACACACAAATACCTCATCAGAAGCCTGGGGGTTCTGCTGCTGCTACCGGTTAAATGATGTGTGTGTGCAAGCCGGACTTACCCTGGAAGGAGAGACTGTGGCGTCGGGACCGGGCCATTGATGGCGTACACACTTAGGCTGCTGACGCCACTGCTTCCCACACTGGCAGTGCCCGGGGCCGACTGGGAGCTGCGGTCCTGGTAGCTCAGCGGGAGAGTCTGGGGCCTGGCACAATAGTAGGGAGTCGAGTGCGCATCTCTTGGTAACGCTTGAGCAAATAACGCAGCGTAGCTAGAAACCTGAAAATGAAGTCCATTAAGAATACAAAGATACAGGGGCACCTGGGTGGCTCAGTTGGTTAAGCGTCCAGCTCTTGGTTTTGGTTCAGGTCATGACCTCAGGGCTCTAAGATTAAGCCCTGCGTCGGGCTCCACACTCAGTGCGGAGTCTGCTTTTCTCTCTTCCTCCCCCTGCTTGTGTGCTCACTCTCTCTAAAATAATAAAATCTTTAAAAAAAAGAAAATAGAGAGATATAAAATTACAGAACACTTCCCAAATCAATAAAGATAATGAATATTCAGATTTTAATTTTTTCTATAATTGATTTTGTACTCAATAATTTGTTATACTTTTGAAATATGGCAGAACTGGTAAAGTTTCAGAAAGTTTTCTAAACTCCAAAATTGCCACATGGTCTGACAACTAAACACATTCTTTAGAATCCAAGCAAACTAAATCCCAAATAATTACTCCAGTATTTTTGCAAGTATGGCTTTATTCTAAGATCAAAGAGGGCTCATTACTCAGACAGAGGCTTTCAACATAAACAGGCCTCCTGCACCCCACTCCTGCCCCTGGAGGTGCGCAAGTCTCTGTGTAGAGCACCTCCTCACACGAGACACTCCGGGCTCACAGCAGCCAGAAAGCTCTTCCCAACACCGCATGGGCCAGAGACTGAGCCCGCGGGACAATGACGTTCACACTGGTAGAACAGTAATTAACGTTCGTAATGAGATCGGAAGACACAAGAAAACCTGAAAGGTCCTCTAACTCATATAGAATTATGCAATTGTGCTCCTATTAGTAACCTGTGAAAACTGTTTTTATGCTCTATTCCATGGGACACTGTTATATCTGAGGTAATAATGTAACTCCGGAAAACATCTTAAGGAAAGCAGTGAGCGCCCTGTCTAAAGAAAGAAAGAGGGGCGCCTGGGTGGCTCAGTCGTTAAGCATCTGCCTTCAGCTCAGGTCATGACCCCGGGGTCCTAGGATCGAGCCCCACATCGGGCTCCTCCTTGCCCGATGAGGAGTCTGCTTCTCCCTCTCCCTCTGCTTGTGTTCTCTCTCTCTCTCTGACAAATAAATAAATAAAATCTTAAAAAAAAAAAAAGAAAAGAAAATCTCTTGACCTTCCATGACTACCAAAAACACTAGACAAGTTATTTTTTTCTTATTATTTTCTTAAGTACAGAAGCCAATTCCTATTAAAATTTGGTATAGTTGATCCAGCAAGACACTACGTGTGCTTTAAAAAGGCACTGAACACGTGGGTGGCTCAGTCAGTTAAGCATCCAACTCTTGGTTTCAGCTCAGGTCATGATCGCATGGTCGTGAGATGGAGCCCCATGTCGGGTTCCCTGCTCAGTGGGGAGTCTGCTTGGGATTCTCCCTCTCCTTCTGCCTCTCCCCTACCCCATTCCCAATGCAGGCTCTCTCTAAAATAAATAAATAAATCTTTAAAAGAAAAAGGCACTAAGCTGCTAGAACAGAGCCTCTCACCTTGTTCGGCTGCTTGCGTGGATCTTCACTAAGGCTTAGCAAGAGGTAGAGAATTGACCATTTATTTTTCAAAACTCCCTGTTTAAAAAGAAAACATTAAAAGAACAAGTTTGCACTACTCTCCAGTTTTATCTACCTTTTTCCTAAATTATCCTTATTTCTAAAATAGAAACACAATTTTTAAAATTCACATGGTAACAATTCTAAGTGTGCTCATTTTTCAGGTATTGCAAACAGCACTACCCCTTAGAAGTCTGGAAATAACATCTCAGTAGATCATTACCCCCTGAAAACTAACTCCAAAGTCCCTAATGAGAACATGTTTTTGAATTACCCTATTTCAGATTCCGGAACAGCAATTCCCACTTAAAATAATTCTTAGAATAACCAACTTCCTAAACATAGTGATTATTTTTTTTAATTTTATATTATGTTATGTTAGTCACCATACAATACATCATTAGTTTTTGATGTAGTGTTCCACGATTCATTGTTTTCGTACTCCATGCAGTACGTGCCCTCCTTAGTGATTACAAGAAAAATGCCATCATAAAACAGGTGAATGCTCTTCCCCCCATTTAACAAAGTGCCAGTTAGGCCATAAAAGTGCATTATAGAAAGAAAAAAAAAGGAATTCTAAAGCACACAATGTAAGTCTCAGCATCACAAATACCTAAACTCAAAGTTCTGAAGTAAGAGTTGCCAGAACAAGTAACCCCTCGGTTTCTTCGTAAGGTTATCATATGGATTTCATTAATTTCCATTTGTCTATCACTCCACCATGATTCACAACCATTAATAGCACCCCACCCTCAATACACTTTTTCCCAAATTTACAGAGCATTTCTACTCTATTCATATGGCCTTAACTTTTGGATGCACAAGCTAGAATACATAAATACCTTTATTTACAAAACTATGGGAAGGTTATTTACCTTACACAAGTTCTTCATTACATAAAATATGCCTTCAAAGTTTTTTTAAAGAAAAAGCTCATCTCAGGTATTTAACTTATGGTCTAACTTAAAAAATTGATTTACACCTAATTTTCCAGAAATAATAAACTCGCCAGCCCTGACAGAGTCCTCACTCTGGTGGCAAAGAGACAGATGAGCAGATACACTTTGGTGGATACATGACATCTCAGACATGGGGGCCGGGGGGGTCACGCAAGTGGCCCATCACTTATGAAAGGACCCCCAGAGAGGACAGGGTCTCCTAGAAGAATGGGTGATGCACATGCAGAGGAGGGAGCAGACGCAGCCTTTCCAGGTAACTGAAGACAGAAAAACCTGGCTAAAGCCAGGCAGGAACATGGATGCTGAAAATGGAGTGAACCATCAGACAAAGGGGTCTCCTGTGTGGGACCAAGAAATGGGACAGCGGGAAGCCTCTGAACGCCTGACTCTCCCTGCTAACAGTCCCCCGGAGGCTGGGCTGCAGAGGAGACAAAACGAGATGCACAGGAAACTGCAGTCATTTCGGAGGACACAGCTTAGGGCGAGGTGGGCACTTGGTGACCCAGCATGCACCCAACCTTCACGGGCTCCCAGGGCTCAGGGACCCTTGGGGCCTACCCGCCTGCCTGCAAAGGGCCGCTCCTCGCCAGATCCCATATCCTGGAAGGGTAGGGGCAATCAGCTAACAGCACAGCCACTTACAGGAGGCCCGCGAGGGACATCCTCCACACGTCACCTCCTGCCACCGGCACAACCACGCGGGGACACAGGCTTTATTCTCTCCGCTCCGCAAATGACAGAAGCAAAGGTGAAAACCTTAGTCACTTACTACATCACAGAGCCAAGGTCTGCCTGACTCCAAAGGGGACAGATGAGAGGCAGGCCTGAGAGGAACATTTCACAAGACTTGGGGACACAGTGGACGTGGGGAGAGAGGCAGACTCAATGTGACACTCAGGTTTCCAATTTTGGGCAATAGACAATGTCATCATTCACCAAAAAGGAAAACCCAGAGGAAAGAGCAGGGGTGTGCACGGGTGGCTGTGAACGGCCGCCTGGGAGTATGAAACAAGAAAATACAAAAGTGCTCCTTTCAGGTCTGAGGGCACCGAGCCACCAGTCCCCGGGGGAGAGCGGGTACGGATGCCCACGGGCTTCGGGAAGACAGCGCAAGTGTTACCAGCGCAGCAGGAGTCCTGGGTTAGACCCACAGCTCTGGCTTGAAAAAATGACAACGTACAGGGTGGAGAGCAGAGGAAATTGGAAAAGCGAATAAAACTGTGCACCAAAACCCCAGCAAACGGCATCTATGAAGGAGGAGGCACCATTTCTGTTAAGAGAAGAACAGCCTGAAGAGCGTGTGATGTGGGGACTGTGCAGAGGTGTGCACACAGCACCGAAACAGGGACAGTGACCAGCAAGGAGCCTGAGGGCCTGGGGAGGACATGGATCCCCAGAGCCAGAGAGCAGGGCACGGGGGGGGGTGGAGGCTGTCTGCACAAACCGCTACCTGGCAGAAGGGGTGGAGCAGCTGGGCCTCGCTGCCCGTGCCCGGCCAGCTCCAGGTGAAGCCAAGCAGGGGTGGCCCCCCACAGCCTTCAGCCCCTCAGAGCCCAGAGCCGGGCACAGAAGGGTGGGGGGGGGTCTGCTGGGCAAGCAGGGTAAACAACTCCAGCATCACATATGTTTCAGATGCTTCTAAACCATTTCAGACCCTGTTATCTTAGATTCTGAAATCTCAAGAACGCTGATTCCGACATAAAACCCCAAACGTACCAGGGCACCAGAAGATCTGGAGGCCCATCAGAACAAGCAGCCTCGTAAAGCAGTTACGACCCGTGCCGGCGACACAGCGCTTCTTCCAGTATCCAAACCCTCCCGACCACGGTCACCTCCCGCACAGGCCAGCCACCCCCCAGCCCTGTGACCCTCCACACCCCCACGCCACCCCCTCACCGCCTGCCCCTTTCTCCCGGCCCGCACCACGATGCCCTTGCGGGCCTCCCCCCACCACCCCTCTCTCTCTAGCTCTGTTGGCCGCAGGCCAGACCCCGCCCAGGAATTCCGGGTCCCCTTCCCCGCCATCACTCCCCCCACTTCCCAAGTCCTGCCCATGCCTCACAGGACGCACAGCCGAGAAGGGCCCTCAGTGAGAAGACAAGATAAAACATCAAAACCAGGAACTACATGTCTTAGCAAAAAGATGGGATGGCTGGGGGCACCTGGGTGGCTCAGCGGGCTGGGCGACTGCCTTCGGCTCAGGTCATGATCCTGGGACCCCGAGATCGAGTCCCGCATCGGGCTCCCCACTCAGCGGGGAATCTGCTTCTCCCTCTGACCCCCCCCTCATGTTCTCTCTCTCTCTCATTGTCTCCCTCTCAAATAAATAAAATCTTTAAAAAAAGATGGCTGTTACTCTGCACATGTTTTTCTAATTAGTTTAATTACTAGTGTTATACTATTGTGTCCTAATATCGTTCATCCTGCTTCAGCCACGCAATGAGCCAAGCTGGTTTTGGGGGTCTGTGCTAGGAAGCTGGCTGTCTAAAACACTGTTTAGGAATAAGCATTCAGTGTTCCAAACAAAATTTTGGAAAACAACCATTTTAAATTAGAAATAAAGAGAAAGACTTAAAGAGTTTAATTAGTACCAGCTTTAGGCACAGTTCAGTAAAAACCAGCGTACTTGATGAACAAAGCACGAAACTTCTGTGGATCTCTCTTCTCTATGACACAGGGGGAGACAGCGAGATGAACTACGCTCCTGTCCTGTCAGACTCACAAAACTCTCACCCTATGACTCAGTTAGTTTATTCGGGTACAGGAGGGCAGAGTCTTCTATTAAAAAAAAAGGGGGTGTTAAAAAAACACAAATCACTTGTGTGCAAGTTATCAACATCCAAGCAAAAAATGTTCAAAATCCAAAATCTTTTTTCATTTATTCACTTTGAGAGCACCGATTAGGGCCTGATATCAGAGCACTAGCGCGCTTCCAGAAGACAAGCTCTCGATGTCACATGCAGTCAGAACTCCCAGCAGCGTGCTTCCTCCCCGGGAGGACAGGGAGCTTCCGTACTATAAACTCAGCTGCCCATGATTCTGATGACTTTCCCCATGTGGCCTCCTTCGTCTTTCTAAGCAATGTGGCATTAAATCCAGCTAAAACTGACTTTTAATATTGACAAACTCTTAGAAAGCAAACGCAATCTACAATTAAAACCCATTACCCAAGGTAGAACAGTGAGATGTGCTAGCACAAGTCCCCGGAGGGGTGTGATGCCGCACGCCCCGCGGACGCAGTACCTGTGAGTGCAGCTTTCTGTGCAGGTCCGAAAACAACGCCGCGTCCGCTTCTCGTCTTTGCCGTACAACTGAAAAGTCAGAAAAGGAAAGGGGTGTGTCAACCATGTACACTGAAATCCTTCTTATGATCCTGTTTCACCCACGGTAACAGGTAACTGACGTCCGAAAAGAATCCTGAGCCTAAGAATCGAAATAACTCACCAACAAGTGACACTTTAGCTCTACAAATTTGGCCAATGCCTTTCATCTCTCTGACGTTTGTAAAATATGGACAATATGAGGCTGGAATCAAAGTTTATGAGAAAGTTAGCCAAAACAATAGAAATGATGGGACCGTTTAGATTCTATCTACAAATATGAATAAGCAGTCCAGTGAGGCCCACTACAACCGGCTTAACTCATTAATGACTGCCTGGAAGGAGAGATGTAAAGTAAAAATACCGTGGGAATGGTAAATTCAAAGGGCAATAACCAAAACCTTTATCGTTCATGAGAGCCTGACTTGGAACCACATGTTGTAATAAGCATTTCTGTGAACATGGATAGCAAATACTAGTAAACGTCTTCAGACGCCTGCACTATAACTCACTAGTTTCCCGAAAGCCACAGTAACACGCGAGGAGCCCATGCTCTGATCCGTTCCATGAAGGATGAGGCTACACACTGGGCCCGGGCCCTGAGGGAGGAGACCCACTCACCCACACCTGCAACACTGCACGCACCAGCCGTGCACGCGGGCCTCTCACAGGAACCCAGCCACCCCTGCCCCGGAAGAAGAGGCACCACCTTCTTCACCATTAGCTAACAGCAGCAGGACTGGTTTCTTAAAATGTCATCAGCGAAGTTCACTTAGCTCTAAATGCTCCAACTGATTTGCAGAACGACAATAACTGGCTTGATGGCCAATACTTTTCCATATACATCAGCTAGGAACGGGTCTTGGTATCATGTTCTGATCTTATGAACCACATACCAGAAGTTTCATCACCCCAATCGCATCTGCACTATCAAGTCATCCTATGCAGATAGGTAAAGCAATCTTTAAAAATGTATTGTTACAAAATGCGTTCAACTAAACTAATGCAATTAAAGTCTAATATAACTTACTTCCTTTTAAAACATATAAAAATACTCCAAATAAATACAATCATCAAGTTAAGCAAGAGATGTTCTTTCTATAGAATGAGACCGACACTAATTCATACATGCAAAATAATCATGGGACAATAAAAAAGTAATACAAATAAAAATAAACAGAATATTCACCAAAAAGTGATGTTTTATCTATCAGATTGCAAAACAAATCTTTACTTACAATGTACCCCACTCACTAATGTGAAAAATTAAGAAATCGTTAGGTGTTAAAATTCTGTCACACATGATGAGTTTTGTAATTTGTTTCAGTATAAAACATACTAGCATTTTATATTTTAAGTCAGCCATATAAAATGGAAAATTATTTTTGTGTTATTCAACAACTAATCTACCAAAGCCTGTAATCAAATATCAAAAATATTAAAATGTAAAACTTGCATCTAAGAACTAATGAAATACAGTAAGTGAGTGGAGACCGTTACATGAGAGGACCATCAGTAACACCCCACCGACAGCAGCTGAGCCACCGCAGAGCCGGGGACTACGAGGGGGTGCTGACAGTGAGGGGCACCCAAAAGAAGCGATGGACACCTGGTGGGAAGAGCAGAAGAGCGCGCTGTGTCAATACACAGCAAGCCTCCTTAAAAACGCAGAAGATACACACAATTCAACTATGCATGGCTAAAGCTTTCTTCTTAAAGGAAATCCCAAGACTTCCTTGCAATAACCACTCCAACAAGGTCATTGCCAGTCCTGTGACTCTGAGTTTAGACAAACTGTTTTCTTTATTTAAATTCAATTAGCCAGCAAGTAGTACATTAGTCTCGGATGTAGTGTTCAATAATTCATCGGTTGCGTACAACACCCAGTGCTCATCGCATCACGTGCCCTCCTTAATGCCCGTGACAAACTATTTTTAACAACTACACATATGCGTAATATGCTTACCAGGAGGCCTTGAAATGTAAATTTGCAAAGGAAATGATCTGTTAGTATAGTACCTATCAGCTGGAGTTGTCACTAATAATCCAAAATGTGAGATACTCTGAAGTCTGAAATACAAAAATAATCTAAGATGTAACAGTCATCAGGATTCAAGAAGAGTAGTGTTCGTAATTACGTTCAGTTTTATAGACAAGAAATGTAAATAAAAATAAGATTTTAGAGGTTAATAGCAGGATAAATACTCCATTCGTGGCCCTCCCATAAATAATGCATCACACTCAAGAACACCATTGGACAGGTCGTTCGGGGCTGACTGCTCAGAGGCCTAACAGAGCCAAGGCAAGGTAGTCGAGCACCACTGCCTGGCCAGCAAGGCCGCCTCCCCTCCAGCTGGGCTACGTAGCTCGCAGCATGGCACGCAGAGACCGCCGGTCAGACGCAGTGAAGGACGCACAGTGGGGGCTGGAGACCATGCCTCCAAGAAGGGAAGAAGGGAAGTCCTGGAAGGCATCATTATGGGTTGGCCAACACAGTCACAGGCCAGTCGGAAGCCCATCTTGTCTGGGCAGTTAACAGCCAGGACTTAGCAGGGAGAGCGCGCTGACCTTCACGGCAAGGCCTGCTTTGCTGGCAGCCGAAGCGGGGTGTGGACAGCCCGGAGAGCTGTGAGGAGCAGGCCTCCAGAGAAAAACCACCCTCCAACTGGCACGAGACGAATTTTCCTACATGGATCCTTCTGTGCAAAGCCTCCCTCCCTCAGACAGTCCCGAGTACAGGGAGGCGGCAGAGCCCCACCTCACACCATCAGAGAACAAACACATCAGTGACCCCATGCTAATGAATGAAAAGCTTTCTGTACCAGCTGAGAATGACAATGTTCACAAGTTCTAAAGTACTAGAAGTCTGGATGTTGACAATCAACAGAAGTAATACTGAGCTGCTTACTGCCAAGAGAATGGTCTACACTATCTGGTCAAAATGTGCATAATAAATACTGCAAAAAGCACAAGACACACAGGAACTCACCTAAGCCCTTCGTGTCCTCCATCTCACATTAAGCTGCTACATGGCATTTAAAACAAGCCTCGGGGCGCCTGGGTGGCTCCGTCTGTGAGGTGTCCCACTCTTGATTTCGGCTCAGGTCCTGATCTCAGGGTCGTGGGATCAAGCCCCAGGTCAGGCTCCATGCTCAGCAGGGAGTCTGCTTCTCTCCCTCTCCCTCTGGCCCTCCCCTCATGCTCTCTACCTCAAATAAATAAATAAATCTTTGAAAAAAATAAAAAATAAAGCAAGCCTCTTGCACTATGTTCTAATAAAAGACACAAGTTGTCTGTGTTTTTAATATATGTTTTTGTATGCACATAGCAGCACCTGTAATTACACTGTGCCTGGAACCACACGTGCACACACGTGTGTATATATATGCACGTACACAAGTTCAAGAATCCTACACACCATAGCACCAAAGAAAAATACGTACGTTCTTTCTTGATTTTTTCAGCTACAAGAAATTCATCTCTTTCAACAGTTGGGGCGAAGTTGCTGCCAATAACTCGCACAGCATACTGGAACTGCTGGGCTACGTCAGCTGCAAGGTGAACAGAAGGATGCAAATTACTGCCAGTCAGGGTAAGTTCTGATCACCTCGTGTTTCCAGGCGGAGACAGTGGGCTGGGCACAGCTATCTACCTCCCACCTTCCTAAGGTTTCAACCAAGGGGACAGAGGAGCTATTAAGAAACCAAAGCAAATGAATGAAAAAAATACAGTTCCATAAAACAAGAAAGGGAGACAGTAACAGGTCTGCAGTCTGAAGAATCCTAGGAGACAATGAGCTGGGCTCATAATCCTAAAAAAAGGAGCAGGGAAAGTCACAGCCCGAACACAGTCCGTGAGAAACAGACCCGCTCCAGAGAACTCCCAAGAAGCTCCAAGGCTGACTGGCGTCCACAAAGATGGAAAATCAAAGAGGGTATTGAGAAACAAAGTGAGCCAACTAACTTAACAGACCATGTTTGCACCTCGGATCGAGAGGACGACCTAAATACGGATGTCTGCCTCCACTCCCTTCAACAACCTCACTAAACTGAGAATAAAGAATTTTGTGTTTGTTTTTACAAAAGCAGAAACCCACAAGGGCAAAGAAAACAAGGCAGATACCACACCAAAGGGAAGTCAACCAGTGTGAAAAGCTGGAAGGCAAATGGATTGGTGGGAACCGGTTCAGGACGGTGAGACTTGAAGTTCAATGTCCGCGTGGGAGGGCGGAAGGGGCACACAACACAAATGCCAACAAGAAACTCAGTTCCCTCTGCAGAAGCCCAGGGAGGCTCCGGAGAAGAGGAAAGACCACAGCACGGAAGACGTGAATGAACTGGGGCAGAAGAGGACTGGTGGGAAGTCTGGCTGGAAAACAGACTCCTGGGCCCTCTACCCCTTCCCATTCAACCCAGACAACCACGGAGGACCTCACCCAGGCAAATCACAGAGGGTCTGGCTGAGACACTAGGTCAGCAAAGGACATGAAGTAAAAGCAGCAGACTGAACTTACGGATCCCAGCCCTCCTTCCCAGACACTGGGAGTCAATATTCCTACACGGTAACACTAGCAACACCCCTACCTTCCCACTGAAGCACCATCACCGCAGGGTGCACCCCAACCTACACCAGGCAAAAACCATTAACAAGACAAAATCCCCAGACAGTCCCACAGGCACCATGTGCAGAAGTGCCTTTGCCGGTCACTGGAAAAACAAGCGAAGAGAAAATGAGCAAGGATGCAGACCTGAGCATCCAACAACAAGCCAAGCCCAGCCAAGCCTAAGTGATGCTTACAGAACGTCTGCTCACCAATTAAAGAATGCACATTTTTTTCAAATACACATGGAAAGACTACACCGGGGGTCACAAAACGACCTTTATCAAATACAAAATAACTAAAATTATTCGAAGTATGCTCTCTACCAATAACAGAATTAAACCTGAAATCAGTAATAGAATGATATCTGAAAAATCCTCAACCATCTGGAAGGCAATCAACATAACACTATATAACACGATGGCCAGAGAAAGTCTCAAAGAAAATCAGAAAATATCTTGAACAGGTGCGCCTGGGTGGCTCAGTCATTAAGCGTCTGCCTGCGGCTCAAGTCATGATCCCAGCGTCCTGGGATCGAGCCCCACATCAGGCTCCCTGCTCGGTGGGAAGCCTGCTTCTCCTTCTCCCAATCCCCTTGCTTGTGTTACCTCTCTCGCTGCGTCTCTGTCAAATAAATAAATAAATAAAATCTTTAAAAAAAAAATCTTGAACTGAATGAAAATGAAAATACAACACACTAAAATATTTGAGACGCAGCGGAAGCAGTGTTTAGAGAAAAAATGTAGAGTATAAAATGCTTTTATTAAAAAGGAAGATGGGTCTCAAGTCAATAATATCAGCCTACAGAATAAAATCTAGAAAAAGAAAAGCAAACTAAACTCAGACCATTAGGAAATAAAGACAAAAGTAAAAAAATCAATGAAACTTAAAAATAGGAAAAACAAAATCAGTGAAACCAAAAGCCGGTTCTTAAAAAAACAAAACAAAAAAAACCATGGAATGGAGAAACATAAATTTGCGACCAAGACAAGACAGACACAAATTTAGGAATCAAAGAGGTGATATTGCCGCTGACCCCATAGAAATTTTTGAAAATGAAGGCTAAATAACTTCTGTGGATAGCCCCTCTTCAAGGAGCTGGTATGCCGTAACACCCAGCCTGTAAGTGTGGGTGACTCAGTGTCTTCCCATTCGAGAGGAGAACGTGGAAATGGGGAAGAGCACCAGGCAGAGGAGACATCTGACAAACACACCTCAGCCAGGTAATCAAGGTCAAGACCACAGTGACCACTGTAATGAGTGACTTAACAGGATACGCCCTGGATACCAGGTGATGAGAAGGGCACTCTGCCTCTGGGACCTTCCTCCCAAACAGAGAGAACCACAGTCTAATCACGAGGGAAAAAAAACACCAGCTAAATCCCTACTGAGACATTCTATAAAATAACTTTTAATCCTAAAAACTGTCAAGGTCATCAAGAAAATAATAATTTTTTGAAGTCTGAGAAACTATCAGAGCCAACAGGAGCCCAAGGAGACATGACAGCTAAAGGTAACACGGTACCCTTGAAAGAACCCTACAGGAGTAAAGGGACATCAGGTAATTAAGTGAGAAAATCTGAGGAAAGTATGTAGCGAATGCATCCTTAGATACACTCACTGGAAGAATCATACCATGCTAATGTAAGACACTAATAAAAGGAAAGGTGTGGAGTATAAGGGGACTCTCTCTGATAGTCGCAATTTTCCTGTAAATCTGTACTCATTCTAAAATAAAGCATACTGATTCTAAACCCCATCTTTCACCAATCATGATTTATTGATCTGGAATGGGGCCATGGTATCAATGTTTCCGGGGGTGCCTGGGTGGCTCAGTCAGTTAAGCAGCTCTTAATTTCGGGCCAGGTCATGAACTCAGGGTCGTGAGATCAAGCCCCGAGTCGCATTCACGTTCAGCACAGAGTCTGCTTGAGATTCTCTCTCTCCTTCTCCCTCTGCACTGCCACCCCCCACAGCTCACTCTTAAGTAAATAAATAAAATCTTTTTTAAAAATTATGTTTTTAAAGCTCTGTTTTAGGGGCACCTGGATGGCTCAGTTGGTTAAGCGACTGCCTTCAGCTTAGGTCATGATCCTGTTGTCTTGGGGTCGAGTCCCACATCGGGCTCCCGGCTCAGCGGGGAGCCTGCTTCTCCCTCTGACCCTCTCCCCTCTCGTGCTCTCTCTGTCTCTCTCTCTCTCTCTCTCTCAAATAAATAAGTAAATAAAATCTTTAAAGCTCTGTTTTAAAAACTTTAAAGAATAAAGCAACTTAAATGTGGGGGGAAAACAGTTTCTTCGGTAAATTCAAAAAAGAATCTCAGCCCACATCGTATAACATATAAAAATTAACTCAAATATGTCACAGTAAGCGTAAAACAGAAGCCTACAACACTCTTAGGGGGAAAAAAAACAACAGAAGAAGAAGTCTTCACAAAGAAGTCTTTGTGATTTGGAGTTAGACAAAGAGTTTTCACGTAAAATACCAAAATCGTGAACCATTAAAAAATGTGACACACTGGAGTCCATCCAAGATTAAAACTTTTGCTCTGCAAAGGACACTGTTAAGAGAATGAAAATACTGAGAAAACATCTGCAAAACACAACAAAGGACTTGAATCCAGATAAATAGAACTCTCAAAACGCAGTAAAGGGGGGAAAAATCCAAAAACTCCCCCCCCCAGGAAAACAAAAGTTTTCAACAGACAATTCACCAAAGATGAACAGCAAAGAAACACATGACAAGATGCTCAATGAAATTCTTCATCAGGGAAACACAATTTAAAACCACGAGACGCCATTATTCCTCTATTGAACCGCTGCAATAAAAACAGACGGCCACCACCCAGGCGGGGAGCTCTCTGAGCTCGGGAGCTCTTCTCACACACTGGCCGGTGAGCATGAAGCCGGCACAAGCGCTCTGCCAAACATTCTGACAGTTTCTTTAAAAGCGAAGCATACACTTTCCGTGTTGCCTAGCAATCCGACTTGTAGGTATTTACTCCACAGCTGCCATCCACCTGCAAGGTGTCTCCTCGGTAGCTTGGTCACCCAGTTCCCACTTTTGCCCCCTTAAATTATCCAAGTCAGACTGATCTTTTTTTAAAACGTAAATAGTATCATCGCTCTGCTTGAACCCTCCGAACACACACAGAATAAAATCCAAACTCACTAGGACAGCCTACCCGACCCGGTCCCTTGTCACTTCACTAATGCACCTCCTGCCTCTCACCTCCCAGCTGCTCTGGCTACGCACTGGCCATGCTTTGCGGTCTTGCCAGTCCTTAAGCACACGACACCTGCTTCCAGCTCAAACCTTGACCGTCTTCTCCCACATCTTCCCAGGACTCCTTCCATGTCACTTGGTTCTCCATTTAAATGTCACCTTCTCACATGGCCTTCCTATCTCAAGCACACCCAAACACACACACATGCAAGGCAAGCATATAGCACAGAATGTGTTCAGGACTTGGTGAATACAAAGGGGGTAAAAAGCAAAAGAAACCAAAAGCAAAAAGAAATAATCAGAGTGTTTCTGTGGAACCCTAACATTAGCGAGTAGTTTTAATTTTCTTCCTCATACTTTTCCACACTTTTAAAGTCTTCTAAGTGGTAAATATTAATTTTATAAATACATATTAAAAGTGGCATTGGGGTGCCTGGGTGGCTCAGTTGGTTGGTTATGCGTCCAACTCTTGATCTCAGGGTTGTGAGTTAGAGCCCCACGTTGGGCTCCACACTGGGCATGGAGCCTGCTTAAAGAAAAAAAAATGTGGAAGTGGAAACTACTTGCTTACAAAGGGGTACCTGTAAAACTATTCTACTTAAAAAATACTTTTAGATTCCCATGATCCTGAGTTCTACAAAAACTAGTTTACTAACAACCTATTCAAGTACATCAGACTACTATCTCTGCTCCAAAGTTTCATCAAGTTTTGACTTTTCTAACACTCAAACCTCCTCCACACCAGAAGCAAGCTCTCCCTCTCCCCCCACCCCCCCCGGCCCCAGTCTCTGCACAAGGCACCTGTGGTCCCGTGCAGCATCTCACCTCGGCCTCATCGGCCGCCTTCCATTTCCCCATCTCCTTGCCAAACAAGTTTGCCATCTATCTTTCTTGCTGATATCAAATATTTGAAAATCCATCTGCTATTTTTAAATAAAACCCACCTAAGTTGCAGGGGTAGTTGCATAGAATACAGACTATTAAATTCACAGTGGCAATTTTTCTCTGTTTAGTGAGCCTAACCATCAAAGATTAAAATGCGAAATATCAAACAATGTTGACCACAAATTTCTAGTTTAATACTCCCTAAATCCTATTCCGTTTCTAGAGTACATCTAAGCTCAATCAGTAATTGGAAGAATAATTCCTAAGCACCTACTCTATGCCAAACACCATGGGCCCAAGAGCAGAACAGAGCATAGTGGTTAACAAGGCAGTCTTAGTGAGAATCCGAAAAATGAGGCAAGTAACTGCACAAGGTGATTAGCCTGTGGTCAGAGCTGCTCAGAAAACTGAGCAGGACGCCACGACAGCAAATGACGGGGAGGACCTCGTGAAATGGGCTGCTTAAGGAAGGCCTCTCTGAGGAAGCTGCCCTCTGACGGGGAGGAGCCTGCCACGTGAAAGGACACGAGGAGATGCAGAGCACTACTGCGTACTCTGTTTCTCAAAGGACACCAACGCCAATGGGTCCTAAAATCCAAATCATAAAAGCTAAAGTCATTCCGTTGACACCCAGGTGAGGAGTTCCAGGCTGTAGCTCTTTAATGATTGGCTCAGTCCAAGATTTAAAGAGTATTCAGGGCGCCTGGGTGGCTCAGTCGTTAAGCGTCTGCCTTCGGCTCAGGTCATGATCCCGGGGTCCTGGGATCGAGCCCCGCATCGGGCTCCCTGCTCCGCGGGGAGCCTGCTTCTCCCTCTCCCCCTCCCCCTGCTTGTGTTCCCTGTCTTGCTGTGTCTCTCTCTGTCAAATAAATAGGTAAAATCTTAAAAAAAAAAAAAAAAAAAGAAGAGTACTCAAGTTTTTTTTTTACCACGAAACACCCGAGGAATGCATTCTGTCCCCACCTCCAACCTGCCCTGGGTGTCGGGAGCCCGGAAGGGAAGCCAGTGCTCTGCTGCCCAGCCTCTGAGATCTCTCTGAGGAGAACCGGGCACCAGCGGATTCAAGGATACAGCATCGGACGAGTACCAGAGAGCAGACACCGTGCTGATCTGAAACAAGCAGGTGTTCAGAAAAACCAGGTGAGGATGGAGGCGAGAGCCCGTGCCACAGGCAGGGCTAGCACTGTGCTGCCTCCACTCAGCACACAGGGAAGTAAGCTGGCAGATGCTACACAGAAGAACAGGAAGGAATTAATTCAAGACATCAGGTTCTGGAACCAGAGATGTGGGTTCCTATCCCGGCCCTGCAATTCACTAGCTCAGTGACAGCGAGCAAACTACTTACTCTCTGCACGTCTGTCTCCTCAGCTACAAGGTGAGGATAATAGTAAGTAGTCCAACCGTCCAGCATCACTGGGAGCTACATCCACTAGCTCACGGTGCAAGCACAGTGTCTGGCAAGTACTTGGAAAACGTTAGCTATTTTTATTATTATTATTAATCTGAAAATGTCATTTCAATGCATGTTATGTCTACCACAGCCATTAAAACCATAACTCAACAAAGCACCCAGCTTTTGACTTCTCAGCAAGATAATCTGTTCTTCATCTTGTAGATTACACGTAGGAAACAGATGAATTCCTTCACCTGATGTGATGAGCTTTCTTCTCTAGAAAGGACCGTCTGGCGGCAGTGCAGAAGAGGGGCTGGAAGAGGTGCGACACCAGGGCAAGAAATGCACTGGGAATGCATGGTCTCAACTGTGAAGGCTCCGAGAGCACTGAGACGTGCGACCACGAGTTTTTAAACAACTGCTGCCTTTTATATCCCAAAAGGGTTCCACACACACTCAGATCAAAGAAAACCGAACGGAGAGATGCACGAAATCCTCGCGGCTCAGGGGAGTGCAAACACTGCAGCTGGGAGCTCTCGAGGGCTTCCCGAGGTGGCCGGGGACAGACAGTGAACGGACTGGTAAGGTCGGAGTCTGTGCCTCGCTGCTCCTTCCACATGCAGACAACGCAGCTGTCCTACAGGCCGGGACGACACGCCAGCTAAAGCACAGGGGTCCGGGCGCCTGGGTGGCTCAGTTGGTTAAGCGACTGCCTTCGGCTCAGGTCATGATCCTGGAGTCCCGGGATCGAGTCCCACATCGGGCTCCCTGCTCAGCGGGGAGTCTGCTTCTCCCTCTGACCCTCTTCCCTCTCGTGCTCTCTATCTCTCATTCTCTCTCTCTCAAATAAATAAATAAAAAATCTTAAAAAAAAAATAAAAATAAAAAATAAAGCACAGGGGTCCGTGGAGCTCTGGGGCCAGCGGCGCCGCGTCCCTCCGGACGCAGGTCACTGGGACGGCATGCTAGTGTGGCAAGTACCAAGCTCCCACCGACCCCTACAGAATCAGAATCTCTGCAGGCGGGGCCCACAAGATTCATTCTGAGTAAGCATCCCATGTAAACAATTCAAAGTGACAAGGTGTGAAGACTTAGCTATAGTAAGATACCCTACTGACACAACAGATACACTGCTGGGCCACCAGCGAGCCCACCGCCACCCTGCCATCTGGTTCTCCCCGACCACAGGGGATCCAATGCACAGCTCCAGCTGAACGAAAAGCAATGCTCCAAGACAAAAAAACAAAAAACATTGCTCTAGATCTGTGGTTCTCAAACTGTTTGGTCTCAGGGCCCCTTTACACTCTCAGGATTGAGGATCCTTAAAAGGATTTGTTTATTTATATAGGTTAAATCTATCAATATTTACTGTATTAGAAATTTAAACCAAGATTTTTATATATTAATTCATTTTAAAATAACAATAAGCCCACCAAGCACAACTTTAAAATGAAGCCTAAAACTCTGAAATTTCAATATGTTGACAGACATTTAGTGCACATTTCAACATACATTTAACATAAGCTTTAATGTCTAGTTAATGTATACTGATTTCCCCAAGTATACATAATCAAGGGAAGACCATAACTTATTGGGAACATCATCAAGAGTTCCTCACCGTTTTTGGAAAATCATGACACCAACAGCAGTACCACTTGAGGTTCAAGAGCCAGCAAGACAAGACTCCTTCCTCTGCACTGCAGCTCAGGACACACTCCCAGCGCTGCTACAGATCAGGGCGATCATCTTAATTCAATGCACCACGTACTGTCGTCATACCTAAGCATTTATGTTGAAATACTTACCAAATAAAAGCTCCTGTATTTGTTATCTCTTGTTAGAAAGAGGATTACGAAGTATGGAAAGGAAAGTTGCCCCTGACAGAGGTGAAACGCTGTAATACCAAGAACACTGTTCCAAAGACAGAAATGACTATCTAAAGATATAAGTAAAATGTGCTCTGGGAGAGAGGCAGAGGTATAGAGAGACTTTTCCAGGCACTGGCTAGCAGTATGCATTTCAAGCAAATTCTCAGGCTGGAAAGCTTGAGAAATGATGGTTATACTAACTTTACAAAAATGTCACATACCATTAGAGTTAGGTGCTTTGTTTCTGAGGGTCCCTTCAAGCCAACTATAAAAAAATTTTAAATACTTTATGAAAAACTGATTCATAAGAAACTCCTATTAAAAGTAACAAGGGGCGCCTGGGTGGCTCAGTTAGTTAAGCGTCCAACTCTTGATTTCAGCTCAGGGCTCAGGTCATGATCTCAGGGTCCCGGGATGGAGGTCCACATCAGGCTCCCTGCCCAGCAGGGAGCCTGCTTGAGATTCTCTTCCTCTCTTGCCCCTTCCCCTGCTCCCCCTAGCTCGCTCGCTTGCTCTCTCTCTCTCAAAAAAAAAAAAAAAAGTAACAAGTCTCAGGGAGCCTGGCTGGCTGTCATAGAGCATGCAACTCTCGATCTCAGGGTCGTGAATTCAAGCCCCACATGAGCGGAGAGCTTACGTTAAAAAAAAAAAAAGCAACAAGTACCAATTATTCCTCAATACCACAGCACTGAGAAAGCAATATTACAAAAGTATAAGCCCAACTGTGACATGACATTAGAAAAAGAATTAACCAAATGTGCTTTAATCTCCTGGAAGGGATGAAACAATCAAAAGGACCCTCAAATTTTTTAAAAAACATTTTTTTAATTGAGAAACATCATGCTACCTCACAATAAATGGCCTTCAAAGTCCAGCTGTGACAATGGGAACAGACGGTGGTGTGGAAACTGAGGACCCGCCGGTACAATGAAAACACTGACGTCAGAGCGAGTCATAACCAACAAGCTTAGCTCTTTGTCCCCCTCCCCAGAGCCGCTCCCAGGCCCCCCCGCAGCCACTCAGCTCTCTTTAAGCATCTCCTCGGAGGCCTTCCCTCCCCCTCCCCTCCCCCCACCCTGTCTTCATTTCGGCTTTTACCGCTAACACACATCTACCTTGCCATGTCTCCTCCACCAGAAGGCACATTCCCTGCGGAACGGCTTGTCTGTGTCTGTCTGCATCACCAGCACCCGGCTTAGTGCCTGGGGGTGGCGAGCCCACAGATCCGCCGGCTGAACAAAGTGACAGAGTTAAACTTCGTAAAATGGAGCAAGAACTGTGTGGAGCTGGTGTCCCGTAATAGGCCAAAAAAAAATCCATCTTTATCCCTTCACCCTTACCACAGAGCATCAAATAAATTATGCACCTCCTTGTCATGAATCATGAAAGATCCAAATTTAGTCTAAATATTTTAAAAGTAATTTTGTTTAGAGTCTTCCAGCAAAAGCTGCACAATTTTGTTGCCACATCGTGGTGAAGGAACGGCAACCCAGTTCCTTCGATTACCCAGCAAACTCCTCCACGGTGCATCCCCAACTCACCTCTCCGCCCAAACACACACCCAGAGGGCCAGCCCGTGCCATTTTTCAAGGCACCGCGAGCACATAACGTCTTGACACACGGTCCAGGGCCGGGTTTGGGAAACGGTATTTGCAGGGCGAACCCTCCAGGAGCAGCTTTGTTCAAGGGGCAACCCTCAGGCCTTAGAAGGAGGACGTAGCAGGTAACAGTCGTACACAGCCCTCCGCGCCCTGCTCGAAGCCGCCAGACCCCGCCGAGCGGCAGGGAGGAGGGTGCGGCTCGCCACCAGCCGGCACCCCCTTCGCCGCGCCACCCTCAGCCCGGTCCCAGCCGCGTGGCCCGGCCCAGCCCACCGCTCTGCCCGCGCCCTGCCCGGTCGCCCCGCTGACTCTCGAGAGGGCGGACGCGCTGGCGCGCCGCCTGCCCCCGGCCTCAGCCCCTGGACCGCGGCGCGCGGGAGCGCTGACTCAGCCCCGCCAGGGCCCGGCCTCCCTCCCGGCCCCCCGGCCCCCGCCCCGGGGGCTGCAGCACTCCGCAGGCGGGCGGGCGTAGCCCGGGGCCGCCCTGGCCCGGGGCCGCGAGCCCCCGCGGCCTCACGCGGACGGCGGGCCTCCTGGACGTGCCCCGAGCCGCCGGCCCAGCCCCGCTACCTTCGCTCCTGCCCAAGATCCGGCAGCACAGGTTCTGCAGCAGGACGTTCGGCGACTTCTGGTCCGGGCTCGCCATCCTCGCCCGGGGCGGCCCGGGGGAGCCTGCGGAGCGCCTGCCCTCGCCCGCCCGCAGGTTCCCGACGCCCCAGACAGGCTACGGCCCCGCGGGCAACGCCGGCGACGAGGCCGCCATTTTAACGGAACCCGCCGAAACCGCGCGCCTTCCCACAGTGCTCCGCTTCTTCCGGCGCTTGGGGCACGGGTGCGCCGGCCCGAGAGCTCCCCGCTCCGTCTGCGCGCGGTCCCCGGACCACAGCCGCCAGGCTTGGAGGGTTCCGGCACCGGCGCCCCAGCCGCTCACTGCTCTAGCTACCCTCGATGCTCCCGGTGCTCAGACCCCCAGACACACTCGTCCCCGCCAGCGGGTCCGGACCGACCAGGTGCCCCCACGTCCCCGCCAGCGGGTCCGGACCGACCAGGTGCCCCCACGTCCCCGCCAGCGGGTCCGGACCGACCAGGTGCCCCCACGTCCCCGCCAGCGGGTCCGGACCGACCAGGTGCCCCCACGTCCCCGCCAGCGGGTCCGGACCGACCAGGTGCCCCCACGTCCCCGCCAGCGGGTCCGGACCGACCAGGTGCCCCCACGTCCCCGCCAGCGGGTCCGGACCGACCAGGTGCCCCCACGTCCCCGCCAGCGGGTCCGGACCGACCAGGTGCCCCCACGTCCCCGCCAGCGGGTCCGGACCGACCAGGTGCCCCCACGTCCCCGCCCGAGGGTCCGGACCGACCAGGTGCCCCCATGTCCCCGCCAGCGGGTCCGGACCGACCAGGTGCCCCCACGTCCCCGCCAGCGGGTCCGGACCGACCAGGTGCCCCCACGTCCCCGCCAGCGGGTCCGGACCGACCAGGTGCCCCCACGTCCCCGCCCGAGGGTCCGGACCGACCAGGTGCCCCCATGTCCCCGCCAGCGGGTCCGGACCGACCAGGTGCCCCCACGTCCCCGCCAGCGGGTCCGGACCGACCAGGTGCCCCCACGTCCCCGCCAGCGGGTCCGGACCGACCAGGTCCCCCCACGTCCCCGCCAGCGGGTCCGGACCGACCAGGTCCCCCCACGTCCCCGCCCGAGGGTCCGGACCGACCAGGTCCCCCCACGTCCCCGCCAGCGGGTCCGGACCGACCAGGTCCCCCCACGTCCCCGCCCGAGGGTCCGGACCGACCAGGTGCCCCCACGTCCCCGCCAGCGGGTCCGGACCGACCAGGTGCCCCCACGTCCCCGCCCGAGGGTCCGGACCGACCAGGTGCCCCCACGTCCCCGCCAGCGGGTCCGGACCGACCAGGTGCCCCCACGTCCCCGCCAGCGAGTCCGGACCGACCAGGTGCCCCCACGTCCCCGCCCGAGGGTCCGGACCGACCAGGTGCCCCCACGTCCCCGCCAGCGGGTCCGGACCGACCAGGTGCCCCCACGTCCCCGCCAGCGGGTCCGGACCGACCAGGTGCCCCCACGTCCCCGCCAGCGGGTCCGGACCGACCAGGTGCCCCCACGTCCCCGCCAGCGGGTCCGGACCGACCAGGTGCCCCCACGTCCCCTCCAGCGGGTCCGGACCGACCAGGTGCCCCCACGTCCCCGCCCGAGGGTCCGGACCGACCAGGTGCCCCCACGTCCCCGCCCGAGGGTCCGGACCGACCAGGTGCCCCCACGTCCCCGCCAGCGGGTCCGGACCGACCAGGTCCCCCCACGTCCCCGCCAGCGGGTCCGGACCGACCAGGTGCCCCCACGTCCCCGCCAGCGGGTCCGGACCGACCAGGTCCCCCCACGTCCCCGCCAGCGGGTCCGGACCGACCAGGTGCCCCCACGTCCCCGCCAGCGGGTCCGGACCGACCAGGTGCCCCCACGTCCCCGCCAGCGGGTCCGGACCGACCAGGTGCCCCCACGTCCCCGCCAGCGGGTCCGGACGGACCAGGTCCCCCCACGTCCCCGCCAGCGGGTCCGGACCGACCAGGTGCCCCCATGTCCCCGCCCGAGGGTCCGGACCGACCAGGTGCCCCCACGTCCCCGCCAGCGGGTCCGGACCGACCAGGTGCCCCCACGTCCCCGCCAGTGGGTCCGGACCGACCAGGTCCCCCCACGTCCCCGCCAGCGGGTCCGGACCGACCAGGTCCCCCCATGTCCCCGCCAGCGGGTCCGGACCGACCAGGTGCCCCCATGTCCCCGCCCGAGGGTCCGGACCGACCAGGTCCCCCCATGTCCCGGAGGTCAGGACGGCCCCTGATTGGGTCGGTGCCAAGAGCACCTTTATAGTCCTTTTTTTTTTTTTTAATGTTATTGGTTACACTTTTGGTGAAAGAAGTCTGCGTAAAAGGGGTACAAGGTTTTATGATTTGAACACGTGGCTGACACTGACACCTGCTACACTCTCTCGATTTTCATTAGAGCATTCTGTGGCTGCCCGCCACCTAAGCCCAGACCCTTCTCCCCCAGTCCCGGGAAACTAGTCACCAGAAGACCCCGTCAGGCAGATGAGGACCGGGAGGGCCGGGGAAGCCCTAGGGAGAGCAAGGTAAATCGACAGTTACAGAAGGCATTTTAAACTCACTTATGGAAGCTCACAGCAGGTGCAGGGAGGAGCCACGGGCACTCCGAACAGGGACCCAATCCACAAACCCACTGGTCAGAGATCTGGCAGCCAGGAGCTTCAACAGTCAGCCCCAGGGCAACATGTCCTCCACTCTGGACCAACCTGTTTCTTTCCTGAAAATTTCGAATTGAGATTAAAAGGGTTTATATCCTCAGATGGCCTGAACTACCCCAAGAAACACAGGCAACTTCCAACAAGCTAGTGAGCTGAGCGGAAGAGAAGAGTCGAGCCCCTCCCTTCCCGGGCGGGAGGAGAACAGCAAAGCCTTACAAACCTGGCCACCTGAGGCTTCCCGCTGGAGGTGACACCTTGACCCGAGTCCACCAAAGAAGGGCCAAGGCCCTAAAGGAACCCTATTGGCCTGGCCGTACATTTAACACCATCTTCTACCATTGGAATTCTAGGAATAGGAAAACCAGAAGAGTCACAAGGCAAGGGCCAGACTAGAGCGTGAGTGAGGCCATTGGAAGGCCAGCACCTCACACCCAGAGCAGAAGTGCAGGGTCATAGGGCGGGGTGAGGTGCTAGCTGTCCACCCTCCCAGCGGTCCTGCTGCACCTGCTGGGTTCGGAGGTAACAGAACCCGGTCACAGTCCTGACAGCAATGCCGCAAACACCCAGACCAGGCACAGAGAGGGAAGGACACTAGAGAACTCCGGGCCCAGCAGAGCAGACATGTGCTGGGGGGTGCTGACAATCATCCCCGCCACTGAAATTTACAGGAATGGGCCTTTTTCCACTTTGAAAATGGAAACACAATCAGTGGGCACATAACAGGATGTCCCAAGAATTGACAACTGGGACACTAAACTGAGGACCCTACATTTTAAAGAAAGCCACAGAAAATGGGAGGCAGTTGCCGCTTCAGGATTAATAGGACATAGCCAAGCACCTGCATCCTGAAGGTCCATCCACGGCTGGGCAGTTGACCACAGAGAATCGGGGGAGGGGTTCTGGAGGTCCTGAGGCAATTTCAGGGACATCAGGACCTGTCCTGCCAGGAAACTGCAGAGGCCAGACCCCCTGCGTGGAGCCCTCGGGGAAAGTCATGTGTGTGTCCCCCAGAGGATTGGCCTAGGATGCCCACACAGAGAGGGCATCGATGGCCATTCGGGGCTGACAGTGAGGACCCCTGACAGCAAGAGTGGCCATGTGCGGAGTTAACCAAAGATGTTTAACCTCTGTCCTGAACCCCCTGTCCGGACTCCAATTCAGGGAGTTAGAATGAGCAGTGGGAGGTGGAGGAAGAGAGGACAAACGTCACCCTCTCCCGTCGTCGGGCGCCTCAGGCTGGTGAGGCCTGGCTGCACAGGGGTGGGGAAAAGCCACGAGCTTCAGACTGGATCTGACATGAGAGCTTCGAATTGACCCGGACAGAACTTTTTAAAAACTGAATAGGACTAAAAGGCCATGGGGTCACTAAGGACAAGACTGGAGGGGAGCTCCCTAACCAACTGGGGCTGCTTGCCTGGAGGGGTCGAGGGTGGCTGCACACCCGACAGGCTGAGGCTCCCCTGTGTGTGCTCTCAGAGCCACTGCCTGCCCTGCCCTGGTCTGCCCTGCATCCTAGAGAACACTGTGGACGTGCCAGCTCCCGGGACGGCTGGCCTCCTGGTGGGTTCAGCCAAAGGATTCCCTGCTAGGGAACCGGAGGTCAGAAGGAGACGACCAAAGGTCTCGCCCTAGAGCCTCTGCCCTCGCCTTGTCCATGCCAGCAGCTGGATAGCCTCTGTAACAACACCAGCTACCAGCCTACTCCTCCTTTATGTTCCAACCTCCCCTGAGCAACTCTCCTCACAGAGCTCACTCCCGCTGGAAGATTCCAGAACAGGGGATACAGTAACATCAGCTCTTCTTACTGTCTCCTCAGCCCTATGAAAAGTAGCCACTTTCCGCACTTGCTACTCTGAGTGCCTCACCTCCTCCTCCAGCCCCATGTAACTAGTCCCTGTATTGGGTCCCCTGTGCTGAAATTGCTGGAGTGGTTTCTGTTTTGCAGACGCGTCCTCACTCTATAGTTCTCGCTACTAGGAATGATCCCAGAGAAGAGATCCTCCGCTGCAATTCCAGGCTTAGGTTGCTCCATGTCTGAGCTCAGATAAGTTGGGATTTCTTTTAAGATTTATTTCTTCATTTATTGGAGAGAGAGAAAGTGTGCAGGGGAAGGGGCAGATGGAGAGGGAGAGAGAGAATCTCAAGCAGACTCCACGCTGAGCACAGACAACGGGGCTTGATCTCACGACCCCAAGATCATGACCTGAGCCAAAAGCAAGAGTCAGACGCCCAGCTGACTGAGCCCCCCAGGCACCTCTGTTGGGATCTTTTTGAAGGTGAAATCCATTCATGTTGAAGCAACAAAATGGGTTTATATTATTTATGTAGCTGCTCCTGACAGAGCGCTGGCTGAAAGCAAGACTCTGGGAAATCAAGGAGCTGCTGTAGTCAGCTAGCTTTTGGCAGCAGTGATGATACCGAGATGGTAGTGTGGGCGGCCTGGACGGGAGTGTGTCTGGAACGCCTGAGTATAGCTTAACGTGTAGTCAGAGAGCCAGGGAGCTCCAGTAGCAGCCCTAAGAGGAAGCGCTTATTCCTTTATTTTTTTAAGATTTTATTTATTAAGAGAGAGAGAGGGAGAGTGCTGGAGTGGGGGGAGGGGCAGAGGGAGAAGGAGAGAGTCTCAAGCAGACTCTGCTCTGAGCACAGAGCCCAAAGTGGGGCTTGATCTCACAACCCTGAGATCATGACCCAAGCAGAAACCAACAGTTGGATGTCCAATCAACTGAGCCACCCAGGCGCCCCTCTTTTTTAAAGATTTTTTTATTTATCTTTAAGTAATCTCCACACCCAACATAGAGCTCGAACTCACAACCCCAAGATCAAGAGTCACACGCTCTACTGAAGGAATCTCTTGTTCTTGGACTTGCAAAAGTAGTCAGAACTGAGGACCAGACTCCAAACTTAATTGTTCAAGTTGTAAATTATCACGTAAGTTGGACACGCAGTCCTGCCAAGACTCTTCTATTAAGGGCAGGTCATTAATTGAGAAAAAGAGGGGCCCTGAGATTTGGGACAGAGACATTAGAGTAAATGTAAAACTGCAAGTCACTTGGACCTTCCTTTTTTTTTTTTTAAAGATTTTATTTATTTGAGAGGGAGAGAATGAGAGATAGAGAGCATGAGAGGGAAGAGAGTCATAGGGAGAAGCAGACTCCCCGCCGAGCAGAGAGCCACTCAGGCGCCCCCAGTTGGACCTTCTAAAGCAGAGTGTAAAACCTCCCCTCTGTATGCAGAGAATGGCCTTGAAATCCTTGATTGCCTGAAGCAATTAGAACAGATATTCTCATTAGCAAATAAATTAAAATGGAATTCCACAGGACTCAAATAATCCAAATGAAGGAATGAAAGGATGCACTGGAGAAACAAACAAACAAAAATGACCTTCCAAATAAACCAGGCAGTAGATGTAATTAAAGCATTCTCCAGGGCCGCCTGGGTGGCTCAGTTGGTTAAGCGGCTGCCTTCGGCTCAGGTCATGATCCCAGGGTCCTGGGATGGAGCCCTGCATCAGGCTCCCTGCTCAGCGGGGGGTCTGCTTCTCCCTCTGCCTCTGCCCCTCCCCTACTTGTTCTCCCTCCTCTCTCTCTCTCTCTCAAATAAATTAATAAATAAGTCTTTAAAGTGTTCTGTCTTCAAAATGTCCTGCAGAGGCAAGAGTACTAATTTAGATCAGACTTTAATAAATCAGATTTAATAAAGGACCTAGTAATCACTAAATAAAGAATATATTGATGATTACCAAACTGAAAAAGAATAGAATATAGAATAAAAAATTTTCATCCACAAAAAGAAATAAATATGAACATAGAACAGGAGGGGGACAAGAGAAGACATATGAAGATGGTATATTTAAGCCAAAATATCTCACAAAGTACATTGAGTCTAAGTGCCCTGGGTCCGCAGATGTCAGGTACAATTCTAGTTTCCGAGTCTCAAAGCTGCGTGCATGCATTCTGTCCACCGGACTCCTCACTGCTGGTGTTGACCTTGACTGCGAGCCTGAGGTCGTGTTGGTCCAGTTTCTCCCGTGCAAAGTCCGTCTTTTTCTCTTCATGTGCACGCTCCACATCCCTCAGTATGGTGCATCTACGTGAACTATACGAAATTGTTCTACATGCAAGATTTGTGTGTTCTCCCCCACTTATTTAAGTTCACTTCAGTGAGTATGTGCTCATGGCTATGGATTTCACGCTTTGGGTTACAGTCCCACACTACCTTTCTTGCTCACGTTGCTCCAGCCTTGACCGGTCACAACGCTTTCCCTTGGCTCCTGTCTCCCTTTGACTTTCCCTCATCATTGTGAGTTTTTAAAAATTAACGGGTACACTTCATGTTTTGTACTACCGTTTTAGATTTATAAAAATATTGAGTAGAGAGCACCGGAAGTCCCACATAGGCACCATCCCTGGCACACAGTGTCTCCTTCTATTAATATCTTGCATCAGCGTGGTATATCTGTGACAACTCATGAACAGTATGGACACACTGTTATTAACTGAAGTCCACAGTTTACACGGGTCCAGGGCCCTGGGTGATGGGAGATTGTGATGAGACCATACATTCCATGGTCATGCACCACGGTCTCATCTTTTCCGTAAAACGGGCCCTGGTCCAAGGCAGGGCTGTACGGGATGCCGCGGCCCACAGCTTCCGCCTGTCTCCGTGGGGTCCCTTGGCCCCCTGTGAGCAGGCTGCTCCCCACAAGAGGAGGGCAGGTCTGTCTCCCTTCGCCCTGATATAAGCTAGCTGTGAAGTCCTTTTCTATTCTTTCATGTCATATTTGACATTGTAGGAAAAATGCATTCAAGCTGTCTAAATTGGAAGCCTTATGATTAATGTGGTTATCGGCACCCAACCCAGCTACTCAGATCTTCTCATGCCTGATTGACTGAAACTCATGAACAATCTTTCAAATTACAATTAATTTATAAACTGATATTCACATTTCTTTTTTGAGATCAAAATGATTTATTGCTCTGACATCAGATCAACAGAAAGAAACTCCAATTAGGCTTTGAAAACTCATATATTTCAGGAAAATGTCATTTAACCATTGTAAGTAGATGGATAAATTACTTTAGAAGTCAAGAAGTCTTTTGAGACACTGTCCTTTTGTTATCTTGTTTTATGTGCACATAGTGTTTCTTCTTACACTTTTTAAAGATTGGAATTGATTTTCAAAGGTTGACATTTGACAGGCTTTGCTATAAATATCACTAGGATTGAAGACTGTGTCTGCCTCTCTCCACGTTAGCAGGAACCTCTACTCCCCTCTTTCCTAGAATTGTTTTTGCCTGTGTTCTTTTATCCTGTTACTTGGGTCTATATTTACAGTTTTTGAAGCATATTAAATTTCTCAGGATGGTGTTCAACTGGAACGTTGCTCCTTTGATTCTAAACGTACTCTAAATTAATTTTAAAACGCTGTAAGAAAGGGAATATAAATGGCTTTTCATAATGGGGATGGAACATCTGAGCACAGAATTCTCTTGCTGCTCCTCACAATTCCCCATGTAATGGCGCTCTTTCCACGGACTTTTTTACTCATAAACGGGTTGAACGTTGCCATTCTGTCATCCGGGGGTGTGGTGGGGATAGGTGAATTATCTTGGTGGAAGACTGAGCAATTCTAAAATGAGCTTCATGGGGAGCCATAGAGAAGAAAGGGATGGGGGGACCAGGCTGATGTATTTGGAAGATTAAACCTACCTCAGAGATTAAAGACAGGACGGCACCTTTCAGGCTGAAGGTGACAGTGGGTCTGGCCCGCCTGACTGGTCCGCTTTGCTAAAGAGCTTTAGCTAAAGCTCTTGCTTGGCCAGGCTCACCTCAGAACATGGTTTGATCTCCAAGGCAGGGTTCCATGTGTGCAGTGAGTGCGCTGAGCTTCTAGGACCCAGACGGGCTCTGTCCAAACTCATGACCCCCAAGCCCCATGGGGTCAGTGCACAGAGAATGCAGTGTCCTTGAAGTGGTGGGGTCACAGGCTTCCGCTGGGCCGCCCCAGCCACCTCATGCGTGCATCCTCACTCCCGCACGGGCGCTGGGGTGGCCCGGGCACAGCTCTGCGAGCCCGGGGCTGTGCGGTCGCTCACCTCCACAACCCACAAGCCAGTCCTGGGCTCGGCTTCACGGAGGCGGAAGGGAAGCTGCAATGTGAAGGTAACAAATAACTTGCCCAAGTTCACAGCTAGGGGAGACCCAGAGTTCAAGTCCACATTGAAGACCCCGGGACTGCTGCTTTTCAGGGCTACAAAGGCGCCCCAGCTTCAAAGACATTTTTGACTGCTTACTCTATTTCGATAACCACTCGGCAATGTCTCCAGCCCTTCAGTCCTGAGGAATTCAAGGAAAGCTGCACAGGAGAAATCTGATAAGGCTTTTGAAAAAAAGAAGTTAATTAGTTTTCCGGATGATTAGAGTGCTTATTCCCCTTTTGCTTGAACAAACGCTTCGCCCGAGTTAATAATGCAGCGATGAGCCTCTCTCGGCCACAAAACCTTCAGCTGCAGGCTCTTCAAGGAGCCGCCGCGGCCGCCTGAGGCCTCCCAGGCATTTCGAATCAGGGAGCTTTGTGCTCAGTGATTGATTTGAAGCACATGAATCACTGGACGGCTCATTTATTTCTATAAATATCTATTATAAATTCCCTTGGCGGCAGCAGAACTCTGTTCATCTCTGCAGAGGGGAGAAGAGCATTTGTTCTCGGTCACATTCTCCAATTTGCTGGGCCTCACAAAACAGCTAAATGCAGCCCTGGCTGGCGGGCACAACCACGGCCCTTCGGCCCTTGAACAGAGCAGGAGCTTGGATGCAGTCTTAAAGGCACAGCTGGTCTAGAAAAGGCAAGTCTACACAATACAAGACACAGAAGCCAAACCAAGAAAATGCCCATCCTGTGTTTTACACACCAACACTTTAATTTACACAAGCGACCCTGTCACGCGGTTCCTTGCCCGCAGGAATGCCTGGTGCATAAGGTAAATATAAGATAACTGCGTGGGGACCCCCAACCAGGGGTCCCCACACAGCCACCCTGCACAGTTTCAAAACGATGACCGCCCAGAGCCACGGAGCCACGGACAGCAGTGGCCCGTCTGCTGCTGACAAGGGCAAGTCAGTCAACTCCCCAGCCTCTTTCTAACCCGAAAACCAAAACTGCGGTATTTTATTAATTTCTGATTCTCGTTGGAAGAACCCGATGATCATGTCGCATGAAATCTGACCCGCCTCGCCATTATCCTGCTGCTTCGCCGATTTGGGAACCCTCAGCACCAAGCACTGGCATGTTACCCTTTGCATTGGAAGTGGGTTGTTTCCGTTCGCTCCATCCAAAACTGGGTCTTGGTTCTCTCCTGACAATTTTACTTAATAACTAATTCTCTATATTTGGTAGGTTTGTTTTGCTTTGTTTATAAATTCAGAAACTATTAAGTCAACATAACAATCTTAAAAGCTAATAACATCCACAAATTTAACACACCTCATCTATGGTATACAGGATGGGGTCAGAGGTCACGGGAACGGCAGGCAAGGGAAGCAGGAAAGGAGGGGAGGGGAGTGTGTTTGGTCCGCTTCGGCTTCCTGCAGGGGATTGGGTTTGGCTCGCCTTGCTCCAGGATGACATCCCAACTCTGATTTCAGCTGTGCAACTGTCCACCTTCTCTGACCTACAGCAGATTTCCCGGTAAAAAGCCCACTGCTTAAGCTCTATTTCCAGAATTCCCAAAAGCATTTTAGTGATGAACTAATAGGATTCCCCATCTTCCTCTGTGAAGAAAACCCAGTCAAATTCCAATGCTCTGCTCTAATTCCTGCAGGGTTTCCTTAGGTTCTCCCCCACCTCCCCCACCACCTCCCCCACCTCCTCCCCCACCACCTCCCCCACCTCCTCCCCCACCACCTCCCCCACCACCTCCCCCACCTCCTCCCCCACCACCTCCCCCACCTCCTCCCCCACCACCTCCCCCACCTCCTCCCCCACCACCTCCCCCACCTCCTCCCCCACCTCCTCCCCCACCTCCCCCACCACCTCCCCCACCACCTCCCCCACCTCCTCCCCCACCACCTCCCCCACCTCCTCCCCCACCTCCTCCCCCACCTCCTCCCCCACCACCTCCCCCACCTCCTCCCCCACCTCCCCCACCACCTCCCCCACCTCCTCCACCACCTCTCCAACCTCCCCATCTCCCCCACCTCCCCCACCTCCCCACCCCCCCCCACCACCCAGAGTCCCTGGGCTCTGAGGCCTCTTGTTTTCAGCTCACACAGTCTTTCTACATTTCTAAGGTTTTCCTTTGGCATCTTTTAGTCTGAAAAACTGTCTCCATATATTCACCTACAAAATTGTTTTGATTTTATTGGCAATGTTATATACACACAATTCTCTAAAAATTAATCTTTAATTCATTTAATTAATTACCTAGTTAATTAAATTAAAGGCAAAAATAAACTATTGGGACTACACCAAAATAAGAAGGTTTTGCCCACTGAAGGAAATGATCAACAAAATGAAAAGACAACCAACCTACTGAATGGGAGAAGATATTTGCAAATGACTTATCCAATAAAGAGCTGGTATCCAAGGGCACCTGGGCGGCTCAGTTGATTAAGAGACTGCCTTCGGCTCAGGTCATGATCCCAGGGTCCTGGGATCGAGCCCCGCATCGGGCTCCCTGCTCGGCGGGAAGCCGGCTTCTCCCTCTGCCTCTGCCCCTCCCCCTGCTTGTATGCTCTCTCTCTGTCTCTCTGTCAAATAAACAAATAAAATCTTTTTTTAAAAAAAGTGTTAGTATTCAAAATATATAAAGAACTGATACGATACAACTCACTTGCCAAAAAACAGATGAACAAAAAACACAAATAATCTGATGGTAAATGGGCAGAAGACCTAAATAGACATTTCTCCAAAGAGAACATCTGGATGGCCAACAGATATATGAAAAGATGCTCAACATCACTGATCATCAGGGAAATGCAAATCAAAACCACGGTGAGGGGGCGCCTAGGTGACTCGGTTGGGCATCTGCCTTCAGCTCAGGTCATGGTCCCAGGGTCCTGGGATCGAGTGCCGCATCGGGCTCCCTGCTGAGCGGGGAGTCTGCTTCTCCCTCTCCCTCTGCCCCTCCTCACCATTCAGAGAGAGCTCTCTCTAGCTCTCTCTCTCGAATCAATAAAATCTTAAAAAAAAAAAACACCACAGTGAGATATCACCTCACAATTGTCAGAACGGTTAGAATCAAGAAAAGAAACAACAGGTGTTTGTGAGGATGTGGGAAAAAGAGAAACATCATGCACTGTTGGTGGGAATGCAAGCTGCTGCAGCCACTGTGGAAAACAGTATGGAGGTCCCTCAAAAAATTAAAAATATAATTATCATATGACCCAGTAATTCCACTATTGGACATTTACCCAAAGAAAATGAAACGACTAATTTGAAAAGATACATGCACCCCTATGTTTATTGTAGCATTATTTATAATAGCCAAGATATTGAAGCAACCCAAGTGTTCATCAATTGATGAATGGATAAAGAAGATGTGGTATGTGTATATATATATATAACGGAATATTACTCGGCCATAAAAAAGAATGAGATCTTGTCATTTGTGACAACATGGATGGACCTAGAGAGATTATACTAAGTGAAATAAGCCAGAGAAAGGCAAATATCATGATTTCACTTATATGTGGAATCTCAAAAACAAAACAAATGAACCAACAAAAACCAGAAACAGACCCATAAGTATAGAGAACAAACTGGCTGTTGCAAAGGGGGAATGGGTACACAGGTGAAAGGGATTAATGGGTACAAACTTCCAGTTATAAAATAAGTGAGTCATGGAGATGAAAAGTACAGCATGGGAATGTACTCAATCATATGTAATAACGTTGTATGACAACAGACGGCGACTACACTTATTGCGGTGAGCACTGTGTAATGTGTAGGATTGTTGTGCCCCTGAAACTAGTATTACATTGTATATCAACTATACTTAAATAATAAAAAATAATTAATTTTTTTCTGTTTCCAAGATAAGAATGTACATTGAAAAACTGAGAAACCAGAAAAAAACACCAATTCATAACGATGGGGCATGATCCCACCCATAGGTGTAGTCACCACAAATGGTTCAGTATCTACACACCCAGTCCTCTCCGCCACGTGCATGTGTGAACATACACCTAGAATTATCCTACACACACTCTTCTGCGACTTCCCATTTCACTCAATATTCTACTTCATGTCTTTCTCTGTCATCAAACAGGATACAGACTATTAATGGCTGCATAATAACCTGTCCTAATGGATACATCATAATTTATGTTATTAATTTCCCTCTTCATATTCTTGGACATCCAGTTTGTTTTCAAATTTTTCTTTATTACATATAAGAAACATTAAAGCCATTTTAAAATAGCTTTGGATCCAAACCATTGGCAAAGCCTATTTGTAAAGCCAAGAATTTGGATTGAACAATTGCCCTAAGTCTTTACCAAAAATGTTTCCATGAAGCTGAATTTCTCATTCAGCCAATCTTATTAAAAGTTAGTGTGGTTTGGGGATGACTGTAGTCTTTATGTCTCCATATGACCCTTCACAAATTTGACTGGGTAGTACCATGAGGTAGAAAGGGAACGGAATTTGGAGCCAGAGAAGAGCTGTAGATCTTGGCTCTGCCATTGACCATCTGTGTGACTATTGCAAAGGCACGTAAATGCTCTAAATTGTGGCTTCCTGGTCCTACCATGGATGGAGAAGATAAATATCCTGGATAAAATGCTACACAAACTAAACTCTTATAAATAACACCGTGCATCTGCCTTTCATTATATTTACACTCATAATGGAGAGTTATAAGTGAGACAATTTTCCTCAGCAGACCTCCCTGATGCAGGAACTATGGTCTCTGTTGTAGAAATAAGGAGACCGAGGCTCAGAGAAGTTGTGCTTTGCCCCCGAGCTCACATAGCAGGAAATGGCCAAACAGAGGCTAGAATTCATGTGTCTTCCAAGCTGATGGTCTTTCTGTTACAGCTCACCAGCTCACTACCTAATTGTACCTTTGTAACAGAAATTTAAGGTACAACTTGGAATTTAAATTTAAAATCCTTATTTGAGTAGTAATGGTCTATGAAATGCATTCATACTTCTTACTTTAACACTATCAAAAAATTAGGAGATTAAGAATGCAATATAAAATTGTATATTAAAAATCTCAATGTAAGATTGTAATATACAATTGTATAGAATTGTATATTTAAAAAAATCTTTACCAATTGACTTTTACAATGTCACAAAGCTGCTATTTCTGTATGTTTTGTGTGTGTGTGCGTTGAGTGTCTCTCAGGAAATGATTTGGGATTCTTGTTGCAGGACATACAGTCAGAAATATTTTTGAAACTAGCATTCAATATATTTGATGCAGAAAAAACACACTCCCAATTATGGACAGGATTTCCAGATGGAAAAAGTAGTTGAGAAAATGTGTATTCCGTTCAGAATTTTCTCACCTCCATTCTGTAAACACACAGAGGACCGAACTGCCCCCTGTCGCTAGGCGCTGCACGACTTCCTGGTGCCAGGACACCCGTGCCCCTCAAGGCCCAAGATGGGCTTCAGGTGGCCAAGGAGGCCTGGGGATGCTGGTCACCACGCGGAGCATCCTCCTTGAGCCGGCCTCGTGCTGCCCTCTGCAGGCCAGACGGCTGAATTGCTACCTGAGAGGGGAACTGCAGGTTTAGTTGAATCAACCGGTTTTACAGAATAAATCTAGTAAGCATTACATCATTAGTAGAATTCTCATAATTCCACAGATAAGTCTCTTTTATACTGGCCCACAATCTTCGCCTTCCTGAGAAAAGCTACTGTTGGAAGAGTCCGTCTTGTTTGCAGAATGTTTGCAAGACTGTCCCATTCCGCCAAGGGTAAGAGAAAGCAGGAGGCAGCAGAGGGTCCGGTAAAATTCTTGGGAAAGCCTGGCCTCAAGCCCACCACTGGCTATGTGGCTCCGGGCATGTGTTAGTTCTGCCACTGTCAGCTTTCTAGTCCTTAATGTAGAACATCTTTCCCTTGCAAGATCTGGAAAGGTTTCAACCAAGCTAATGTTTAAAAATACCTGATGAGCTTTTGAAAATCACAGCCATGAAAGTGGCTATGGAAAGTCTATTAGTAGATTTCAGTGTTTGCATTTTTTCAGGATTACACTAAAAGACCAGCAGAGAGACTCATTTCATTATGCTGAATCTATTTTAAAATGAAGCCTAATTCAGCATTACATGTGTGTGAAAATTATATTATTTCATGTATTAAAATTTAATCAAAGATAAATTGAAAAGTAGCAAAAGGCCAAAATATATAAAATTATTTCAATAGTAATAATCCCTGAGCAAAGGCCTGGTCTGCAGAGATTCATGACTCAGCGAGCAGAGATAGTTTCAACGACGTGATGCACAAACCACCCTCTAGAGCATCACTGTCCACTTGAAACGTGAGTTGCTGCTGAGATCGCATATATAAACCTTCTATAACCATGTTTTACATGTGTAACATTAATTAGTTCATTTGTTAGGATTGTGTTGCTATGTATCTTCCTTCCTGAGAGGGACATTCCAGCTTCGTAGGCTGAAGCCCTAATTTTGAATCCAGCTCTGGCCGCTGAGCAAACGCCTCTCAGATGCTGGGGAGCATGTCTGAGATGGGCACATCCTAACTCAGTGGCTACAGAGGCTGTATACCAGCTAATTGGCGCTACATGGTGTTAGGTCAGACTGACCTGCTCACTTGGACCCTCCCTTCCTGGCCACAGGAGAGACCGCTGCTACATTAGTCATTACTTTGACTCTGGAGTTCACTTGGATCTTGGTGCCCTCCATCCTCACACATGGGATATGAAATACACATCCATACTGAGTTTTCGTTTTTCTAATTAAAAAGTGAATTCATGCTTATTAAAATTTTGAGCCTTGCTGATTGTGAAGCAGACCTTAATTGCATTGAAAGAGCCCCCAAAACTAAATTGTCATTGGAATTGCAGCTCACAAAAGTGGGCCAGGCCCCGCATACTGAACAGAACCAGAGTGACCACCCAACAAATAGGAGGCTTGAATGGGATCAAGAATCTTCTAACAAATTATCCAAAATGCACATGATACAAGTGCAAATCACTTATCATAACAAGAAGCAGGAAAAACAAAAAACAAAACAACGTGATTTAAGAAAAGAGAGAGAGGATGAACTTGTAATCGAACTCTTGGAGTGCATCAAATTGAATACAACCCAAGGAAGTGTCCAGAGCAAAGAACTTTTTGTTACTTGTTACAAGGAAGGAGACGGAGATGGCTCTTAAAGCACTGTCTCCCTGCAGGGTTAGTTTGGGAGGCTTTTATTTAGTGTATTAGGGGGTGGGGGCAGGGAGTTTGTCTACAGGATGGTGCATACATTGTTCAAAAGTGGTGGAAGACTCCACCCGCAGGAGGAGATCTTGGTATTATAGTGAACTAAAGGCAGCTTCAGGATGTCTTGGGGGGGCTTCTGTGCAGGTCCTCAGTTCCAATCCCGCTCAGACTGGCTCACACAGGGGGTTATCAGGTAAGACAGGGAGCCAGGCAATTCCTTGGCTGGAGCTGTCCATTCTGCAAAACAAACCACATTCCCTCCCTGCTCCTGTCCCTCCCCCTCCTTCCTTCTGTTGAGAGTTTTCAACCTCTGATTTGAGTAGCTTCCCGGTGCATCTTAGCTAAAAAACTCACATAAACACCAAAATAAATCAGGTAGTAAAATTGTCTGGCAAGGTTTTCAAAGCAACCACAATAAAAATGCTTCAAGAAACCATTATAAGTGGTTTAAACAAATGAGAAGAATAGAAAATCTCAACAAAGAAATAGAAATTATATTAAAAAAGGACCAAGTAGAAATTATAGGATTGAAAAATACAATAACAGAAATGAGCATAGGCTGAAGGAGCGCAAAAGTGGAGCGGTATCAGTGAACTTGAGGACTGATGGATAACTTTTACCCAATCTGAACAACAGAGGGAAAATAGACTGAAGAAGATGAACAGAACCTCAAGGTCTGTGGGACAATAACAAAGATCTGACATTCCTACTGTCAGAGTCCCAGAAGGGAAGAATAAAGAACGTGGGATTAAAAAAAAGCACTTATAGGGCGCCTGGGTGGCTCAGTCGGTTAGGCGACTGCCTTCGGCTCAGGTCATGATCCTGGAGTCCTGGGATCGAGTCCCACATCGGGCTCCCTGCTCGGCGGGGAGTCTGCTTCTCCCTCTGACCCTCTTCCCTCTCGTGCTCTCTATCTCATTCTCTCTCTCTCAAATAAATAAATAAAAAATCTAAAAAAGAAAAAAAGCACTTATAGTTGAAAACTACCCAAATTTGGCCAAAGACATCAACCTACAGATTCAGGAAGCTAGGTGAACACCAATCAGGATAAACTTAAAAAAAAAAAAATCCACACCAAGCCACATAAAAATAAAACCTCTTAAAGACAAAGGAGAAATGACGCATAACCTATTAAAAAGAACCAATGTGAGTGACAATCGATGTCTGAAACCGCGGAGGCCCAGAGAAAGGAAGAGCCGAGAGAGAGCAAACCGTCCACCACAGCAATTGTTAAAGAGAAAACCACAGGCTGAAAATGGCGCCACGTCCCCAAACCAGGGCTTAATATCTAATGGGATTTGCAGTTCCAATCCTCTCCTCCCCCAGAACGTAGTCTTAGTCAAGAATTCTCTGATGGGTGCCAGTGAGTCTGCCACCTGGCCTCTCCATCCCCCTCCAAGGAAGATGAGGTAATCTGCACAATAGGACCCCTTGCCTTTTCCCCCCAAAAAAGATTTTGCCTGGAATAATCCTTTTCTTTTGCTAGTTACTTTCTTGCCCTATCCTCCTATAAAAACCCTCCATTTGTACAAATCCCCAGAGCTCCCCTCTACTTGCCAGATGGGATGCTGCCCCATTCATGAAACGTTTAATAAAGCCAATTAGATCTCCAAATTAACTCGGTTGAATATTTGGTATTTAACACCTTACACCTGGCAAAACTATCTTTCAAGAATGAAGGGGAAATGAAAACATTCACAGACAAAGAAAAACTAAAGGAAGTTATCGGCAGCAGACCCAGCTTAAGGAATGGCTGAAGGAAACTCTGCAAATGGAAAGAAAATGATAAAAGAAGACTGAGAATTTCAGTATGAAAAGCAGGACAGTAAGAGTAATAGTAATAATAGAGGTAAATATAACAAACTATCCTTTACTTCATAAATGTCTTAAATAATATTTGATGGCTAAGGCAAAAATTCTAACATCATCCGACGTGATATTCAACACATGTAAAAGAAAGATTTAAAACAATCATATTTTTTAATGGAGAAGGTAAAAGAATCTAAATGGAAGCAAGATTCCAGCCCTTGACTTGAAGTGATAAAAATAATGGCAGTAGCCTGAGATAATTTATACGTGTATCCAAGTACACATGCAAGGTATCCACACACATGCTGTATCTATATATAGATTAGATAGATAGATGATAGATACATACTGTAACAGCTAGAGCGAACACTAAGAAAACCGTACAAAGTGATACACCAAAAAAAGTTAAAAATAAATTAAAATTAATTTCTAAAGAATATTCAAGTGACCCAACATAAGAAAAGAGAAAGAAAGGAACAAGAAGCAGAAGGAGCAGACACAAATAATAAAATGGCAAACCAAAGCCCTAACAATCAATAATGACCTTAAATGTAAGTGACCTAAATACCGAGTATTAAAATTAAATTAAATACAGAGATTATCAGAGTAAATAAAAACACAGTTCAATCACACACTGTCTGTAAGAAGTTCAAGTCAAATGTAATTACAGAGGTAGATGGAAAGAATAGAATGGAAAATGATATTCCATGAAAACATTAATTTTAAAAAGCAGGAGAGGCTCTATTAATATTAGATAAAGTAGACTGCAGAACAAAGAAATCACTAAGGGTAGGAAGGGACATTACATAATGAATCAAAGGATTCATCAACCAAGAATATATATAATCCTAAATATGCAGACACCAAAAAACAGAGTTTCAAGATATATGAAGCAAAAACCGACAGAGCTAAAAATAGATATAGGTAGCCAAATCCAAAACTGAAGTCGGAGACTCCAACACCCTCCTCAGTGAAGTGGACAGAGCCAGTAGAGGGAAAATCAGGAAGGATGTGCAGGAACTAAACAGTCCCATCAACCAACAGAACCGAGCTAGTATTTTTAGACCACTGCCCTCAGCAACAGTAGACTATACATGCTTTTCAATCACCACGATACACAAGCAATAATCCAGGTCACCAGCTCAACGGGACTGAAATCACAGAACATGTTCTCTACCACAATGGAATCAAACTGGAAATCAGTAACAACAGAAAGTCCACCGCATAATCTCCAACCTGTGGAAGCCAGACAACACACTTGTAAATAACCCACGAGCCAAAGAGGCTGTGCAAAAGAAATTTTGAAAATATGGAAAGTTGTATGAAAACGAACATGCAGCATATCAAAACTTGTGGGAGGCAGATAGAAAAGTGCTGGTGGGGAAGGGAAGAGCTCCAAGTGCCCGCCTCAGAACAGAAGATAAGTGTCAAATCAACACTGTAAGTTCCCAACTCAAAAAAATAGACAAATAGGGCCAAAATAATCCAAAGCAAGAAAAATGGAGAAAATAATCATGATAAAGGCAGAAATCAATACAGCTAAAAGCAGAAGAAACACAGGGAAAATCAGTGAAACACAAAGCCGGTTACTTCTTCAAAAAAATCAAAAAAATTGATAAACTTCTGGAAAGGCTGCAGTCACCAACATCAGGTATGAAACTGGTGAAAACTACGGATTCTACAGTCATCAGAGGATAACCACGGAACGCTGTGAGCAGCTTCCATTCTTACACATAAAAACTGGGAAGAAAAGGCCCAATTCTTTGAAAACCACAAACTACCAAAATTCAGCCAAAATGAAATAGATAACTTGAAGAGGCACATAACCTTTTTAAAAAGAATCCACTTGCCATTAAAGTTTCAAAAAAGAAATATCCAGACCCAGATGGTTTCACTGAAAAATTTCACCAAACATTTAAAGAAAATAACAAAATTATCTCTAGAAACAGCAGAGAAGGGAAGATTTTGTGGGCCCAGTATAACCAATTAATATTCCAAAATATACAAAGAACTGGTACAACTCAATAGCAAGGAATCATCATCATCATCACCTGATTTAAAAATAGACAAAGGACGCGAATAGACATTTTTTTCACAGACGACATCCAGATGGCCAACAGGTACATGAGAAGGTGCTCAACATCACTCATCATCAGGGAGATGCAAATCGAAACCATAAGGAGATATCACTTCACACCTATTGAATGACTATCATAAGAAAGACAAGAGGCAACAGGTGTTGGCGGGGATGCGGAGAAAGGGGATCCCTCGTGCACTGTTGGTGGGAATGCAAGCTGGTGCAGCCGCTCTGGAAAACAGTGTGGAGGTGCCTCAGAAAATTCAAAATAAAACTACAATATGATCCAGCAATCCCACTTCTGGGTATATTTCCAATGGAAATGAAATCACTCTCTCAAGGAGATATCTGCACCCCATGTTCATTGCGACATTTCACGATGACCAAGACGTGGAAACAGCCTCCGTGCTCATCAGTGGATGAACGCACAATGACGATGTGGTGGATATACACACACACACACACACACACACTCACATACACAATGGAATATTATTCAGCCACGAAAAAGAAAGAAGTCCTGCCATTTGCAACAACATGAATGAACATGGAGGTCATCATGCTAAGTGAAGTAAGTCAGACAGAGAAGAGTAAATATTGCATATTGCATGATCTCACTTATTTGTGGAATCTAAAAAAGTCTGAACTTGTAGAAACGAGTAGATTAGTGGTTATCAGGAGCTGGGGGTGTCACGGAAACGGGGAGATGGTGAAAGGATAAAAACCTTCAGCTACAAGATGAATAAGTTCTGGAGATCTAACGCACCACAAGGTGATCACAGGCAACAATACCGTAACGAGTACTTGAACTTTGCTAAGCGGGAGATCTTACATGTTCCTGCCATACACCCACAAAAATATAGGAACTACGTGAGGTGGTGAATGTGTTAACTAACCTTGATGTGGTAAGCATTTCGCAACGTACATCAGATCACCACATTGTACACCTTAAACTCACACGATGCTATTTATCAATTATAAAACTGGAGAAAATAAAGGATACGCATAAATTAAATAGGCAAAATGTGTCCTTCAGATTTATTTTTATCCTTTAGAATCCTACCATCTCTTAACACAGTTACATGCTCTTTTCTATATATAAAAAATACAACAAAATATTTCAAGCAAAAGGAAAACGTCTTTTACTTTAGGTTAGATGAGAAGTACCTTGTTAGGAAATGTGCATCCTATATCCACCCCACGTTCTTCCTACCATCTGGTTGAGATGAACAGAAAATGGTCTTCTGATACTAAATCAATATCGAAGCAGGATAGAAAGAGTGTTTTATATCAGGTTTCCGTAATGCCAATGTCGACAATGCGATAATGCTTAAAAATGATGCTGCACTCCCTGCCAACAATAGACTCAAAAGTGCCATTTTGGCAAAATAAATAAAATGATGGTCAAAAAAATGCTTTTCTTCGGCAATGATCTCATAGGTCACAACACTGAAATTGAGGACATGTTTCTTGCAGAATATATGGGAGATGGTGGAAAAGAGAAGCCAGTGTCATATGTTTAAATACTGTAGAGGGAGGTGGGGGGCACCTGGGTGGCTCAGCCGGTTGAGTGTCTGCCTTCGGCTCAGGTCATGATCCCAGAGCCGAAGGCAGACATGGAGCCCCGCATCCGGCTCTCTGCTCAGCGGGGAGCCTGCTTCTCCCTCTGCCTCTGCCCCTCCCCCCGCTTGTGCTTGCGCTCTCAAATAAATAAATAAAATCTTTAAAAACATGTTGTAGAAGGAGGTGAAAGCGACAGGCCGGAAAGCACAGTTGATTGTGTACCCGTACGTAAGTTATCCTCACCGCAGCGCCTGAGAAGGTGCCAGCCGGCGTCTTAATCCCGGCTCTGAAGTGCTGGCTTGAAGAGTTCTCTCAAACACCGTCAGGATCTCCACGGTTTGGGCCCAGGCTGGGTGATTACACAACCTCCGCAGTTGACGTTAATCTGCATTGGAGCCTCAGCCCTGGGGAGAGCACAGAGACGCTCCGTGCCCCCTGTGCCCAGCCCACCTCAGGCCCGGGGGAAGAGCTGCTTCTCTCCTTCATGGGGCCCTGCACTCACCTGACTCTTGGTTACCGTTCTACTCTCTGACTCATGTCACTAAAGAGGAACCTGCACGCTTCTCGTCTTCATCCACCTGCTGTCCAGGGGCCCTGGGTGTCACCCATGGAGCCATGGAACCCTCCCAGCTCCCACCAGGGCCCTGGCCCAAGGTGCGCCTCTCAGGTCCCTCGGAGGCCCACTCCTCTCCCTGGGATGGCTGTGAAGTGAAGCTCAAATACCTTCCCATGGCGTCCTTCCATGTTCGGGTAGGTCATTGATATTTAACTGGGCAAACAAATGCAAAATGCAGCTAAGGTGATAGCCAGCGAGCTTCTTGTTTTTATTTGGCACTCTCGGTTTATGGCGGGCCACCCCCATGGAAACTGGGGAGAGAAAGAGCTGCCCTGTCGACCTCGTAAGGCCGTGAAGAGCACGCAGCACCGTGCATGCCGAACGTCTGAGCAGGAGGATGCTGGGCCGTTGAGCCGTGGCACGCACTCCAGGGCACAAGCCACCCACAGGCTTCGTAGCGGAGGTGTGGGTGTGTGTGAGACTCACCCTGCTCCCAGCCTCCCACACAGCCGCTCTGCTGGCGCTGTCCAGGCGAGTGCGGGCTCCCGGCTGCCCCCCTGGAAGCCTGTGTTCGCTTCTCGGCCAACCCGAGCTGTCCCCGCACTGGACAAACGCTCTTGGCTTGTGTCAGGAGCAACATCTCCCCCCCGTTCTGTGAAACGGGCTGATTGTCATTTTTGTCTCCTTCAGTGGCTCCCTCTTCTGTCAGCCTGTGGACGGGGTCTCAGGGGCCCAGAGCATCCTCTGCACACAGCATCCCCCACCCCCGGCCCACGGCTCCTGTGATTTATCCGTGGACTGTGAGTCCTGGAGGACAGAGGCCACGTTTTATTAATACCTATAACCCAATCCCGATATATTGCCATTCAATAAGTGTTCGCTATGAATAAGTAAATGAGTACTGATTAAATATGATCCAAAAGGCACTTAGGGGAGAGACCATTCGTAAGTCATAAATATTCAGAGGAAGGGCCAAGGAGGAAGCATACTGGGGCACTTTACGGGGCTAAGAAAAGGAACCTGTACCCCTAATTTGGCCTTGTGAGATAACCTCAGTGACGAGTGATATTCGCCTGTTTGGCCTAACACCAATAACTGGAAAATGGCTGCTGCTTCAAACGGACCAGGACTCCAAGGGCCATAAATACACACACAGCGCCCTTGCTGGTGGAGGCCGGCTCTGCGGCAGCTCCCCGGTCACGGGCGCCTGACGGCTGCCAGCCCGCAGCCCCATCCCACGAGGACGGTTTGAGGGCACCTTGCGGCCGGTGCGCCGGGCCTCACTGCTGACATTAGATGGTTGCAAATCCCCTCTGTCTTCACTGCATTTTGTGTCTTGGCCACCAATTCACTGATTCAAGACTTTTCAATCTCCCTCTTGTTAATTATAGGATAGGGAGTTTCATGAATTTACTTACCGTGAAAGCAAACGCCTCTTTCAAAAAGTACTAAATGTGCCTCTTCCAAATGAAAGGAAGTTTCCCCCGATTCAGAGATCCTGGGTCAACAGTCTATCCACTCTATTCTGATCTTCATGGTTTTACAGGACTCCATCTTGCCCTTGAAAGTTCTCACCTCCAGCCTGATGATGCTCTCTTTCTAGTCGACTTTGCTCAAGAAGCGCCAGCTACGGTGGACGAGTCTTCCGTCTGCGCTTGCCCTGCACCCTCCGCGCCCGGAACTGTGCCCCCAAGTTCCCCGGGGACCTCACCTGACTTGTCCTCGAGTGTGCGAGCGTGCTGCATGTATCTTCAATCCCTTCTTGGATGACCTGAAGTCCTCTGCTGGGCTCAGTGTACTCCAAAGCTGGGGTGTGATACGAGACCAAATCCAGTGCGTCTTCTGCCATCTGAACAACCTGCAACCACATGTGCAAACAGATCGCATCCGAGACCTGGCAGAGCCCACCTGGACATCTCAATTTTCCAAAATGCACTCTGAGTCGAACCTTCCTGAGTCCAAGTGGCGGAGGAACTATAGAATCACAGGGCAAGGAAGGATCTTGACAATCACGCTGACCCATTTTCTTTCCTTTGGAGGAAATATGTCCCTGACCCAGGCAGGACAAAGCAACCCTACCTTGGAAGTCCTTCGAGGAAGGTGACCCTGAGTCTTTCTCGGCTTTCAATTCTTACTGGAATTGCTCCTTCATGACACCTGGATCCAGCAAGCCTGTCTTGGAGGAAACCTCTCCCCACCATTCACCTGAACCCATGTGTTTATTCCCTTTATGCTTTGCTAAGTCAAGGTGCCCTCTGTGCGGGATGGCTGGCCAGCAGCCTGACGATTCCAACCCCGTCGTCTGTTTCTGTTGGCAGGTGCACAGAGCTGAGTGCTTCTGTCCCTGAGACACCACACCCACTCAGTGAGGCTGCAGCCCCGACGTCCCTCAGGACCCGCTAGCTGCCTTCTCTAGACACAGTCATCCCAGAGCCTCACCTTCCACCCTGCACACCTGCTACGGAGAGGCCGTCTCTCACCACAAGTGCAAAAGGCCCCGCTCAGGGCAGGACAATGCTAGGTATTGGGGAGTCCCCTGGTAAACGTGACTCAGTTGGTTCATCCCCAACACAAGGCTTGGCACACTGTTCCTGTTGCAAACTCTCTGCCCATCGTGCCCCCGTGGAGACGTGAACCCAAGAACCGAATAGTTAGCCAGGAATCACTGAGTGATGTAGGCGCTGAGCACAAGGGAGGACTCCCTCAGAGCTATGGGCATTTCCTGGTGCTCGCTCCTGGGAGACGCACCCAGAGCTGGCCCCAAGGCTGGAACCGGGCTCAGCGACAGGTGGCCAAATGGCATATCCCTGGACAAGCCCACGGCCGGGCCATCTCGGTCTGTGGTCTCCCAGGCAGCACAGTAATGAGTGGACAAGGGGCTTGGAGCCAGGCCTGGAGTCCTTTGAAGTCTGCACAATTTATCTTTCTGGCATGAGTGTCCTCAGCTCTTGAATTTGATGTCACGAGGTTGTGACAAATGATAATGGTTTCTACTGCTATCCCTTCCAAAGATTCCTTTGGATGCTGCTTAGCACCCCCTGGATGTGGTCACTTTAGGCTAGGGATTGTCCTTCTGGACGTGTCTGCACTGCCAGCCTCCGATTTTCCTAAACCTTCGGGGTTTTTGGTTATTGGACTGGTTGCTTTATAACATAGCTGAGATTCATGGAATTATATAACAACACTAAAATGAAGATGGTTCTCTGTCAAGTCCATATTTTTATGAGAGTTACTGTAAGGAATATCTTTGCACTCATGATTCTGTGTTCTTTACGGCTACAAAGAAATTCACAAAGAGTGAATTTCCTTGTACTAGGGACCACGTAGGTAATCATAGCAGCGAGGAGTGTCTTGTGTGCCGAGCGCAGTTCCAGATGCTGTACAGATACTACCTTACTTAATTCTCACAATGATCCTGTAGGGTGAGGATGACCATTATCCTTACTCTAAAGGTGAGGAAGCTAAGACAGAGAAGCTGAGTGCCCACAATCAGACAGCTGGGGACGTTCCAACCTGGGGAAGACTGGCTCAGCGTCCATGGTGGTAATCAATGCCTTCCTACTTAGAAACTACTGATCTTTCTTGAACTATGGGTCCATTCCTAATAAAGTTCTCGAAATCCTTTTTTTTTTTTAGATTTTATTTTTAAGTCATCTTTACACCCCACATGGGGCTTGAGCGCACAACCCTGAGATCAAGAGTCGCATGCTCCACTGACCAAGCCAGCCAGGCGCCTCTCTAAATCCTTTCTGAACACGAATGTTCTAGATAGATAGATAGCTCAGATCCATGAGAGATTGTGTTCTATTTTCCGTGGCCCAAATTCTATTATGTGATGATCTTTTCCATGTGACTCTGGAAACATTCAGCGCACTGAGGATCATCTCAGTGGTGGGAGTTCTGCCTTCACACCACCCCCCCGCACTCGCGACCGTGCTTCTGATCAATCAGATGGCAGGGCGCGTCCCCGAGGCGGTGGCACCTGCTCACACGCACCAAGCATGGCTTCCCACCTGAGCTTGACACATCCTAAACTGAAAGCCAAGAAGACCCCATTCTCATCATGTTCATGCTGAAACCTTTATCAAGTTAGAAAGTCAGAAGTTGTTTTCGTGATTAAAAGACCCTTTCCTAGAGTGAGACTTTGTCATGTTAGGTTAACAACTGCAGACTTTGATCGGACGCCATGAAGACACTGCCGTAGGGATCACGAACAGATAGAGATAAAACCAGACACGGAAATCAGAGAAAATCCGATAAAGGCCAAAAGAGCTGGACGTGCGCGACAGGAGACACAATGTCACAGGAATCTGATGGAGAATTGGCTCAGGTTATGTCATAAATAGACAGGAACAGCAAGAGTTTAAAACACTGCATCTTAGAGCTTGTAACATTGATTTTGCAAGTAGACATCTTGTGTGGATTTTTTTCTTTACTGACATTCATAAAAGCAGTTAATTTTATTTTATTTAAAAAATATTTTATTTATTTGACAGAGAGAGCTTGAGAGAACACAAGCAGGGGGAGAGGCAGAGGGAGAGGGAGAAGCAGGCGCTCTGTAGAACAGGGAGCCCATTGCGGGACTCGATCCCAGGACCCAGAGATCATGACCCAAGCCAAAGGCTGACGCTTTGCCGACTGAGCCACCCAGGCGCCCCAAAAGCAGTTATCTTTATTTTGCAGCATTGTGCTTTGATGGTACATTATTAAAAGATTAGCTCATCTAAATAATGTATCAGTGGTTAAATGGACTCTTTAGGGAAAAGAGAAATATCATCATGATGACTCAAGTGATGGTGTATTATGCTCACAATCAGAAGACTTAGTTGGGCCAGCAAAGCACAAAGCATGCAGATTTATCAGCATTTTAGATAAACCAAAACAGCTCCTCTGTTATGAAGAAATGTTAATTCAGATTTTATTGATTCTATAGTTTTGTCTTATTTAATCTGCTGTACATGTAAGGAGATCATACATAATTTTATACCTGTACATACTCAAGTCATAGCATCTTTTACAAATGCTTTATGGAAACTATGGAGTCACGGTATTCTTTTCTTTCCAGTGAGGTCCATATATTCTCAAGTTTGAGAAAAATTAATATGAAATAGTTTACATTTATTTTGTATCTTATATTACATGTTTAATGTTTGTACTTGTACTGTATTTTATATTAAATGTAAATGTTTGAAGTTTTGGTGCTACTCTACCTTTGGGGGTTAACAAACTTGCACATTTTTTTATTGCTGAATGTATTAAGTGATACTTATTTTGCTTCGAAAGTTCTGCCTGCCGCTAGTTGGGGTGACTAACACAACCCAGTTTGCTAAGATTCAGTCCACACGCGGGTGATGCTGGGACAGTGGTGCTGGTGTTCCAGGGAGCTTGCGAGCACTTGATCTTGCGACAGGTGTGGAAGGACTCCAGGGCCGTGGTATCACGTGCGTTCTAGTGTGTGTACACGTGTGCATGTGTTACGGAATCATTCATACCGAACAGCCTCCAGGCATGCTCTGCACTCTTCCTGTCCTGAATTAGGTAAACAAGAATTTGCTTAATCTACTAATCACATTACATTTTCCTAAGATATCTCTTTTCTTTTATTTTCAAACTGATAAGTAACACTTTTTCCTCCATCAGGCTTTTTGTGAAAATCTCTCTGTATGCTTAAAAATATTAGTTGCCTCCTGGGCTTTTCCTAGCCTTATTATCTATTTCTCAAGTTTGGCAACCAAAGGAATATATAAGATTTCCAGGTACAGAAATTGAGAGGAAGATATTTTCTGCTCTGTTTCCAACATCCTTCGTGATGATGCACAGCAATATTTTGTTGACATTTTTGTTGACCACAGCAGTACATTGAGTTTCAATTTCATCCGCCTGGGCCAGAATACTTCACTTGAATGCTTTGCTTAACCTCAAAGTCCCCCATCTGCAGATAAGCCTCATCATCTCCCCACCTGCCTTCCTGCTTTGTGCCTTCTCCTTCCCATCACTTGGTGTGGAAATCCTGGCTCCACTGTGACTCCTCCTTACCTGCTTTTTATCACCGCTTTTACCTCTTTCTCCTTCTGGGCCCCTTCCAAACCCACCCCTCCCTTTCCACTTCCGCCGCTAGAGCTCCAGGTCATCCATCCATTTGTTCAAACGTGCATTTGGTACCTGTGATAGGGCCGGACGCTGTGCTGGGACCAGGAACCCAAAGGGAAGGGAACCACAGTGTCTGCCCTCAGGGAGGCAGGATGACGTCCAGCCACAGAGTAACGGGATGACTGGTATACCACGTGCACACAGGGTGTCCCGAGCTGGGCTGATGAGTGTCACCAGCGTGCCTTCTCCAAAGACTGATGCCTCAGTGAGGATTCAATGATGAGGGAGAAGGTAGAAAGGACAGAGCACGCACACATGGGGGAATCTGCCGCACTCAGCTCATCCTCAAAACCGGGGTAGTAAAGCTCCCAGCTGACCAGGCTGACAGGGAAGCTGCTCAGCAGGGCACACGGGGTTTGATGCCAGTGCTTGCGAGTGGCTCTTATTATTCCAAGAGCACACAGTCTTCTTAGGAAAAGGAGATCTAAAATCACAAAAAGTTTCACAGAGATAAAAACACTGAAGGGGCGCCTGGGGGGCTCCGTCGATTAGGCGTCCGACTCTGGATCTCAGCTCAGGTCTTGATCTCAAGCTCGTGAGTTCAAGCCCCACGGTGGGCTCTACGCTGGGTATGGAGCCTGCTTAAAACGACAAGAAGAAGATTGAGAGAACGCTGTAGGCTTCTGCTGTAACGGTCTAACAAGCACACAGCCTGTGGTTTCTCCTCTTGCTCCTCTGTCTGTCTGCAACAAGAGGAACAGACATGCTTGTCCTTTCTTGGCAGGCCTGCTGCGTTCCACAGACTTGGCTGGATGCTTGACACAGATATCCCTAGTTTCCTTATCAACTGTGAGGCCGCTACTCGGGTCCCCACTTGCATATGAAGGAGTCAGGGCTCAGGGCGACCAGGGGCTGGTTAAGGTTCGACCCTCGCCCAGCTGCCTCCAGAGCGTGGCTCATCCACCGGCCGGTGAGAACCCACGTGGGACGGCCACACCTCCCCCGCCGGCCTCCTCCTGGAATCGCTGACGTGGGTGTCACCGTGGGCTCCTTCGTCCAGACGATTTACGAAACTCTTCAATGCAACTTGGTATGAACAGGTCCCAGCAGTGACCTTTGGGAAGGACAGAACCACTGCTCAGTCAGAAATGGATCAGGCCACTCTGGGAACAGCCCGAAATTAGATCAACCCTCTCCAAAAAGGTAGACGAGGCAGCTGGGGCAGAGTAGCAAGGACAGGGAAAGCCTGCGCGGGTGGGCGGGGAGGTGGGTGAGGGGAGGGGAGGGTGTCTCGGGGCAGAGAGGCCGTGAGGACGCACCCGGAGCGGGGGGCGCCGGGGGCCAGGCTGCAGGTCCAGTCTGGGCAGGGTTGGGGGCGTGTGCAGCTTGCAGGAAAGTCAGCTGCCCAGGAACGGAGACACCTGGATGGACCTGGCATCACCCTCATCCTGTGCCTGGCTACCTGCTTTGGACCCTGCTCTTCCTCCGACATCCATGTCCAGGGCTGGGCAACTCCCCTGCCCACCTGAGCTGCAGGACACGCAGCTGGGATCTTCAGGATTTTCAGGAAACCTAGGGAATCAGAACCACAATGGCAACGAAGAAAGTAGGAAGGCGTCACGATGGCTGGACTTCCAGGCTCGAGGCAAGCGCCGGTCACACAGACAGACTGACAGAGGCCTACGCCGCGTCCTCATCTGTGGCGGCAAGAGCACGCTCCGTCTGAAGCTGCTTGTGCCCCCCCGCCCCGGCCTCACCGGGACAATTGCAGCACAAGCGGGCGTTCTGCGGGGCCAGCGGGCTGCTCCTGTGTCTGCAGGCCTGAAGCGGGGAGAGCCCTTGCACGTCCTGCCCCACGCTCGCACCCCGGGGAGTCACGCACGCACCTCGCTGAGGGCAGGCAGGGAGCCAGGACAGCGAGCGGCCTTGCTGGACACAAGGGCAGGGAGCCTTGTTGTGGAGGGAGGTATGAGGCCAGAGCAGGTGGCAGCTGACCAAGTGTCAGGTCCCGGATGAACCGAAACACGACCAGATCTCTGCCAGAGCCACACTGCTGGTGAGGGACGGGGAGCGGGGGCAGGAGTGCAGGGGGCAGTCAGCCCTCAGTCTCCCCTCAAGGAAGCCTTCTTCCCAGGAGGACTCCTGCCTCCAAAGAGGCCCCTCTCACTGGGAAAGTCAGAGGAGAGCCTGCACTGATTTGTTCTGACCCCGATGCAGGACAGACGAAGACTCAGGCTAGGAAGAATTTTCCGCTTCAGGACTGGCCCCAGAGGCCAGGTGAGCTCCCAACTCAGGCCGAGGTTGTACAGATTGGGGCTGGTTTCGGGAGTGAGCTAGACCTGGCCCACAGGTTTTGAGTTTACACATCCTGCCCGACACTGTGTACTCTAGTAGCCTGGCAGGAGGGAAGGGACACCCTTCCAGTCTTATCTGGAAAACAAAATGCCAGAGAGTTAACCATGTATAGTTAGCACTGTCCGAGTGAGGGGCTCTCTTATTCTAGAGGACGATCGCCACCCAGACCTGTGTCGGTAAAGGAACAGTCTGCAGGCTAAGCAGCACATCCTGGAAACAGTCAGGGACCGTCCAGCCCCGCCCGCCCCCTGGGCTGGAGGGCTCTGGGCCCAGCTGGTGCAGGTTGGCATTATATTTCTTGAATATTCAAAGTTGAGGACATTCCGCTAAGCCTTAATGGCTCACCAAGCACCAGCGCCCGGGGAGGCCAGTGGGGAAGGGCCGACAAGGTCCTACATCTGACGACAGACTCTCCACCCCCGCCCCCCGACCCCGTGCTGCCGTCAGAACACCACGAGGGACCCCACCAAAGGACGGCACGATCTGCTACCCACACACGTCTTTCCGTGATCCCCCTGCGAAGTAATAGCTGGAAATACAAAGTGCAGGACCGGAAGTTAAAACAACCCAGCCCGGGCTTACCCTGAGTCGGCTCCCAGGGAATCAACCTTGGGAAAATCAAATTTTTATCTCAGTTTCCTGCTGCCCCCAAAGGATCGACGGTGTCCATTCACGATGGCCTTGCTTGGAACCACCCTCTTGGCGTCATGAAACGGATGATTCTGTGGCTCACCACCCCCTCGTTCCTCATTCAGGGAAGGGAGGCCTGTGCCTCGAACGGGGTCTGGGGCGGGTCCACACCTGATAAACACGGGATGAAGGGACACATGCCTAGAGGAGAAAAGTCCTTTCGCTCAGGAATTTAAGCTCCATGAGTTCCAAGAAGAACTGACATCTCCAGTTACTACAAATGGAGGGGGGGCTTATTTCTAAAATAAGTTGTACAGATGACATATTTTCAGAATCCTCAATGCAGTAAGAATAGGAATTTCTTCTTTCTTGATCTAAGTGTGTCACCTTTTATGAGGTCAAAGGAACTTTTCCAACAAATAATGAGAAAAGATCAAAGATGATAAAAAAGAGGAATGGCATTCAATCTACTCTTCGCCTGTATTTATTTATACATTCCTGTTTTCAGAGGACCTGGCTCGGGGAAGGAGGAGGCTGGGTGGCAAGTACCTGCTCCCTCCCCGGGGTGCCCTGCCCTCACGCCCCTCCCGTGCTCCCTTCTCCCTTCTCCCTTCTCTCACTAGGCCTCCTGCATGGAGCCGGCCCCTCTGGCTTTGCATCTCTCCTGGAGGCAGCCGTTCCGTGGTCAAGCTAGCGTGGATTTGTGTGAGCGACATAATCTCATGAAAAAGGGTGTTACAGGGAAACGTCACCATGGCTCCAACAACAATAAAAGTTTACATTAAATTTCCCCTTGAGCTAGTTTTTCATAACCAACTCACTCAAAAAAACTGCTTCCATATTATGGATTTCTGGGCATAATTTAAAAATTCAACCTTGAAGGATCTTTACCATCAACCTGCCTTTGAAGAAATATTTCCTGATGTCTTAGGAACATTGACCATGAGGAATTCAAACCCGGTGACCGTCCCCCGTGCCCAGAGCTGCGAAGACATGAGGGCTGCCCCACCTGGAGACCAAGGCTGTCTTTGAGGCGGGCTTGGACGCTGGACAGAAAATTATAAAGTGGTAACTTAACTCCCAGTACCACCTTCCTGTGTTGGGGGAGAAGAAAGATAATGAGAAAACATTTGAGGCTAAAGGGAAGGAAACACTTTTTTTGTTCACAAAGAACTGGGTTTCAGGAAGTTGCCTTTGGCGGCAGAAAGACCAACCGGGATGCGGGATGTGATGCGGCAGAGCCAGGCAGAGAGTAACAGACGAGAAGCAAACAAACAGGAAAACAGCAGGAGTCTCAGTGCTGCCCCCAGGAACCAGGTGTTGGCTACTCATCACCCAGCGATGTCTGTATGTGATGCAGGGATCTACGTTTCCTTCAGTCAGGCTGAGAATTGCTCACAGAAAGTGTAGACGGTGTTCCAGAATACTTCCCAGGGCTCTGCAGCTAAGGCAGAGATTCCTGCTGGAGCCTGTTCACTTCGGTCGCCGGCCGCCACTGGCGAGAGGGAGCTGGTGCGGGCAGAGCCCCTGTCCCCAGGCCGCTGGGGGAGGGTGGGTCTGAGGTCTGGGGGGGAGCACCCTGGGCTCAAGGTTCACCGTGTGGCTTGGCATCCTGCTCCTCCTTCTGCAGAGCATCCTACAGGCAGAAAAGTTCCATCGTGGGATGACAGGGGTGGGTGCTGTTCTGGGAACCCAGCTGCTCGGCTCCAGTGTTCTGTCCAAGCTCCCACATCATCTGAACTGCGCCTCGGGGTGCAAGTGATCCATTTGCTGGCCCAGCCATGGGGTTTGCACGGGTGTGTGCTGAGAAACGGGGCGATGTGCTCTGCAGACCCCGGAGGGAAGGTGGTGGCCGAGAACCCACGATGGCAGGAAACAACAGCCTCTGGGGGACACGTCTGATGTTAGGTGTCCACTCTGCCCTGCCCTGAGACCCCAGCATGCCCAGCCACGTTGGCGGTCTGTTCGTTGTGCTTGTCCCGAGAACGCTGTCTGCTGGGGCTGTAGCCTTTTGCTCCGACTGTATTGTATGAAGCATCTGTTCCAACAAGTGCTTATCTGATTCCATAAATTATGAAAACCCCCTCAAAAAAGACTGCGCTGTCACGCGATTGAGAGAACAAGGCCCTAGTCTCCACCCATGCATCTGCCCGCGTGCCCTCTGAGGTGCAGAGGAGGCTGGTGTGTGAAGAACCACACGCTCTCTCGCCCAGGAGATCTGATGCCCGGGGAGGCCGTGTCTGGGAGACACCTTCCAGCTCAGGCCAGAGATTTGAAGCCTTTCACTTGGAAAGCTTGGGAGGACAGAGCAGAGACCGTCCACGGTCCATTGTCAACATGTGGCCCCTTTGCTTCAGCGTCCGTCTTCTGTCTCCTCCTGCGTGTAATCCTCGTAAGTAAATATCTACCTTCCTCCCCAACTTCAGACCAAATTGCACACGTCACAGCCTCAAAGGATTTCATATATCTCTCAATATTTCCATGTATTTTTTTAGACTAAGGATACTCCCTGAAGTAACCACAACGCGGCTGCCGCCTCCAATGAATTTGACCCTAAGACGGTATGTTTGTCTAACTGCCGCCTGTACCCCACGTTTGCCGCGGACCCCAGAACGTCCCTCATCTTGTTTTCCCTATAGTACGTGATCTGTTCTAGGCCCACCCCCTGCATTGGGTTTTCTCGTCCCCGCTGTCGGCCCGCCAGCCCTTCTGCATTTACCTTCACGCCTCCCGGAGGCACCAGCCGTGCGAGGGCAGCGAGGGTCCCAGAGCCTCGGGGGTGGCGCGCTCAGGTGGGGCTGGCTGCTCTCTGGCTCCATCAGCCCTCAGGGATGGGTCTCCTAGCTCTTCCCTAGATTTCAACAGGTTCTTTTTCCTCCATAAGCCCCTGGGCAAATGCCTACAGGCCGAAGGGGCTCATCTCAGGCCCTGGACGGCCCCCAGCCACCTACTTCTTCTGTCCTGGGAAGACATCAGGGCTGATGTAAGAAAATCCCCCTGACTGTCCCACACGCAGGATAGGTCAGAGGTTCCTCGTGTCAAAGTGACCCGAGGTGTCCCCTGAACAGAATTGCTATGACCACCACTGCCGATAAAGGCCCCTGTAGGAGGGATGCTAGCGTCCCATTGCATCCTAGGCTGCAGATGGGTGCCTGGTGTATGGACCGAAATACAGTGCCTTGAAGGTCGTGCCGTGAAGGTCACACCTTATTTTACCTTGCCCTGAAGAACCCGCCATTTTTAACCAATGGAAAACACTAGAAAAGTTTTACAAGGGGAAATTACCTAATTTTATAGTTTAAGTAGTTAGTAGAGGACATTGATTAAAAACTATAAAGACTGAAATCCATTATGGTCTAAGCGACATTCCAACATATGTGGTCTTTACAGCCAACTTCCCTAGGAAACAGTCCCCAGTTAGGTTTTAATTCCATCGGGTGATGGTTTTGGCCAGCTCCTAGTGGAGCTCCCGCGACCAGAAGCGGCTAGACCAGGGATGTGGAAGGGATCCCCTTAGATCAATGAGGAGGAAATCTGGGGCGCCTGGGTGGCTCAGTTTTAAGTGTCTGCCTTCGGCTCAGGTCATAATCTCAGGGTCCTGGGATCGAGCCCCGCATCGGGCTCCCTGCTTGGCGGGAAGCCTGCTTCTCCCTCTCCCACTCCCCCTGCTTGTGTTCCCTCTCTCGCTGTGTCTCTCTCTGTCAAGTAAATAAATAAAATCTTTTAAAAAAAGGGGGGAGGAAACCTGACACAGGAGTCTTAAGATTGGCAGCCGTCCTGGTGACTTAGGTGGCTGTCCCAAGCCCAAGACAGACAACTTCGTATAAGGACAGGAATAAAGAGAGGGCATCAAGTTTCTGGGTCTTATTACCATCCCAGCCAGGGTACTAACTTCCAGCCAAAAAGCAGACTTTCTCCTCCCCGTAGAGTAGCCCCAGGCTAGAAGAATGCAGCTTGGGCAATCAACACGAAAGTGTTCCAGTAAGACCACACTCCTTGAAGCCCCTGGAGTGAGAGTAAAGGAAGAGAAGAGAAAGTACCCACCAAGTTTGCCCCGTGGCTCAGAGTCCGGTTGAGACTCCGGACTCAAAGCCCCACGTTGGGTGCCATATGATGTAGGAAAGAACGTTAGGATTTGAAGTTGACGGCCAAGAAATAATTGTTGAGATGTCTTTGGTACAAAAAGGTGGTTTTATTAAAGCACGGGGACAGGGCCCGTGGGCAGGAAGAGCTGCACCAGGGTCATGAGGAGTGGCCCATTATGTACTTTCAAGTTGGGAAGGGGTTAGGTAGAGCATCAGTCTCTAAGGAATTTTGGAAGCAAGGTTTCCAGGACCTTGAAGGGGCTAGCTATTGTTGGGAAACGTCATTTATTACTGTTTAGTAAACCCTCAGTCACGAGACCCTTCAAACGTATATCGGTGGGCCATATGCTTGGCGGGGGGTGGGTATCTTAGGGGTTTAGAGATAAAGGAAGTTTCCAAAGGGATTTTTATATGTTAGAGTAGACTTACAGGGTCCTGGGGGTTGGGCTAAGGTTGCCTTTGGCCCTTAGCAAAGTGTCAACATCGAGGCAGTTGAGTCCCTAGAGGAAGGTCACTCTGCCTGTTTCAGGGACTTGTCCATGGGCTGTAGGTAGTAAGGAAATTTAATAATTTTTCTTCTGCCTTTGTTTCTCACATCAAGGACCACCAGAACCCAATCCCCAGGTGCAGAGGAAGCATGCAACGTCAGACCTCAAGACCCAGGGTCCGGGCCCCAGCCTGCGCACCCTGTGTCCTGTGGCCACTGACAAAGGCACAGGGGATCCAGAGCCCTGCTCCTGGCCTTCTCCAAACCGACCTGACCAGACTGTGGGGCATGTGCATCCAAAACCAGTTTTTAGGTGATATTTAAGTAATTCCAAGCTATCTGAACTCTGGGCTAAATCCGGTTATTTCAGAATTCAGAAATCTTCAAAGGAAAGATTGAAAGCCTGAAAGCATTCTGGATTATGATAACAGAACATGAGTGACTTTTTAAAATAAAAAAATGTTTAAGAAATGCCATGTTGAACCTGAGGATTGACCGAGCCGGTCCTGAGCACCCACGCAGGGCGGGCTCCGCACTGTCCTCTGCCCTCCGCTTTCTGATGGGAAATCAACATTTCTCAGAGACTGGACCTTGCGTTTTCCCAAATCCAGCATTAAGTTCCATCTGCTCACCGGCAGCTGCACGGTCGTCCCCGGGGCCGTGACCCTGCTGGCATCTGGTCCAGCCTGTGCTGTCGTCATTAGTTACGCGAGTCAACTAAGTTGCCAACCCAGAACTCGAAGAGCTGCATTTCCCGCTTTGTTCTAAGATTGTGATGCAGCATGAAGAAGCCGCCGCCGCCGCACCAGCCAGAACGGCACAGAATGGGGACCCCGCCGAGGTGCGCGCTCAGGTAGAGTGGCAGGGCGGAGGCCAGCTGGAGAGGTACGGTCAGGTCCTCCCCTCCCCGCCCAGCGCTTCGCAGTGGGTGGACGGCAGCCTGCCTGGCTGTGTGCTGAGCAGGGGCTTCCTCTCTGGAGAATGGGGATACAAACAGCTAGCTCCCCGTGCCCCAGTGCGTTAGTGCTTCCGAAAACCCTGCAAAGCACGAACTATTTCTAACGGTGAGGTTACAGGTGAGAGAACTGGACGTGGAGCCGAGGTGTGAGCCCCCACGGCCCTGACCACCCCAGGCTGCCACTGTCTGTCCCTCGGGCGGTGGTGGTCAGGCCCCCGGAGTCATTCGAGCGCCCCACTTGTAACTGTGTGGCCCTGGGCACGCCCGTGGCAGAGGCTAGACTGTCATTGCCCTGACTGCTGAGGTCTATCAGATTCTGCTCACCGTCCCCAGTGTGCTCCCCGGGGCACCGGGAGGCCAAGGCAGGTGGTTCAGAGCTGTTGGTGACAGGTGTCCAGGCAGGACCTCCATCCCCGGGGACCTCATTCTCCCTGAGCCCCAGAACTGCCTTTCGTCTCCCCGGGTGAGGCTACACTTGGAGCAGGTTTGCAGCCGGCCAGAGCTGGGACGCGGCTCTTTCCCAGAACTCAGCCTGGGGACACTGCTCTCAATCCACACTGTTAGGCCAGTGGGAGCTTCAGCTTTTAGGAAGATGCTTGAAGTGTGGGAAAGGGGCCGGAAGGAGAGCAGCCAAATCGGTAAGCGCTTGCGTGTGCAGCCGGACCCTGTCGCCTAGCAACGGGGGAGACGCTGAGGAAGAGCTGGGGGCCCGAGAGGGGAGGGGAGAGGCACCGCAGAGACCCGGCCTCGCCCTCCTCCTCCCCCGAACTTGGCTCAGAGAAACCCCACATGGAGGAGCCTCTGGGGCCGCAAGCAGGAGGCTCTGGAGCCGTGGCTAAAAGCAGCTTCCTAAGGGCACAGCGCCCAGCTCAGGCCCGCCTCGGCTGCAGGCGCTCGACCGTGGAGAACATCTCCCTGTAGGAACCCGCTGGATTCTGCAGGAGCTCAGTTATGGCAAAGAGAGGCCACCCCTCAAGCCCAGTCCCTGGCTCAGTCTCGGGGGAGACCCAGAAGAGCGGGCCGACCGGCTGATCCACTCGTCTGCCCCCTGACCTTCACTGTGCAATGACCCAGCATGATCCTGAGGCCAACCCTCAGAGCAGGTGGCAAACAAGAGTCCGAGTCTCCATTTCTTCTCCCTGAGGCTGTAGCTCTCACCTGGGGAGCTTCCAAAACCAACTTGCAGGACTCACCCCAGGGTCTTCGAGTCGGTCCTCCCACTGCTGCCCAGGTCAGGGTGGTGAGGCCAGACTGAAGAGCACCCTGCAGTTTGGAAGCCTCTGTGCAACTCAGTCAGGTACTGGTTCAGGGAACCCCGACTCTGGGGTGCCCTCGGGCAATGGTCCTCAACTTTGACAGCTTGCCCAGGATGCCATGCTTGGTCCCACCCCAGAGACTGCTGTGCTGGGTGTGGCTGAGCCTGGCCTGGGGTTTGCTGGCACCCTCACGTGATGCCCCCCATGAGGCCAGGGTGGAGACCCACTGTGCTCTGACCCTTCGTGGGAGTGTTCCTGGTGTATCTGGCTCTTTAGCCACCCAGGACATCAAGTGCCCTGTTAAGGGGAGGGAGATTTTGGGGGGAAAGGGGCCCTGAAAGTGCAGTGTCTGAGCTCGGGGCTAACCCCGCACTCTGCCCCCAAGGACTGTGTTCCCCTTCGTCTGGCCTTGTCTGTTGATGAATCAGCACCAAGCCTGAAAATGCAGTCAGATCAATTAATTGCTACCTGATGGTATGGGCATGTCGGCAAGCGGCATCCGTCCCATCGGATGCATGGCTGCGGTCACGTCAGGACAAAACTGCCCAATGGGCGAAAACCAAGCACAGCCCACCAGCTTCAGCAGCCTCCACGCCCCACTCCCGGGTTCAGGAACCCGAAGTCCTCTGTCCTGCTCCTTCAGCCTGAAGCCTGACTAGCCTGCACTGGGGGTCGGGAGACTCTGCATGTCTAGCTCTCTCTGTCCCCGACCATCCTGCCCAGAATGTCAGGATAGAGACAGAGAAGGTGGATCCTCTGCAGCCAGGGTAGGCAAGCTTCCTGCCTGCTATAAAAGATTCACGTTCCCTAAGCTCAGGGTCCACTGAACTGGAGATTCAGGGTGACCGTCCCCTGGGACGGGGAAGACAAGGGGAGGCACGTGGTGAGGAGGGACCATACTGTCAGAGTCCTAGCTTGTGTTTGGGGTGGTGGGTTATAGATGCTTTCTACATTATCAAAAATCATAACTAGGAGCTCACTACCATCCACTGGCCAGTGATGACGGTGCCGAGGATCATGGTTAATCCGGTCTGTACATCTGAGTGTGCTTAGAAAAATAGTTAGATAATAAAATAATTAAGTTAATAAATTAATGGACAGATGGATGAATAAATAAATAATGGAATAAAACTTGACGAAACAAACATCTTCCTTACTGAGGTGACATCTGGAAGATGAGATGAGGAACTGTTATGGGAGCACTGGTTTAAAGGAATCGAGAACCAAAGCCATGTGGCAGGATTTCTTAATAAGAGATGCCTATAGGAGCAACATGTCACACCGCAGAGGCCAAAGACATGCTTCCCCCAAAACGCGTGCTGCCTGTCCCAGCGCACCCACAAAGGGGATGTGCGGTGCGGCCTCTCTAGGTCTCCAGGCCTGGGGTAAGTCTCTCAAGCTAATTTCCTCGAGGGGCAGAATTGCTGTGGGCCGAGAAAGGCTTGTGCGATCCTGGTCCCAGAGCAAAAGAGTCAGATGTGTGGCTTAATAGTCCTTACAAGGAAACACAATATTAATCTTGAAGACCCCCGCTGCCCAGAAAGTTGCTGGGGGACTTGGCAGTAATAAGCTCAGTGACCTTGGGCAAGCCCCTCGTCTTTTCTAGTGTCTCCGCCAGCGAAGCGAGGAGCTAGCAGCAGACCATCCCACGACCCTTCGGGTGTAGGACTGGTACAGCTCCGTCCCTCGTGCGTCAACAGCATTCCCTCGTGCAAATGCAGGGCTCATCCCCCGGGCCCTAGAGGAGGGGTCAGACGCTGTGGATCTATCTCAGGTGTGACGACCAGCTCGCTCTCTCCTCTGCGTCCGCCCAGCAATCACGGACAGGTTACCGAAGCTCTTCAAGGGCTGGCCTCTGGTTAACAATACCATCACCCACCAGTCTGGGAAGATTCATTAGATAATGTCTGCAAAGTGCCTGAGCTCATCGAAGGAAATTGCTCTATGAATCCAAGGTATTAAAAATAGAAGTGAAACCAGAAGAGGTTTAAACTCAAGGGTAAAAATTTCCTGTGCAGCTCAATACTTCCGAGAGGAGCAAATGCAGGTCCGATGGGGAAGGACAGCGTTCTGAGAAGCGAGGCTGCCCAGGGGGCATCAGAGGGAAAGACAGCACAGTACTAGACGCCCACTGTCGATAAGGAGGCCAACACATGCAGACCAGGGACAAGACCACGCACCAGGCTGCCTGGCCGCTCCGACAGGGAGACCTGACAACGTGCCGTGGCGGGCAGATGGAGCCACGCTGAGCCAGGGCGGATCTTAACCCTTCCCAGACCTCGAGCAAGTCACCCTCTCCCTGAGGCTCACCTTACCAAGGACGGGTTGACCAGATGATTCTTCGGTTCCATTGAGTCCTATGGCACGTTTGCAGGAACAATCTGCTCAAATCCTTTAAGCTCCTGGGGTCTGACTCCTGCTTAGGAGGCAGGGGCACATGGTGGCCAAGAACCTAGACTCCAGAGCAAGGCTGCCTTGCTTTGAATCTCAGTTCTGCTATTTTAAAATATTGTCCCTCAACATCTTACTATAAATTTTACACTCAGAAAATCTGAATGAATTGTTCAGTGAACACCCATATACCCACCACCTAGATTCTATGCAACTCACACTCTATACACATCTGTCCATCTGTCCGACTGTCTGTTCATCATTCCGTCGTGTTATTTACATATTTCAGAGTAAACCGCAGACATCACTGCACTTCTGCTTCTGCCCGGTTCTGTGGCATTTTAGTTGTGAGATCTTGGCTGAGTCGATGTCTCCTTGCCGGTCCCTCACCTGTAAGATGGGCTGTATGTGGACTGAGCAGAATAACCTTGTGGGGAAATTAATGGACACAAAGCACTTAGGGCCTTAGGGTGCAGAAGCACTGATTGAGTGTTAGCCATCATTACCGGAAAATCGAGATGCTGCAGGACTCAGGCCCCTGTTCCAAAGCAACAGTCTCTATACCGATGCTTCCCCAGAAGGACCAGAGTCGCCCAGATGCCATTTCACAAACAGGATGCAAGATTAAGGAAACAACCTACCCAGGAGACTGTCCCAACATGCCCGAGCATTGTCGCAGTTAGGGGCTGGTATCACCGCTGCTCTGGCTGCCCCAGGGTCACCCTGGGCCCCAGGCGGCCCCCACACGGACCACTCTGGGCCTGCAGGCGGAGGCGTGGGCCTTCACCTCCTGATCAAGTCATCTGCTGAGACCATTCTTGGTCACTTTTTTTCCCGTCATGAATAGTTTCAAACTCAGAGCAAGTTGGGAAAAAAGAACCCATTGCTAGACTTAACTATTTGCATAATCTCTTTTTTTCCCCTGATCTGTTCATACAGGCTTGATGGGCTCACCCCAAACAACCTCAGTGTGTGTCTCTGAAAAGGGAGGCAGTTCCCCACCCAGAGGACACCGGTCACACACAGACTTCCTTAATACCCTGTGATGTGTGGTACGAATGCTCACAGTTTAAGACCCTCAAGATTTGGCACTATATTTTTTTCTTGTCTCTCTTCCCTCTTTAAGTCTAGAACAACCCCCCAAACCTTCCCCTCCTTCACTTACACGGCACTTTTCTTTGTGGAGATGGGCCAGTCTTCCCGTAGAAACTCCCCCATGTTCCCACGATGCCTCGCCTCCATCCCCTGCATTTCCTGTGAACCCAGAAGAATCTGTTTGCTTTAATCCCAAGGGTTGGATATGAGTGTGTTTTCATTTTTATTTTCTAATAATTCAAGATGGTTCTCCTTCCTCTTCATGGGGAAAGTCGGGTAAGAGCCGAGCATGGCAAACGGCAGGTGGATGGAGGCAGGGTCTACTGACGAATCAGCCTGTGCCAGGCGCTTGGGACACGGTCATCCCTGCAGTTTTCTTTAGGGCATATTTTCCTCTTGTGGCAGCAAGTGTGACCTCAAGGATCCCACTAAAAGTTGGTTTTGCTGCAACTCCGAAGCCTCTGCCACAACACAGTGTCTGCGAACCAGGGGCCAGTCCTGGCTGGAGGGGCAGCAAGAACCTCACTAAATTCAGTGCCCATTTTCTTTTTTTATTTTTTGGAAGATTATATTTATTTGTCAGAGAGAGAGAGCACAGGCAGGGGGAGCGGCAGAGGGAGAGGGAGAAGCAGACTCCCCGCTGAGCAGGTACCCCCCCCCGACGTGGGGCTCGATCCCAGGACCCCAACATCATGACCTGAGCCGACTGAGACCCCCAGGTGCCCCAGCCCATTTTATTTTCAAGTAGAAAAGAATATTCCTTTAACATTTCTTTTATGTAAAGGTATTTTCTCTCTGTTGTTTTGTAGCTTCCTTTACAATATGGCAACTCTGCTTCCCAGTTCTTTTCTGCCTCTAAACCCTCAAAACAACCAGAAAAGGAACAATTCATGTGAACTGAAATCAGGAGGCTCTGCCCGGGCGACCTTCTCAGCAGGGTCTCCACCTCTCCTGCAAGTAATTTATTTACCTTGAAATTTGATTGGATTTTGTCAAAAGTACCCTAATGCCTCCTTGGTGAATCCTGTCTCAGAACTAGAAACAGACCTTCTTGCATTCACGAGCAAGTCAGTACACTGTTTGAATGTCACTTTATCGAAATTTGGAATTTATATCTCACTAACACAGTCTGGCACAAAGCTAAAATACAAACATGTTCTTCATTTAGAAATAAGTAAGTGGTCCCATTTGAATCAGTCAAGAGTGTTCCTCTGCAGGGCTGCCGTCTGCAAGGCACGGCTGCACAGGGAGGCTCTCGTGGAGCGCCTGCGTGGGCTTGGACCGGCAGCCTGGCGGCGGCCTCGGCCACAGTGCCGCAAGAGGGTGGCGGCGGGCTCTGCCACCCGGCCTGGGACAGGAACGTGCCCCCAGCCTCCTCTGGTGCAGTCGGCAGCATGGGCAGCGTTCAGAAACGGGGAGTTGTAAGACAGCTGCTCCATCCAAGGCAGAAGTACAGCAAGTAATATTTCTTTTGGGGATTCCTGCCACCTTGTCATTGTCCCCCAAACCACAGGCTCCAGGGCCACACCCCTCCTCCCTAAGCTGTGTCCACGGCCCCGACCAGGCGTCTCGCCTTGGGGATCCCCTCTCCGATCTCTGACATCAGACTGGAAGGACTACGGGACTGCATGGGGTTGGGTATTGTCCCCCAAAAGTCATGTCTGACAGAAGCTGTGAATGGGACTTTATTTGGAAATAGGGTCTTTGCACACACAGTCAAGTTAAGAGGAGGCCACACCGGGCTGGGGTGGGTCCTAACCCAGGGTGACCGGCGTCCCTCTAGGAAGAAGGAAATTTGGACACAGACCGGTGGGGGGTGAAGCCAGCTGAGAACAGAGGCAGAGGTCGCAGGGACCCCTTGATTTTTGCCTTCTGGCCTCCAGACTGAGGGAGTGCTCCCTTCTGTGCTCCTTGGTCTGCAGCCACAGGAATGGTCTCCAGGGTGAACGCCAAGACCCCGGGCACAGGGAGGGCGGATGTGGGAGGAGGGCCTTCCTGGGGCTGCGTGTGCATCCCACCTCCTCTGCAGGAGGAGCACCCGTGGACGCGCCTTCGGGAGTATGGTCCTGAAGCCCAGGAAGACAATGATGGTGCCCTCCTGAGCAACTGGGTCAAAATGTGAACTTGTAACTTTTTATTTCCTGGCCAGTCATGTTCAGACAAGCCTCCTGGGCTCTCACCGGGTGGAGGCTTGGCCTGGGGAGCAGGCAAGTCCATTCAATAACTCAGCAAAATAATTCAATAACTTTTAAAAGGAGGAAAGCTAAATGTGTGGGACTTTCTGTATTTTGTGTCTTTAGGCCGAGTAGAAAACACGCGCCCGTGAAGCACCTGAGGAAAGTCACGGGCACTGCAGGCACCCGGTACCACGGGACGTGGCGGTTTCCCCACGTGGGCCTCCCCGTGTGTACGCCCATTCCAGGAAGCTCACGGCATGGCTCTTTGATACAAATTTCTCCACTTCTTACCGTCTTCAACAACTACCTCATCACACCTTCTTCTTTGGCAAATTGTTAAGAAAAATTTGCAAACGAAATAACCCTACATCCTTTTTAAATAAAAAGGCAGAAGAGAAAAGAGCATGTGAAAAGTGTCTTTTAACCTTTCTTTGAAGGACAGACGTTTACGCCGTCAGCTAGCGGACCCACAGTCCCACCCGGAACAGCTGTCCTTCCGCGGTGTGGCCGCAGGACGCAAGCAGTAGCTTGTGGTAACCCGGAATGTACATTTGCTAATGACCTACAGGTCTGGGTTGAATTAAATATTGAAGCAAGCTCCAAAAATATCTACAAGGAAACACACCAGCAATATTGTATTGATTGTGTTAGGCTGTTTAATAATTCATCCACTCCCCTCGGGCTTGAATGTCATTCTGTTTCTCCCTGAGCGCCACAAGCACTTGAGAAAGGGCTCAGCGCACGCGTCTTCATCTGGTGTGCGAGGAAAATGAAGAGACCGGCCTCCTTGGTCTGTACTTCATGCCCCCCAAGGCGAAAGCCCTTCAGCACACGTCTTCTTGGGGCGAAAAGGGACCAGAGTGGTCTTCTCTCAGCAGGATGGCGGTCCCGGGATCGTTGTAGAGTCTCAGCTCTCTCTCCAGCATCCTCGGAACACCACACGGGTACTTAGGACACGAGGGAGCCTGCGCTGATCTCTGCGGCCTTTTGCTTCGGCGACCATGCCCCGAGGGCAGTGAGCTCAGCTCCGAGGCATTCCTACAATGAGAAAGCGTGTCCACGTGGCCCCCACAGGTGCTAAAACCAGAAATACAGGCCTCATTTCTGTGTTTCTACCTCTTCGGAGACATCCAACCAGAACATCACACTGAGAATTTGAATCCAAACCCAACAGGAGAGCGGCTCAGGCAGTCGGGCCCGCTCGTCGGCCCCGAGCTTCTGGCTGGCGGAGGCGGGGTGTTTCTCGGGGTCTTCTTACCTGATTCTCACAGACCTGATCAAATTACCAGTTCACCCGCTCCGTTGGTAAAAACAGTCTTGTGTAAAGGATTTGCCCACGGGAAAAGCTCTGGATTACTCGCTGGGTGTTTTTGTGTTTTGTTTTGTCTCCATTACATTTGCTAAGGGACGGCGGACTTCCTCATTCCGTCGCCGGGGCGGAGAGGGACGGTCCTTTCCTGCTTCCTTTGTCGCTGTCCCGGCAAACACAGCAGGCTAAGCCCGCTCCTGCCTCAGGAGCCGCCGCAGCTGCGGCTCTCACGGGGATTCGGCACACGGGACAAAGGTGCGGGGGCTGGGCGGCTCCCACCTTATCGCGGGCGATTACACTAATCCAGCGCTGGGAACCGTGAAGGGACTCGCACTTACACGGGGAGGGGGTGGGGAGGGGTGTTCCCCAGCGCTCTGTGCTGTCAGTCGGCGCTCCTCGGAAACATCGTGGACTCTTCGGGTCTTTTGTGGTGGCAGCGCCATCATTGGCCCCTGAAGGAAAACGGAAGGTCACGAGCACTGGACTTGGGATCACCGTCGGAGGTTCGCCTGGTCGAAGAGCAGAGCGGTATTTGTGTGGCCACAGGACCTCTGAATTCCTGCATTCTGGCGACACTGGGAGAGGCTCATGTAGACCGGGGCCAGGTGGGCTCTCGGAGCAGCAAGCCTCAGCTTCTGGAACGTTCTGGGATGTGCATTTCCCTCTGGAGGGGAGGTCTTCACGACCGTGGCCCCCTGCCTGTGGCGGTGAGAAGGCCTGGTGGCCATCACCCCCACCTCAGGTGCCTCGGGGGGAAATGAGAAACGTGGGTGGGCTACATCCAGCTGGCAACCCGGGCCAGTCGACCTGACCCCCAGGCCACACCCACCCTTCGCACCAGCAGACCAGCTGTCAGGCTCGTCAGTGAGAAACACTCTTAGGGGGGCAATGGGGTGAGAACTCACACTTCTCGTCAAGAAGCAGGAATTTGACATAATTCCTCTCGGGCGTGTGTTCTCCTCTCAAGCTCTGCTCTCCCTTTGCTCGTCCCTGACAAGGTCCACCTCAAGTGCCTCGCTCTCTCTCCTTTGTGGGGAATAACTGACCTCTGCGCTCGTCTTCTCTGCCCTGTTCAGCCACGCGAAGCCCCACAGACTCCTGTGGCCATCCACTGTGCTTCACGATCCTTCGGTGAACTCAGACCCCAGACCCCAGCCCATCGTGAGATCATGGGAAATATGTCAAGGGACAAAGAATGAGCAAGCAAACAAAAATGTCCAAGGTAGAACACGATCACTCAGAAAAGACCTTCTCCATAATGTGGGCAGGTCAAACTTACTGGACTGCCGAGGCTCAGCGTCCCCATTTATAAGCAGAAGAGTAGGGCTGATAACCTCTAGTTCTAACTGGATCTGGAGCAGCCAGACTCCGACATGGGAGAGACACCACCTCACACGGAGAGACACGCAAAGGACACATCTCCCCAAATAGTGCCATGGGGCCCTCCTGAGGATTCGCGGTAGCTGAATAGTTCCTGCTGTGCGTCATCTGGCTGAAGTCGCCTGGAAAGAGCCTGACTCCTGGGACGTGGCAGGTGCCTAAAAGAGGCAGCTGAGCAGGTGGCCGGGCACCGCCTCCCGTTCAGTGGAGAGCAGAGCCTTGATTTTCAAACCAAGGCTCTAACTCTTTGTTCACCGTAGGTGATCCTCTGAAAGTTCATGGCCAGCAGTCTGGTCACCGCTTGCAGTGAATGCCTTTTCTCCTTTTTCTTCTACCTAAGTCACGGGCCAGACGGTGGAGCTCCCGCATTTGTGGTTGTTTTCTTGTTTGTTCAGAGTGAAGTTTGCAAGGACTGGCTCGTTGAGAGCTTGGCAGTGGGGAAGGCCAGGCACGTGATGCTGCCCGCCACGCTGACAGAGCTGCTCCGGCCATCAGAGCCTGGCCGATAAGTCAGAAGGGGTCTCTCTAAGAGCTTTGACATTCAAAGAACAATTCAAGGTAGAACTCAAAGACAAAGCAAGAAGTCCCTGAGTTACCTTTGGTCAGCGTGTAAAGCACCTCAGAGTGACCACTCGGAAGGAATGAGCCACCCTTGAAGGAGGAGTGGTGTGTTAGTTTTCCCATTTTGTGCAGGAGAAGTGGAAACCCAGCGCAGTGGGGTGATGTGCACAAGAGGTCTGGAGTCGAGGCTGGATCACAAGCTCAGTCTCACTGCAACCCTGTGCTTGGTCCGCCGAGGCCCCGAGACGTCCACGGCGTGAAGTACTCACGACTCTCCAGGGCTCAGGGTGACCGCCACACGGTACTGTGGCCAACCCTCATCTTAACACCTGTCAGGCAGCCTTGAGAGCCTTTAGAACGACGATTGGCATCTTGCCGTTCCGAACGTCACACGACCTCTGATGTCACGACATCAGCCTCCAACTCCTTGTCAGCAGCCCTTCCACGGTGAAACTGCCCACGGCCGAGACCTCGGATCCCGTCGGGTACACGAGGGGCACAGCCGTCACGAAAGGAGAGTCAGAGGGGTGGACACGGACACGAAAACTGTTGCAAATGCCCTCCTTGGTAGTCACGTCTGCTCCTAAATGTACCTCGTCAGCACTTAGACCACAGATTTTGTACTATAAGGGGAATTTCTCAAGAAAGTGTCTAACTTTCATTTTCTTACTTCAACCAGCTCTGTATGAATAACGCATCACGTACCATCCGTGATGCGTATCAAGTCTGACTTAGAAGATGAGAGGGTAAATTTAGTCAAATAAAAGGAAAGGAAAAACTCCAAATCAGTCCAGTACTCAAGATCTCCAATAACAGCAAAATATTACAAGCACTTAAAAAAAAAAAAAAACTAACCAAGAGAAATTCCTCTTCCCAGTCGATTAGTGTATGTGAAAAACACGTCACACTGATGTAGAGCTTCCCTCGGGGACACTGGTTCGCCGTGTATGACCCGTCCCCTGATCCTTGGTCCCTGCCTGCCGCCAGGTGCTCAGGGTCCACACGCTCTCTTGAGCCACCTGGTAGAATCCTCCTATAAGAAATATCAGGGAACTTTTAAGAATCTGACAGAGCTGCTTTAGACATTAGAGATCTGCTATGGTCTTAGAACAAAAGGGAATTTGGAGCCCGTGAGCAAGACCGTCTGCAGGCTGCAAAGAACCAGGCCTTAAGTGGGAAACACGAGCGCTCAGCCCCAGCTTGTCTGCCGTGGGACAGCCTGGGATGAGGCCAGCTGCACCTGCACCTGTCAGGCCACAGGCAGGTCTGGCCGCTCTCATGAGATCTTCTGTCCCTGGTCACTTGGGAGGGAGGGGGTGAGGGCTAGAAACGAAGATGGAGGCCCCAGGCGGCATCAGCCCGGCATGTGCCTGCTGTCGTCGCCTGCTCTGCCTGCCAGGAGAGCGGAGCCGGTGCAGGGACCCTGCGTCTTTCCACCGTGCCTGCCGGGAGCTGGGCCCAGGATGCACCCTGTTGGCTGGAGGGGAAGCAAGAAAAGGAGAAAATCACAAGGAACAACGGGAGGAGGAAGAGAAGGGGCGTTTCAAATAAAATGTGTAATTAAATTCATTTTCATTCTCTTACATTGAACCTAATTCGAATTGTTTATGTTGAACCATACTCAACTGCCATTTTTATAGGTAAAATGGGTCAAATAGAGGCAATCTCACATTGTTCAGGCTAACATATTGTTCGTGGGGTCAGCTCAGGCTCAGGCTCACATGTGTTACAGCCCCTGGGTCACGGCTCCACAGTCTTTAATGCCTTAACTTACGACTTGCCTCACGGGAGGATGCTGGTTGCTACCAAAATGTCATTTTTGCAAGAAGCTCAATGGCATAAATGGGGGGGGAGCACCCAGGAGGGACATCTTCAAACCTCAAATGCTGAGCAGTGATGGGGTAGGCTGTCAGGGTGAGGTGGTTCGTCCAGAGACAAGCCTGGGCCACGAGGTTTCTTCGACGCTGTACTCACTCAACAAATATTTCCTGAGAACCTATGATGTGCTAGGCACTGCCAAGTTTGGGAATAGTGAGTAAGACAGATATTATCTCTGCCCTTTGAAATTTCATGATGTAAAATTTAAAATTAGGCAATGGTTTCTCAAATTTGACACCAAAAGTGCAAGCAACCAATGAAAAAGCAGATAAATTGGACTTCATGAACATCGAAAACTTTGTATTGCCAATGATACCACCAAGAAAGCAGAAAGACAGCCCACAGGATGGGAGAACATATTTGCAATCATCTATCTGATGAGAAAATTGTATCTGGAATATATAAAGAGCCCTCACAATTCAACAACAAAAAGGCAATCCATTCTGTAAAAGGAAATGGATCTGAATAGACCTTTCTTTGAAGGAAACACGCAAACGGCCAATAAGCACATGCCCAGATGCCTGACATCGGCCATCATCAGGGAAATTGAGATCGAAACACAGTGAGATATCACTTCACACCCACTAGGAAGGATGTAACAGAGCAAAGAGATGACAAATGTTGGTGAGGATGTGGGGAAATTGGAGCCTTCACAGTTGGCTGGTGGGGATGTACCACGGAGCAGCTGTGGTAAGACAGCCTGGCAGCTCCTCAGAAAGCTCAGCGTGGAGCTACCACGGGACCCTGCAACTCCACTCCAAGTGTATGCCCAAGAGAGCTGAACCCCTGTACATTAATGTTCATGAACACATCATTCGTAGTAGCCAAAAAGGTGGAAGCAACCCAAATGTCCACCCCCTGACGAATGGGTAAGTAACATGTGGTCCATTCAGGTAAGGGATTATCAGTCAGCCCTAGAAAGGAGTGAAGGAGGGTTACATGCTACAAAGGAATGAATCTTTGCGCACGTTGTGCTACTTGGAAGAAGCCAGTCATGAAAGACTACATAGTCCATGATTCCATTTACATGAAATGGTCAGAATCGGCAAGTCCACAGAGACAGAAAGGAGATTAGTGGCTGCCTAGGCTGGGAGGAGGTGACGGCTAGTAGGTAGGGGGCTTCGTTTGGGGGTGACAAAAATGTTCTAAGCTTTGTGCTGGTGGTTGCACACTCTGGGAATATATTGAATTGTATACTTTAAATGAGTGGATGTTACACTGTATGAATTTCACTTCAATAAGAATGTTGCCTATAGAAGATACAGAATACAAAGTTTATACTTGGGGAAGGAAAAAAGGCACCTGCAATTTCACAACGTAAAGTGCAAAAAATAAAGTTCCACAGCATCATCTTGCTTCTAGCTTCTGTTAAATCACTCGGAAGGTGGTTATTCATTGTTTATCAATACCATGCCTGAGTTAAAAATAGGGCTACCCCACGACCCAGCAATTGCACTAGTAGGTATTTATCCAAAGGATACAAACATAGTGATCCGAAGGGGCACCTGCACCCCGATGTTCATAGCAGCAATGTCCACAATAGCCACACTGTGGAAAGAGCCCTGATGTCCATCGACAGGCGAATGGATAAAGAAGAGGTGGTGTGTGTATATACACACAATGGAGTACTACTCAGCCCTCAGAAAGACAGAAATCTTGCCATTTGCAACCACGTGGATGGAGCTAGAGGGCATTATGCTGAGCAAAATAAATCAGTCAGAGAAAGACAAATACCATATGATTGCATTCATATGTGGAATTTAAGAAACTAAACAGATGAACATAGGAAAAAGGAAGGAAAAATGAAATAAGTTGAAATCAGACAGGAAGACAAACCTTAAGAGACTCTTAACTCTAGGAAACAGACCGAGGGTTGCTGGAGGGGAGGGGGTTGGGGGGAGGGGGTGGCTGGGGGATGGGCATGAAGGAGGGCGCGTGATGCAATGAGCCCTGGGCGTGATATGCAACGGATGAATCACTGAGCTCTACCTCTGAAATTAATAATATACTATATGTTAATTGATTTTAAATTTAAAAAAAGATATACCATCAAAAGGGGAAAGTAAAAAGAAAAGAAAAGAAAACCAAACCCATGGCTGGTTTCTAAGCGCTGAGACACACGGTATGGACAGTTTTCCTGGTTACACTCGCTTTGTACGGTCGGGGGCATAACACTTGGAAGAGAGGACGTAAGCGTCACAATGCGATTTCTTATCTTTGACTCTACATTGCTTTATTAAACCTCATTGTAACTTAAAACATATTTTAAGGGCTGGAGTTAACATTATTCTTTTAGTAGCACGTAATAATTATTGACCCCCCCAAAAAAAGTGTTTCATGAGTTTCTAGAACTGTCTGGACACGGCCGGACAAGAGTGTCCCCCTGGGGCTCTGCTTTGAGGTTCGGAGCAAAGCAATGTCTTTTGCGGGAAATACCCTCTGCTCAATCTCAGCCCCAGGAGCCTTCGTCCAAGAGACGTGGGTGGTGAAGAGGTGCAGTTGGACTTGCTTTTTCTGCTCCATGGGCTACTTACAAGACACCGTGAGCAAGCACTTCAGCCCAGTTAAGCTGGGAATGAGCGGGTCGGTGGAGTCCTGGAGAAGACGTGGGGCCCGGCTGTGCAGGGGACGGGCTATGGCCTGGGCGGGAGGAGGAGGAGTTGGAGGGAGGGTCACATGGTGTGTCACACCTCCGGCAGCGGGGAGGGGTGGTTGGAGACCGGGGTGCTCGTGACTGCAGTCTCCTGGGGAGCAATCAGGCAGTAGGAATCAAACACATACTCTCGCTTCCATCTAAGACGTTACCCTCAGACGAATGGTGTAGACACGAGCAAAGGTTCACTCTGGAGTTCTCCTTTTTTTTTTTTTTAAAGATTTTATTTATTTATTTGAGAGAGAGAGAATGAGAGCCAGAGAGCACATGAGAGGGAAGAGGGTCAGAGGGAGAAGCAGACCCCCCGCCGAGCAGGGAGCCCGATGCGGGACTCGATCCCGGGACTCCAGGATCATGACCCGAGCCGAAGGCAGTCGCCCAACCAACTGAGCCACCCAGGCGCCCCCACTCTGGAGTTTTCTGTAATAAAACCTGAATGCGGTAAGAACATCTCTCACCAGCAGATTGGACAGATGAATACATTACAGCCGTGGCATAAAGTTCAGAAACATATGATGTAGAGCTACACATGCGGACAGAACACCGTGTAAGATGCCTTACTCAGTGAAAAAGCAAGTTACGGAACCGCGTGGAGACAGAAGGAACCCGCACCCACGTGGGCACACAGGCACCCTTGCGCATCGGGGGAGCAGGGGCTTGGGGGAGGCAAGTTCTGCGGGGAGACGCTATCAATGTTCACGCTATACTCTTCTATATTATTTTCATTTTTGGATGGTAACTGAAGCCCAGAGAGGAGAACAGGGACTTCCCAGCTTCCTTCAGACATGACAGGATTCCAAATCTGCTCAAGTCCTTCAAAGCGAAGAGCATCAGTATTCATCTCTCTGAGGGTCTCCCATTCAGGAGAAAGGAAGCCCCACCTTCTGTGTTCTTCTGCCTCTAAGTCCCCCACCATTGCTCCCCTCATTCAGTCCCGAAACCACTGTTCTCTTTGTTTCTCCAGACGCACAAGGCACGGCCCCCTTCCCCTTCTCTCTTCTCCCGGTCTCCCTTCTCCCAGACACACAAGAAGGGGGAGTGGGATTCGGCGAAGGAGAGGCCTGCGTGCCCTCCCATCCCTGCCAGGAGCCGGTCCAGGCGCCCCTGTGGAAGGAAGGGATGGGCCAGCCATCTCCTGACGACCCTTCTGGCTGGAGTGCGCTCCAGCCGACTGCCAGGGACACCGAGGGCCAGCCAGATCCGCACTCATGACGGCACTCCCCACATAGGCTTTTTTGAAGGAGCTCCCACGAGTTTTATTTCCAAGGTCTCTGCTTGGCCCGAGTCCAGTCCAAGAGATTCTGAGTGAGCCCCACGAGGGCAGAGTCTGCTTTGTCCTCAGGAGCCGCTGACCACAGCACCTGCCTATGGCGGACCCTCGGAGAACGCACATGGAGGGACCGCGCTGTGTCCCGGGGCAGCCGGCCACAGGATGCCCCTTGCCGGCGCTCCGGGAGTGGATTTGAAGGTTACGCTGCAGTAGAGCCGCGCAGAGGGACGAGAGCCCCTCGGGCCCCCTCGCCCGTGTCCCCGAACCTGCCAGGTCCTCTCAGGTCTAAGGCTGCCCTTGGAGTAGGAGGGCAACAGACTGAGGGACTGGTGTGGGGGGGACCCTCGGAGAAGCCGCCAGGGCTACGACCAGCCGGCCGGCACGGCCTTCCCTCCGCTCTCGCTTCGCTGCTGGGCCCTGAGGGTGGGAGGCTCAGCTCAGCCTCTGTGTGTTCTCTGCGGGGCATCTTCCCTTTTGCCCAACAGGATAGGTTGCTCTTGTTGCCTCCTACCTTCTTCCTCTTTGATGGCTTCCAGAATCTCAGGGAGGTTCATGCTGTTGTCATACGAGGAAGGAAACAAAGAGCCCCAAAAGGCCTAGAGATAAGCTGCCTCTGCTGAGGCCGAAGGATGGACCCCCAGGGGCTCTCCCACTCCCGTCTGCCATGGGACGTGTCTGGGGTTGTGCACCCAACAAGCCAGCTGAGAACGCACACTATAGGAGACGGTTACTTCCAAGTTTTCCAAGTTTAAAAAGGATCTTTTCATTAATATAAAAAAGAATACAGCCGGACACAACCAGGCGTTTTGTGAACAATGACCAAATGCAACCGAATCGTTTTTCATTTTGTGTTTCCGGGAGAAAACGAAAAGCTCAGATGTCCGTTTGTTAGAATAGGAGGCTCTGGGTAGCAGAGTGGGAAATGTCTGAGTCCTTATTTGCCACGTTTTCATTTTCAAGGCAGGATCGTTTGTGATCACTGCAGCTCAGACTTGACACGATCTCAACATGTTAGAGTTGTTTACAGAGATGTGTTACCTTTCTCGGTGCAGGAAACACTACTCTGTTCTCAGACACCCTTGTTAATGCCCTTCACACATGCCAGATAAGTGGTTTCTAATCTTCCTCCTCAGACCGTCCTCACAAGAACCCTCTGAAAGATATCAGTATTCTCATGTCGACGTGAGAAAACTCAGGAGTGCAGGTGGTTCTACCAAAGTCGATTCAGCAACCTGGAGAGGATGCAAAACCGTCAGACTCCCTCACGCGGCCGCCATCTGACTGGCCTCTCTGTGGCTACCAGAAGGCAGGTTCCTGCAGGCTGCTCGCACACGATGGAGGCCGGACTCTGCCAGGCCCCACCAGCAACTGTGGGCGCCCAGCCGCCCGAGCCCCACTTGTCCCCCGTGCGAAGGGAGACGCGTCCCCAGCCCAGGCCCGCAGGGCAGTGTGAGATCGTGCGCATGAAAGAGCTTGCTAAGTGCCGTGTAAGCCTGAGGCATGCTTCTTGCTCTCAAGGTCTGACCATGAAAACACAGGGTGGTATTCCCGCATCGTGTCAACTCCCAGAGGACAGTAGACTGATTTATTTTTAAACGTTTTCCTGAAATCACACAGGTATTCTACACTGGTTCTAGTAAATTATTCTCAAAAGACGCAGGAATCAATGTCTAGGGACACAGCTTCTTTGTTCCCGCACCAGGCGCTGCATTTGGGGAAGCACCGTATCCGCGAATCGAAGTCCTCGTTGATTCATTAGGAGAATTGCAGCACACTTTCTCTGTTGGGGCTGAAATTAGGCAGAGTTACATGTTCTGCTTCTGCCAACACCGGCTTTATGTCAGCCCTCGAGGAAACACCCGTCACAGGAAGGATGTGCTAGGACCGCAGGACCCACACCAGACGCGGGACAGGACGCAGCCCCCCGGCCCCCGCCCTTCCCTGAGGCCGTGGCGTTCCCACCTAGGGAAAGCCTTCCCGGAGAGGGCTCTGGCCCTACTTCCGCGATGGCCTTCACCCCCCTCCCTCACCTCCCGCCCCGACAGGGGGGCAGGCAATCCTCCTGCGCCATTAGGAGAAAGTGGGGCTTCCTTACACATCTGAGAAATGCCGGTCCTTACAGGTCGGAGAGTGCAGGGAATTACTCCCTCCCAGTCAGCAATTCTGAGCCTTTTTTTTTTTTTAAGTAGGTTCCACACCCAACATGGAGCCCAACGTGGGGCTTGAACTCAGGACCCTGAGATCGAGGCCTGAGTTGAGATCAAGAGTCGGATGCTTAACGACTGAGCCACGCAGGTGCCCCATCTGCCGGCAATTCAAACGCAAGCGTTTTAGGTCAGGGGTGGGAAGGCGACGCGTGTCCGCTCGGCGGGCCGGTGCGCGGGACACAGGCCTTCCGGGGGCTCCACTGGGAAGGAAGTCGTGATGATTCTGGACGGCGTGCATCGAGGACCCGTACGTGCCAGGCGCTAAGAGAAGTGCTTTCCAGGTACTGTTCCATTTAACCTTGCACAAACCCTCCGGGCCTTGCAGGGAGCTGCCTTCCTTGCAGAAGACGCGGCAGGAGGGCGCCCTGGGCGTGTGCTCAGTGACAGGACTGTGCTCCAGCTCGGCCTACCCCTCCCCTCCCGGCCGCACAGTCCCGTCCCCTGACACCCCCACAGTCCTCACACCCCAGCTCCGAAATCCTGTCCTGGCACTGAGACCCCGGGTCCGCACTAGCGCCAAAGACGTGACATTGAGCCGGAGACACAGTGGCGGAGAGGAAGGGGGACAGGCCTTAGGTTTGGAGGGGAGTCTGCTTGCTGGGAACTTAGCAGCGCAGGTCAACTGATGTCCCCAGTGGTCTCACACTGAGGGGTCTCCCAGGGGATGGACTTCATGCGAAACCAGGAAAGTCCCAGGCTTCCTACCCCTGTGACCCTGGGTCCTCCAGTCACAGCCCCGGGGGCCCTGGGCTGACTCCAGGAGACTTGACTCAGTGTCACCAACCACAGGTCCTCCTCCCTGTGCCCTATAGGACCGTCCCTCCAAGGGGGGCACTGGTAACTTCCAGCCCCGCCTGTCCACTGAGATGCCTCCCGCTAGCCTGGAGGGGCCAGCCCCACCCCCCGCTGCTGTTCGGTATTCATAGTGGTAAGTGCTTCTTGGAATGTGCATTAGTGGGGCTCAAACACGGATGAAGTTTCACTATTGACTCACCAGTGCCTGTGTGATGGGAGCTCCCAGGCTTCCGTGTGAGGGTTTCGTTCCCCATGTTAAATAATTTAGGGGCCTGGCAAGGAACATCACAAGTTATATTTGCAAATGCCAGTGTGCTTCGCTTTTTAGTTTTTTTTCTCTTAAACTTTGGTCTGAAAGAAAAAAGTTAAAAGGAATAAGTTTCCAGGCGTTCTTCTCCCCTGGATTAATGGTTTTCCTTCAAGTAGCTTAATGGGAATTACTTGGAGTTGGTGGAAATAAACTGGAAATTTGATAACTTATTGCCATATTGGAAAGAAAGAAAGAAAAAGGGAGGGAGGGAGGGAGGTGTGTGGAGCCTCCCGTTACATCTTATGGGGACACATCCTGGCACGGGACAGAAGTACGTGGGCCCCAGCGGGGACCCGATGCACTACTTGGAGACAAGGTATTTCACACTTAGAAACAAGTGAAAACATGATAGGAGCTGTACTTAACGGACATTTTGTCTGACAGTGACTACACGTGACAGCAAAGGAGGCAGAGTTGAGGAGCGCTTGTCATCACTCTCCTCCTTTATCCCTGCCCCCCCACCCCTGCCGCCCTGCACCCCGCCCCCACCATCCCAGACCCCCCTCCGCAGCCCCCCACACCACCCGGACCCCCAGGCTGGGGCAGCGCAGGGCTCAGGAGCAGGCACCGTACCCGGGCAGCGACTCTCCACATTCCAGAGCAGCACCCGAGTCCAGCGCCATCACCTGTCCTGAAATGAGACTTACATGTGATGTGGTCCACCCCCCACACAACTTTTTGGAAATCTAGGTAGTGCCCAAATTCCCACTCAAAAAACTATAAAAGAGAAAACAAGGGGCACCTGGGCGGCTCAGTCGGTTAAGCATCGGGCTCTCGGTTTTGGCTCAGGTCACGATCCTGGGGTTGTGAGGTCAAAGCCTGCGTTGGACTCCGTGCTCGGCTCAGAGTCGGCTTGAGAATCTCTCTTCCTCTGCCCCTCCCCCACTCACTCGCTCTCTAATAAATAAATAAAATCTTTTTAAAAAAGATTTTGTTTATTTATTTGACAGAGAGAGACACAGCGAGAGAGGGAACACAAGCAGGGGGAGCGGGAGAGGGAGACGCAGGCTTCCCGCGGAGCAGGGAGCCCGATGCGGGGCTCGATCCCAGGACCCCGGGATCATGACCTGAGCCGAAGGCAGACGCTTAACGGCTGAGCCACCCAGGCGCCCCAGTAAATAAAATCTTAAAATAATGAAATAAAAGTCAGTTCAGAAGCGACACTGTCCAGTAAGTCAGGGGGACAGACAGCAGTGGTAATTATCACCAGTATCCATGAATCTTGGTGACGTTACACCCACCACCTTGACCGTAACTTTGCTGGAGGTTACTCTTTGGCCTCTGAAGTGGGCATACAACCCCAGAGGAGATCATCCCACATCTCACTCAGGTCCCCGAGGCCACTCGTGCCTGGGAGATCACCATGAGCCAGGGTGTCTCATCCTCGACACAAGTGACTTTTCGGACCGGATAATGTCTTGTTGTGGGGGCTGTCCTGTGCATTGTGGGGTGTTTCAGGGCATCCCACTGCATGCCACCCCTCCCCAGTCACGGGGGTCAGAAATGCCTCCAGGTATTGCCAAATGTCCCCTGAAGAGAGACTCAGCCCTAGTTGAGAACCACTGACGTAAACTATATAAGATCCTCTTTTGGTTTCTGCTTAATGCATCCAGTGATTTTTTTTTTTTTTAAAGAGAATATGCTACATAGGAGCTTGACTTACCTTCAGAAAGCAAAGCCAGGTATTGTTACACTGAGAACACAAATGTTTTCTTGTTGTTTTAAGAAATTTGGCCCAGGAAAAATGTCTATTTTTCTTCCTTTATTCCAATTAGGGTTGGCCATTGTTTTGTGTAGGAGTTTAGCTAGTATCAGTTTAGCTATTAGTGTAGGTTTAGCTGTTTTTTATGATTTTCTCCCCCAACACGGGAGCACCTTTGAAACTGTAATAACACCATACATATGCCTTTTTGAAGCTTAGGGTTATAGGACACTGAAAATTAGGTTTGATCAATACATCATAATGAAGATTAAAATGTGATTTTCGGTTCCTTAAGAAACTATTAGAACAATGCATCACAGCTGGTCAGGTAGTCAATACAAACAAAATGCGCCGAAAAAAAATAATCACTTGCTTACATAATACAAATTTAATTGATTTACTTCTATTATTAAAAAAACTAATGGATAATTTGTCAGAGTTAAATATTTATACCTCCAATTTAAGATTTGATCTCTACTTTTTGTACCCTAAGACTAAGCCAATGGATGCGCTTAATGTTGTCTCGGATTATACCAGAAAACCACACGTCAGTGGGCAGCTGGTGAGATATATGTTTAGGGTCTTGTATTTTTCTAATTTTATTACTGCTTTAAAATGTTAAACTAATTTGTACCACTACAACTTTTCAGTTTATTCAAAAATACTTTGGCACAAACTTTACTTAAATTAAGCAGAGAAGGTGATTATGCAATGTTTAAGCTGTACTGTCGCCACATTAAAGGGGAAGCCGGTAAAGGAATGTTTATGAAGGACATCCTTCATATGTAGACATTTCTCACGGCCACCTTCTTTGTATGTATTACCCCATTTTACTAGAAGGAAGCTGTGGTTCAAAAAAGTTAAGCAATTTGCCCCCCCTCGCCCCCCGAACCCACGGACATCTAAGAAAACCAAGTGACAAGGTCTTTCTCCACCCCTTGAAATGTGAGCAAGTGAGATAAACCCCCACCAAGTAGAAAACCCACCTGGTATCATTGTGTAAAAACAGTGGAGGGGAGGAAGCAGGACACCTGGGGGCCTTAAAAACAGGCCTAAAGTGGCTGTGGTCCAAACGGAAAGGCCCACGGGACAGATGGCAGAAGCCCAAAGCGAGATGGGGTCCCCGTATTCCAGTTGTCATTAAATCCGGAGGCCAGGTCTGAGCCCCGTGAGCCCCGAGCGGGGCCCTCTCTGAGCAAAGCTCTGCGCGGACGCAGCAGTGAATTAAACAGGACAGAGACACGAGGCAAAGGAAAGAGACATTCAGCGAGAGAAGGGAAACACGGCCAAGACGCCAGTCTCAGAAAGCGTGGAGCCTGCGTTTCTTTCACTTTGTGAAAACAACAGAATCAATAGAAGATGGACCTTTCTGCCAACAAATTGGATAACTTAGATGAACAGATTCCTAGAAAAACAGAAACGATTGAAAATGAAGGAATAGAAAATCTGAATAGAAGTTAAAGAGATTTAATTAGTCATTCAAACGTTTTCTGCAAAGAAAAGCCCCGGTTCACATGGCTTCACCGGTGAGTTCAACAAAACATTTAAAGAAGAATCAATGCTGATCCTTCAGACTCTTCCTAAGAGAGAGTGTGCGAGAGACACATCCTAACTCCTTCCATGAAGCCAATATTACTCTGAGACCCAAACCAGCTAAGACTGTGACCCCATGAGAACTACAAAGCAGCAGCACATCGATCTTTCGTGAACATAAATGCAAGAATCCTCAACAAAATACTCTCAAAACAAATCCAGCAACATAGAAGAAGGATCATAGACCATGACCACCAAGTGGGGTATATTCCAAGAATGCAGGACTGGCTCAGCATTCAAAAATCACTCTCATACATCACTTTAATAGGATAATAGACAAAAACCATGTGGTCATCTCAATCGACACAGAAAAGGCATTTGACCAAATCTAACACCCTTTCATGATTAAATAAAAAAAAGAAAGGGGCACCTGGATGGCTCAGTCGGTTAAGCATCCAACTCTTGATTTCAGCTCAGGTCTTAATCTCAGGTTCTTGAATTTGGGCCCTGCATTGGGCTCCATGCCCAGCATACTAAAAAAAAAAAAAAAAAAAAAAAAAAAGGAAGGAAGGAAGAAAAGAAAAAAAACCGCTTAAGCCAGGAATAGAAGGGAACCCCCTCAACTTGACAAGGGCATCTCTGAAAACCCACAGCTAACATCATTCCTGCTGGTAAAAGTCTGACTCCTCTCCCTCTGAGATCAGAACCCGACAAAGACGCCCACTCTCGCCACTTCTATCCAACATTGTAGCACATCCTCTAGCTACGGCAGTTGGCTCACAAAAAAAAAAAAGAAGAAGAAGAAGAAAAAGAAGAAAGAAATTAAAGGTATCCATACTGGAAAGGAAGAAGCAAAATTATCTCTCTTCGAAATTTTTGAGGAATGACCTAGCTGGTGATGGGGTAGATGTTGACAGGAACGCAGGGTTGACCATGCGTTGATAATTATTGAAGGTGGCTAATGGGTATGTTTTTTTCCCTAATTCTATATATGTTTTAAAATTAGTATAATAAAGGTTTTTAAAAATCTTAAGTGTCATTAACACTGAAAGATTTTTTTAAAGCAATGATAAATATTCCTAGACATTTCAGATATTTATAAATCAGAGGGGAAAAGGACACCTTTCCTGTGCTTCTTGAGGTAGCCCCAACTGAGAGTCTCATCATTAGGGGCTCAGGCTCTTGGGTAACTTTACACAAGTCAAAACCCCCTACTTCCCGTGCACCCCAAGTCTGTCACCAGGAATCTTGTGGATGTACTTACTGATTTTGTTTTATTAAGAGAAAGCTTAGTAGTTCATACAACAAACGCATTTGTAAAGATCTGTGTTACTTCCACGTTTTCCCAAGTCACTCTATCTTAGGAGTGATTCACAGATCCATCCTCTCCTTATCTAATTAACCTGTGATTAAAAGAGTTGACTCTTTAGGACTTGGCTCACACATCACTGTGCTCAGGGACGACTTCCTGGGCCCTTCCAGGCCTGGCAGACCCATGAGACGCTGCATTTTCCTTCGGAGACTTTAACACAGGCTTTCGCTGAGTATTTGCCTTTAGAATTAGGTGATGGCTGCTGTCTCCCCAAGGGACCACACACTTGACTAGCACCGGGCCTGCCTGTGTCTTCCCCTGGGGCCAGCCCCCGGCCCCTGAGATGCTGCACACAGGGTTGTCAAACGAGTAAGTGTGAGAACGGATGAATGCATGGATGAGATATCATCAATGCCATTGGTTACCAATGCCTGGTCAATCGTTATTTTAGACTCTATAATATAAAAACTTGGAATCTTACATTTTTGCAATAGCTTCTCAGTATCTTTATAAAGTACATCAAATCTAGACATGTAAACTTATTTTTTTGCTTTATGATCCATCTTTATTTGGAATACTCTATAGGCTTTATCTTTCTGATCTTTTTATGTCTTTATCAAAGTGGAATTCCATTCAACTAGAACTATCATTAGTTCCTTTTTTATATCATTGTATAATTTTTGTATTTATGTATTTGTTGAATTGGTCCCTTATAAAAAGAAGCTTGTTGGGGCATTGAATAGAGCCTTAAAATAAAAACATCTACATTTGTTGTATTTATTTTATTAAATTGATCTGAATTTAATAGTTCTGTCTCAGAACTCTTCACTCAAGTTTTACTTCATTTATAGTATATCAGTAAATTTACCAGAAAAATAAAAAACTGGTCCTGTCATTATGTGAGTACCAAGAGATTAAAAATACTTCATGATTAATGCATGTAGCTCTTAACATTCTAGCCATCTGTGCTTTATGTGGTCTGCCGGCTTGTTAATAATGCATTACTGTTTGTTTGTATCCCAAAGAAGTTGTATGACAGGAAAAGACACCAACATTTTAACCCCCTTCTGCAATCTGAATTTCATGTTGGGTGTGGATAACACTCTCCTCTCCTCTTCCTCTCTCCCATCCCCTCCCATTCCAACCCAACCCATCCCATCTCATTCCATCCCAACCCAACCCAACCCAACCCATCCCATCTCATTCCATCCCAACCCAACCCAACCCAACCCATCCCATCTCATGCCATCCCAACCCAACCCAACCCAACCCATCCCATCTCATGCCATCCCAACCCAACCCAACCCAACCCATCCCATCTCATGCCATCCCAACCCAACCCAACCCAACCCATCCCATCTCATTCCATCCCAACCCAACCCAACCCAACCCATCCCATCTCATGCCATCCCAACCCAACCCAACCCAACCCAACCCAACCCAACCCATCCCATCTCATTCCAACCCAACCCAACCCAACCCAACCCATCCCACTGCATCCCATCCCATCCCAAACTATTTTTGGCTATGTCAGCCAATCTTGTTTTCCAGTGTACCTATTTAACCATTTTATTCATTTATTACTTTACAAGCCTTTAATTTCCTTCCTCTGTTCTGGCCGCACATCCTGTATGCAGAGCAGATACTGTTAGTACACTCTGGCCCATCTGGTGCTGCCATTCCAGCCCTGTCTGTGCTGATAGCTTTCTGGTTGTTAAATAGTTTGAATTTCTCTCCAGCCATATTAATTGGTAAATGTTGCCCCTAAACGTATTCTTAATAGATTGGCAGTCCTACTTGTTCAAGATCTAGAAGGAAAGCTATAAGACCAGGTCCAAGCTTCCGTGTGTCACGAGGAGGAGCAGAAACTATTTTGCAGAGGCTGCGGGGCAGGAAGAGGGGTGGGGTACCTCCACTTCTGTCAGCTCCCTGCTGGAACGCGGTAAACACACAAGTTGGACTCATCGGAATCCAGAGCCTCTCTCTGAAATAAAAGGTAGTGTGCACAGAGCACCTACCATGTTGGCAGCATCGTCTAGAGACACCCCTGCCCCCATGAGACCTTGCAATCCAGGGGCAGAAGCAGCCGTGGTCATGGGGCCCCTAATACCGGGCTCCTCCATGAACTCCTTCCATGCTTGGTGCTTTGGCGGGATGGAAATAAGAACAGCTTCTTACCCAAGGAACCCTACAATCTAGTTTGGGAAATAGGAAGAATACATAAAGTAATATTGTCCACAGAGTAGGATGAAATGAGGGCAAAGACATTGTGTCATTGTTTCAAGAGCCCCACATGTGTGACCCGTGAAGTAAGGACTGTCGTTATCCCCCATTTCACAGACAAGGCCAAGGGAGCACCTGCAACCTTCCACGGCCTTGGAGTTAGCACGCTGCTGACCCGGATTTGAATCCAACACACTGACCGCCATCTCTGCGTCATGGAGCAGCGCTCAGTGCCGGCTGGCAAGGCTGGGGAGGGTACCTGCCCCAGGGCTCTTGGTAGGAATCCTGCTATCTTGCAGGGTAAAGGAAAGCCAACGGAAGGATACGGGGCCCACAGACCCGGAGGAGGCTGCAAGGCCAGGTGCAGAAAATGAGCTCAGGAAAGGGCTGCGGAAGCTGGAAGCGGGGACGGGGGTGAGCCACCACAGGCAGGCCTGGGTTAAGTGCAATCCCACCTGCAAACACTCCCTTTCCTTTGGGTTGCTTGTTCAAAGAGAAAAGTCACGAAGATGTCCAATACCCCCCCACAGGCTGCCCTGGGGAGCAGAGAAAGGAAAGGCTGTCCCCCACTCTCCTGTGGTCAGAGATCCCATTGTGCTCAGTGCACTGTGAGTGGTCCCCCCACACCAGGGGCCGGGGGAAATGAGGTGGGGAGCGCCCTTGTACCGGACAGCTGCTGGGAACTGTCCTCTGTCCAAGACCACGCACCAGAGGACGCCCCAAGGGGAGACGGGGCCTGGGAGGAAGCAGGGGTTGGGCTGGCCACATGGCCTACAGTGGGCTCTGTAGGGAGGCCTCTGGGCTGCGCCTCCCCAGGTGGCGGAGGCAGACAGGGCAGAGGGCAGTGGGCCTGGAAGACGCCAGGAGACCAGTCTGTCCTCACGGCCCTGTCTTCTGGCTCACATGCACGCAGCTGACTCCTGTCTGGGTACTGCCAGCCCAGACAGCTCTGCTGAAGGAACTCACAGAAGCCAAGTGACAGAGTGGCTCACGCCCATGTCGCCGTGATGCCGCAGCCGGGAAGCTATGGGAGAAGACACGCACCTGCGTCAGGCTCCGTCCCGAGTGGCGAGACACGTTACCACCACCTCAGATGCCAAAACCACACAAACTTAGCCCAGGCTGTCTGTGGGTCGGGGTCTGAGTCCAGTTAGTGAGTCCTCTGCTCAGGGCTCAGGAGCCTGCAGTCAGCGCCCCTGGGGCCAGGCTCTCCGCTGAGGCCCAGGGCTGCCTTCCATGCTCGTGGACGCTGCTGGATTCGGTTCCTCGCGGTTGAGGGACTGAGCTCCCTGTTTGTTGCACCTGCCCGCTGGAGACTGTTGTCAGGCGTGGGGGCCACCTGCTGTCCCCTGCCGTGTGGCCTCCCCACAACATGGCAGTCTGCCCCTTCAAGGCCAACAGGGGCATCCCTGCGGCTTTGAATCTGTCCAGTCCCACCCAGCAAAGTCTCCTATTGACTAACTTCAACTCAACTGCTTAGGGACCCTAATTACAGCTGCAAAATTCCTTTGCCATTGCAGTATGACAACATAATCAGCGAGAGAGATCCCAGCATGCCTACGGGATTATAGAGAGCATCCGTCAGGGTGGGAGTCTAGCAGGTGTCCTGGGACTCTGACACGGGCCATCCCAGAGAAAGGAGCAGATGCCTAAGGAGAGGGCATTCCAGCACGGCCCTGAAAGGGGGAGGGGTTTGCGCAGCCCCCAGGAGGAAGAGGAAGGTCCCAGGGGGTGAACGTCAGTAACAGGAAGAAAATGGCTCTGTATGTGGGGTCAGTCACATTGTGAGAGCCAGTGAAAATTAGAGGCAGAAGTTAGGTTTCAGTCAATAGAAAACAATGAGATCGAATTAATATTTAATTGTTAATATAGCAACCATAAGTTGGGTGATAGGATCAAATTGTTTATAGTAAAATTCACAAAAGTAAAATTACTCCATAATTACATTGTAACAGATAATAAGGTTCAAAAATAGACCCGAGCCAGCCACTTAAGACTCAGTTGGACCAGACACAGTGCTATCAGCATCCCCTTTATGTGCCATTAGCCGGTCTTGGTGGTATTGATCCTTCCGCAGCAGACATCATGATGGACACAGTGAAGCCCCCTCTCTGCTCAGATGCTCATCTGCTGAGCTGAGTGAGGTATGTGCAGTCCTCCCCAGCTCACTGGTGCGCCTGGGCAGAGGCGCTGTGGGGGGATGAGGAGCACTGGGAAGAGAGCGTGGGAGGAAGGCAGGGGGAGAAAACACGCGGGTCAACACAGGACGGCTGGTTGCTGGTGTCTGAGAGGCGTCAAGAGGTTCTGAGCTGTCTTCAGGACAGACCCGTGGTCCCCACAGCTGCATCTGGCTCTTGTCTGTCCTCACAGAGTTTCCAAATCCTCAAGATAGAAACAACAAGGAGTTACATCTTTTTTCTTTTTCCATTCTTACTTTACATGGAATTCTGAACAATGGAAAATCAGAGCCCAGAGAGGTGAAAGAGCAGTGTGCTCAGCATCCCTGCAGACCCAGAGCAGGTCCCAAATCTGCTGCTGAGATAGTGAAAGACAGGGTGGGGGGTGACGTGCCCATGGAGACGCATGCGCCACCTGCCAGATAAAGTCATGTTTTTACCACGGTCACAGATGACATTTTCCACAATGTGACCTTCCTCGCCAAGCAAACATTCCCCTCCAGCAGCTGGGAAAGTCATTTATAAAGAGCTTCCAAGGTGGAAATGAATGCAAGTGATAGGTTACTATTGTCAATTCAAACTGAGCGTGTGGAATTTGTGACTGCGCTCGATGACATCTTTTTTTTAATTTTTTTTAAGATTTTATTTATTATTTGACAGAGAGAGACAGCAAGAGAGGGAACACAAGCAGGGGGAGCAGGAGAGGGAGAAGCAGGCTTCCTGCCGAGCAAGGAGACCGATGCGGGACTCGCTCCCAGGACCCTGGGACCATGACCTGAGCCGAAGGCAGACGCTTAACGACTGAGCCACCCAGGCGCCCACTCGATGACATCTTAATTAAGTTTCTAATCTTACCAGTCAGGGGGCTGGTGCACGGCCCTGCTGTGCTGTGCGCTGCTTCGTGATGACACGTCTTTTCTTGCACCACTTGTCCTCCCCGAGAGTGACCGCTGGCCCCCGTCCTCCCTGAGGGTGACCACTGCCCCCTGTCCTGCATCATCTTGGTCTTCTACAGACTCACCACGCATCACGACCAGCTCTGACAAAGCGGCAAAACTCTCGGTGTGAGCAAACATGTCCGCACTTGGCTGGGACGCCCTCCTGCCACCGTGCGGTGTCCTGTGCTGACCGGGACTGGATGGTGGCTGCAGGCCCACTGCGAGCGTGTCCTCAGGTCCTCAGGCCTCACTCCACCCATCTGGGGAATGCCGTCTACCATGCTCATGATCTCTTATTGTCTGGATCCCCTACCTCCTTTCTTGATGGGTTAGGGTTAGGGGGGAATATATTCTCCAGTAAATTCCTAGGAATGGGGCATGGAAAGTGAATGTTTAAAACCATTTTTTTCTCTGATGTAATACCTGATGGATGATTTGGCTGAGTATATAGTCATAGGTAGGAAACACTTGTCTTAAAAATGTCAAGTGCCTAGGTAGCACAGGTGGTTGAGCATCCAACTCTTGGCTTCAGCTCAGGTTGTGATCTCATGGATGGTGGGATGGAGCCCCATGTCCAGCGGGGCCAGGGAGGCATGCAGTGATGTGTGCTCATGCATAAGAATGTGATAGTGTCAATACACAGAATATTGATCTGATGGGGATGTCATCACATGTGGGGATAGGCAGTGGAGGAGGGAGGTGTTCATAGCAGTAGAAAAGAGGTAAATACTTGGTCTTCTCTAGGAAGAAGTCAATCGATGCTGTCCAAAATTAGAAATAATATGTTATAAGCACATTATTTAGAAATGTGGACACAGCAAAGGAGGAAAAAGCCAAGGGTCATAGGTGATTCCCTCATCAGGAAAGGATTTGAAGCTGAAGTGTCTGGTCATTGTCGTGAGGTGTCTGGTCATTGTTGTGGGGCATCCAGTCATTGTCCTGGGGCAGGTAGTTCTACTTGATTTTAAAGCCATGCAAATGCACATCATTGATTAAAATTAAAATACGTTTTTCATGTTAATGAAGTTTTACTGTAACACAGAAAATAAACTTTTGATGCACCTCTGTCACGTTACACCGAAGAAAACCAACCACTTTTTGCCCTTCCTCTTCTGTTCTGAATTGAAGGTTGTTTCTGACTGCCCAAGTACTTTCCCCACAGGGACTCTGGTCTAAGGCAGAGTCTGCGTGAGAGCTGTTGCTGGAGGTTTGGGAACTCTCCCCGGAGAGCCCTGAACACTAGAGCATTCTTGGACCTGGTTAGGATGTGCTGGTTTGTTGAGGGCTCTTCCCCAGGGAGTCAGCCTCTCAGAGATGCACATGCCTGGGCTTCTCCCATGCAGGGACACAGCAAGGACCCCCCCGGGTGGACACTGAGGAGGCCCCACCAGGTCGGGGGACAGTGGAGAGGTCATGGATGGAGTGGGCTGGGGCAGTAGTGGTGGGAACGGGCAGGCGTCAGGACTGTGAGGCAGGGCAGGGCTCCCAGTTCACACCGCAGCAGGGCAGTCCGTGGACGTCAGAGGGAATGCTGGGCATGTTAGAGTCTCCTCCACAGGATGCCGCAAGCAGGGGAGTAAGACGATGCATCCTCTGGGGGGGGTCCAAGCAGGGAGGAAAGAAGGTGAACACTTGCTGAGAGACTCTAGTACTGGGCAAATTACACAAATTATGACCTTTAGCAATGTCCTCTCTGCTCCCTGACGCTGACCTGAGCGCTTGATGGAGCCCCGAGGCTGGGATCCCATCACGGGTCACACGTGTGTCTCTTTTACTTTCCAAAGCGCCAGCCCCGTGCTGTCTTCACTGTTGGGTGAGCGAGGAAGCCTAGGGAGTGGAGGGCTGGGGAAGGAACATCTGGGGGCCGGAACCCAAGCCCCTTTGCTCCCGCATCATCTCTGTGCTTCCTTCCCCCCACCCCCCGCCCAGGAACAGCTCTTCCTCTTTCTGCCTCTACAAGTAGGACTCCTCCAGCCACCTCGTGTAACTGGAATCATACCCTATGCATCCTCTCGTGTCAGGCTTCTTTTACTTAGCATAATGTCGTCAAAACTATTAAACTTTATATATATATATATATTTTTTTTGGTTCTGATTAAAATTAGATCACCTGCAGTTAAAACTGTTAAAATGTTCTTACAGATTATGATAGGTAGATGATACTTTAATCTTCCTGTGTACAGACAGGGATGAGAGAAAGCACTTTCGTTGTTTTCTAAAATGTTCCCACAAATAGAATGTGCAGTAAAGTGCGGTCAAGTGACATCAAAGTGCCTTGCTGGAGGAAGGTGCAAATGGCTTTGAATGATGCTCCATTCCTAATTATTGTCCAACTCCTATTTCAAACACTCTCATTTTATTTAGGTTGTTGGAAAGCAGCAGTATTTCAAAGCTTCTGTTCAACTAAATGAGAACACATTGCTTTCATGACTTTATTGGTAATTTTAAGCACCACAGAACTCAGCTTTTTTTTCCTGAAATCAAAGTGGAATTAAAATAATTGATCTCTTTAGAAAAAAAAAACAAGGGAGAGGGAGTGTAGAAAATAAATAAGGAAACAGAAAATAATTTGTAGCATTTTTTTTAATGTATTTTCTCACTGAAAAATAACTAGGAGAAAATGGGGATCAGAGAAGCAAAAGTGTGGTGAGCAGGTGCACTGTGGGACGAGCAAGGCCCTCGCGTGGCGGCTCACAGAGTGGGTGAAGGGGGGCCTCCACACCTGAGCAGCTGCCTCACCGGGGACACACGGGCCAGAGTTCTCTGGGACGCCCTCCTGACCTGCGTCTGGACATCTAAAGGAAGAAACTCTAAGAAGGAGAAGACTCAGAGTGACAGAGGAGACATCTCAAGGACCGGTGTTCAGGAGCGGTGGTCTCAGGATGGGCGAGCGTGGGGCCCCCTCCAACCACACCTGCCCACGCAGGAGTCCCAGGGCTTGCTGAAGGTTTCCACCGCAGAGCTCACACCAACACTGTCCAGAAGCTTAAATCCTGACGATTCTTTGCGATCTCGGCGCTCACTACTATTCCCACAGCTTGGATTAAGGAAGATACTGAAGTGTAACTGATTCCATTTTTGGATACCTGTGTACTGACCTAGTGAAACAGGATGCTCGGAAGTCAGGTGGTGGCACTGCCCCACCTGCTCCTCCCAGGCATGGGAGACAATGTGTCAGAACCACACTCCAGGGGATGCGGACTGGCAGAGCTTGGCAGGCTGAGCTGACCTCAGTCACATTCGAACCCAGGACTCTGCTCTCCACAGCAACCCATCGGGCATTGACTGCTGTGCCTGTACAGGTTTTCTTCTGTGAGTGTGCTCGCACTCTGTGCCCTCCCTTTACCCTGCCACAGAGCAGTGTAGCTACTTAATTCTTCCACCGTTTATTGAGCACCTGTTATGAATAAGGGACCGTGCTATGCCCTGGGGAGTACAAAGGGCTTGATAATAAAGGTCATTCTCCAAAGTTCCAAGGAAGCAGGCAGACATTTTTTATTTTTTACTTTTAAAAGATTTATTTATTTATTTTAGAGAGTTTGGGCAAGCAGGGTGGGGGCAGAGGGAGAGGGGGAGAAGCAGACTCCCCACTGAGCGTGGAGCCCAGTGCGGGGCTTGATCTCACAACACCGAGATCATGACCTGAGCTGAAATCAAGAGTTGGATGCTTAAGTGACTGAGCCAGCCAGGCATCCCAGGCAGACAGGCATTTGGACTAGCAGGTCTCAAACCTGCCATATCTGGGGGCTTTTAAAAGACACTGATGCTGGGACCCCACTCTAGACCAATAGAATCACAGCGTCTGGGCTAGGGGGAGGGGTGCCAGGGAATCTCTGTTTAAAAAAAAAAATCTCCCTGGGTGATTTTAATCAACAAGCAGGGCTTTTGGACAAATAACTAAGTTATGCTGAGTTGGTGATATTAAGAGCGCTAAGGGAGGAGTAACTAGGATCTGAGAGGGAGCTGAGCAAGGTGTAGTGACTATAAAGGATGAGTAGGTTTGTGGGACAAACACAGGATGCCGCAGAAGATTCCAGACCAAAGGGATGACGGAGGCCAGAGGGAGTCTGTGGCTTTCCGCCGTTGGAGAATTCTAGAACCAATCCATGGGAAGATGGCACCCCCACAAGTCCTGACCTGCAGGGACAGTGGCCTGAGAGAGGGGTACAGAATGTTCCAGCAGCTTGGAGGAGCAAGACTGCTCACGGAGGGGGCCCAGCGCCCCGATACATGGTGCCTGCCCTTCTTCCCACACAAAAACAAAATGTGTCAACTCCTACTTCCCTGTTCTATGTTTTTAGTAGTCAGTTTGGCTTCAGGCTTGTCATTCGAGGTCTCAGTAACAATAATTTCCTTGAACCGTCTTTACAGGAAGGTTGCACACCCCCGATTTCCCAAAAGTCTTTTTTCTTTTATTTAAATTAATTAACATATACTGTACTATTAGTTTCAGAGGTAGAATTTAGTGATTCATCCGTTGCGTATCACACCCAGTGCTCATTGCATCACGTGCCCCCCTTAGTGCCCATCCCCCAGTTACCCCCTCCCCCCGCCCCGTAACCCTCAGTTTGCATCCTGGAGCTAAGAGTCTCTTGTGGTTTGTCTCCCTCTCTGATTTCATCTTATTTTTCCACCCTTCCCCTATGATCCTCTGTCTTGTTTCTTAAATTCCACATGAGTGCAATCATATGATAATTGAATTTCTCTGACTGACTTATTTTGCTTAGCCTAATACCCTCCAGTTCCATCCACATCGTTGCAAATGGCAAGATTTCATATTTTTTGATGGCTGCGTAGTACTCCGTTGTGTGTGTGTGTGTGTGTATATAGCACATCTTCTTTATCCATTCATCTGTCAGTGGACATCTGGGCTCTTTCCATAGTTTGACTATCTTAAATTTTCTTTAAAAAAAATTTTTTTTTTAAGTAGGCTCCATGCCTAGCACGGAGTCCAATGTGGGACTTAACTCATGACCCTGAGATCAAGACCTGAGCTGAGATCAACTGGACATTTAACCAACTGAGCCACCCAGGCACCCCTCCCAAAAGCCTTTTTCACTTAGAAGTCAAAGAATCCAAGATCCTGGGTTACCATCCCAGTCCTCTTCAAGGTGGAGGGGAGGAACAGAGAGCAGGTGTTTATGAGTCTGTGCACAGGTATGGGTGTGCATGTAGCCTGGGCATCCAGAGGCAAACCCATAATTTGATTTATGTTCTGGGTTTTGCATCCTATCTGCTGCCCCCTCCCCATTCACGCTGCACTCCACTGTGGTGAAGCAGCCATACTGCTGGGGGGTTGGTGGTGGAGGGTGGGGAGGGGGGGTTCCTGAAGACCTGAAGCTGATTAAGATCATTCCATTCCCCTTGGACACTTATGAGTCATGGGTGTGCACTGAATCCAGGCCTCAGCTGATCATCTAATGGCATTCCACCGTCCTAATGATTGGTTGGCCAGGACTGTGCACAGGACTTAGCTGATCTGGTCAGAGTTGAAGATTCTCTGCCCCTGGTGTGAATGAAGAAACACAGAGGCCCTGGAGCTTCCCGCAGCCATTTCACTTGGGCTTAGCGTGATGCTGGCAAAACATCCTCTTACTGCTGAAGTCTGCTATGCAGATGATTTCCAAGACGACGACTCACAAGGTCTCTCCTCTCTTGGTGCCAGGCCCTCCTCCCACCAAGATGTGAAGTCTCTTCGGTTCCTCTCCTTGAATCCGGGTTGGCTTTAGAACCTACTTTCCCTGAGAGAACGTGGCAGAAGGAGTGTTCCGTTTAGGGGCCACACAGTGTCCACTTTGACCCTCTTGGGACCCAGCCACCATGTAAAGAAGCTGAGGCTAGACCATTCCATGATGTCTGTGATGGGAAACCGAATGGAGAGGCAGAGGCCCGCCTGCTCCCACTTCTCATCCCCCAAGCTGAGACCCTGGATGTGTGACTGAAGCCTCTGAAGCCTCCAGGTGCCACCGAGTCCCCCATGAACAATCCCAGTCAACACCAGGAGGAGCAGAGATGCCATTCCGCCAAACCACGGGGTCCTGAGAAGGAAGTGCTTGTTGTTCTTGAAGCTCTCAAGTTTGCGGTGGTTTGTTCTACAGAAATAAATAACGGACTCACAGGGTGAGTTGGATTTTAATAGAGTCCTAACTGATTTGTTTCCATAGGTTTTAAACGAAGACGCTGACAGTGGCGGCAGGATCGGTGAGTGGCCAATGGTGTCATCAAGGATCATGCTTCCTCCCATCTTCCCACGCTGCCGTCCCCACCGCGAGGATGTTCCTCAAGCGGCCTCCTGGCATGGACACGAGAAGGCTGCAGGTACCAGCCGTCGCATCCAGACACAGCCAGCAGGAAACGGGGAGCCCTTCCTCTTCATGTGCCTTTTTAAGAGTGAGGAAAGGTTTTTTTCCCCACAGCAGGATTCATTGGCTTAGACTTGTTGTACACCAGTCATGGGAAAGGAAGGCTTACAGGAACGAGGGCTGGCCCCGCACCACGCAGAGGGCGGGTTCCTGGACCAGACGGGTGTCTGCCGGCGAGGACAGGGGGCGGGCGGCTGCTACAACATGAAATTAACATTCGCCCTTGACTGAAACAGACACTCCTGGGTGACAGGCAGCCTTCAGCCAGCAACCCTGCCTGACGTGTGCTTGCGCCCACACCCCCTTCACACGTCACAGTTGGTAAGGTAGAAGGCTAGTCAAAATCTGGCCCTAGCCATCAGGGTCCTGGCAGGACGCAGGGGTCTTCTTGGGAGATTTGGGAGACAGTGGGACAGAGGGACCCAGCCCGGGGTGCTGCTGCCCAGGGACGGCGGGAGCGGGAGGCCATGGAGGCCAGGGGGAGAAGACGAGTTCTTGGAGCCTGACCCAAGCTGGCACAGTGGGAAAGGAAGGTCTCCAGGCACTGTCCTCACAGAGGGCCACAGCTACTGCAGGCCCCGGGGAGGCCAGGCCGGAGGGGAAGGGCCTGCCCAGACCCTCCACCGTCTTCAGCCTGCAGCAGGCAGCCCTGTTGGGGAAGGCCCACTGAGGACCACCACCGGGCTCCTGGTCAGAGCAACACGGAGAAGGACAGAGAGATTTGGATGGAATGAGGAGAGGCAATGTGTGAGCTGACCAAGAACTGGAGTGTTTTACTGAAGGAAGGTCGTTCAGAACCCAGGCAGATCGTATTCACTCCTGCCCTTAAGCGACTCATTTCTAGGCCCCGCTCCTGGTCCGGAAAGCCGGCAATATGGCTTCTCTTCCACCACCAGCCAGGAGGACGTTCACCCCATCACCTCCCTCCCAGGGCGGGGGCACTGCCCCTCCCACCTCTGGCACTCAGGTGCCACAAGATGGCCGGGAGGCAGCCGGACGAGAAGTTGGAGCAAAGCACCTCAGTTAAAACAAAGCTGAGTGTGGAGCTGAGGAGTCTGTTTCTCCGCTGGGAAAACAGAAACAGCCCCGGGGAGGGAAGTCATGGTGTCGGTGCTCTCAGGAGCAGTTCTGTCTGGTTCAGAGTGGGCAGCACCAAGCGGGGTGCCCGGGGGGGGGGGGACCTGGAGGCCGGGCGCACGGCGCGACTTCCCTCCCAGACTTGGCCTCCGGGTGGCCTGCCTCCTGGGCCGGGGCAGGAGGGAGCCGCACGGGCCAGCCCGGGAGAGGGCGGCACCGCGGGCTGCCAGCTAGTGCAACAGGTTCGGGAACGGTTCCAACCCCTCGCCCCCGTCAGATTACAACTCAGGAGACCGAAGGCCTGGAGGCAAGGGCGAGGGAGGGCGCGGGTTTCAGAGAGGAAGGATCTCAGGGGGCAGACCCTAGGCTGACCTTCACCTCTGCGCGCCAAAGCTGAGCGAAACTGGGCAGCCACCTGAAGCACGACCTGCAGAGCAGGAGCAAACACGCGTGGGGACTGGCTCGGCACCAGCGCGCCACCCTGACCCGGTTAGCGGGTCTCCCGCCCAACCCGATCCCGCGCCACGCGGGCACCCTCCGCGCCCCTAGCGACCAAGCGCCCGCCATCTGGCCTTCCGGAGGGAGACAGAAGTTTCAGGCGAGCGTCGGAGCCGGGGGCCGGGACGCAGGCCGAGGCTTCCTTCCGCAGGGCGCCCCGTCCCCGCGCCCCGGCCCCAGGCCAGGCCCCGGGAGGCGGAAGCAACAGGGAGTTCTCCCCGCCCGCCGGCCTTCGGCCTCAGCCCCAGGGTCCTCCGGTCCTCCCCGCTCCCGGGGCGGGATGGGGACAGGGACGCGGAGGGCGGGCCGGGCGCGCGCGCCTGGTGTGCGAGGGCGGGTGTGGCTGGGCGGGGGCCGCGGGCCGCGGGGCGCATGCTCACTCGCGCTCGTGACGTGCGCGCCGGGACCCGGCGGCCGGAGGCAGGGCTGAGAGGGGCGGCGGGCGAAGGGCAGGGGCGGGAGGGGAGGAGCCGGGGAGTAGAGCGGAGCCGAGCAGAGGAAAGGAGGAGCCGAGCGCAGAGGAGAGCAGAGGAGAGGCGAGCGGAGGAGCAGAGCAGATCGTCCGCGCCTCCACGCTCCCAGCCCGCGGCCCCCGCCAGCAGTCGGGGCCCCGAGCAGCCACCCCAGCCGAGCGGCCACCCCCGCGCCGGCCGCCGCGGGCCGGGCCGGGCATGAGCGCGGAGGGGCCTCGGCCGCCCCCCGCACCGCCCGGCGCGCCCAGGCCGTGACCGGGTCGGGGGCGCGCGGCCGCACTCGGGCCCGGGCCCATGGGCGCGCCGAGCCGGGCGCGGGGGCGCTGAGCGCGGGCGGGCGCGGCCGGAGGAGCCATGGACTGCAGCCTGGTGCGGACGCTCGTGCACAGATACGTGAGTACCGCCCGCGGCGGGGGGGTGGGGGGGTGGAGCGGGCCCTGGGGACCGGACGCCGCCGTGCGCAGCGCCCACCGTGCTGCGGCCGGGGGCCGGGGTCCCGGCGGGCTCCCGCAGCTAGGGCGCGGGCAGGGCGCCGGGGAGGCTCGCAGAGTCCGCACCTCGGGCTTGCGACGGCCGGGCCCGGGCGTCCGTCCACCTGCTCCGCCCCGCAGCCGCGCGCTCCCTGGCGTCCCGTGGGGATGGGGCTGCCCGGCGGGCACGGTCCTTAGCTTCGCGCGCGGCCCGGGGCTGGGGAGGGAGGTTCGGGTCCGGATTTAGAGATGGGAGTGTCACACTTCTGCAGAAAAGGCAGAGACTTGGTTTGGTTCTTATTTGTAGCACCACTGGAGGATCCAGAAGTGAAGTTTGGCATCTTTTTTCCCTGAAAGTAACCAATCAGATCAGAGGCCGGGTGTTGTGGGCTTCCTCTGGAGTCCACACTCGCTGCTGACGGTGTGGCGAGGTCAGGAGAGGCTCCGAGGGGAAAGCGGGTTTTTCTGACATCAGAGCGAGGGGACACTGCGCGTGGCTGTGGTGTGAAAGGGGGTGTGTGTGCAGAAGAGAAAGAACGCTGTCCGGAGGGTGGTGTTTCCTGCCACTGTCTCAACAAAAGGTGCCTTGTTCCAGGCGGCTGACGTCCGTCCGCGGTCAGGCACAGGTTTGAGAAGTCACTCGCACTGGGGGTTGAAGGCATCATTATGGGTTTTTTACGGTATAGGAATTGTCTTGGGCGGACTTTCCTCTTTATGAGCTTTTTTTGAGAAGGACACCCTAGCCAGGATCAGTGTGTGTCTTCATCGATGGGAGCGCCAAATCACTCACCCTGAATTGATTCACTCAGCAGAAGACTCGAGTCAGGGGACCTGTGCCCACCTGACCCAGGTACCTGTTCCCTGAGCAGGTCAGGCACCTGACCTTGCAGTGGAGAGAAGGGGTGGGGCAGGGCTTAGCAGATGAAAGCTCATGTGATTTCCCCCAAAGTCCATAGTGTGAACTGAGTGGTAAATATCAGGTGACACCTTTGTTTCTCCACTGTGATAAGTTCTAGAAAGCCCAGTCACAGTGACCAGAGGTAAGAAGTGCTTTGTCAGGCAAGGACACTCTCTTCCCGGCTGTCCCTTGGCCAGTTATGTTCCTGCCTCTGTTTCCCCAAAGGGAAACTGGAAAAAGCGTGGAGCTAGTGTTATTTAAAGTGTGCTCACAGTTTTCCGGTTAATTTTCATTCCCTTCCAACTCTAACACTTTGTGATAAAAGGGAGGGTTGCGTGTGAGCGGGACCATCGGTCTGCCTCCAGGAGAGCCGGTGGATGGTCTCCTCTGACCCGGAGGCCCTGCCACTGGATCTGACCCCCCCCCCCGCCCCCCGGCAATTTCCTGACCCTTCATCCTGGGAGTGGGGCCTTTCCTCTAGGCCCTCAGCTGTTTTATGTCCTATCAATTTGTATAAATTTCTTGTAGTTGACATGTTAAAATTCCCTTTTGCTATGTTATTAGGCTTATGAAATGACATTTTCTCTCAAACCTAAGGGGTAGCTCTTGCTTAATGAACTTTCTAGGCGTGTGCATTGTTTGGTAACGTCCCTAGAACACAGGTTATGGGATACTATTATTTCTGTATTTCCATTCCATGTCTTTTTTTTTTTTCAGTCTGATCATTTGGCTGTTTCAGCATATTCACATACAAGACCATCCATTTCTGTGATACGAGGCTCTTGTTTATGCTGTTGAACTAATTTGGGTTTGATCAGGGACAGTCAGGGTCTGTCAGGGTCAGTCATTATGTAGGACCAAATTGTATTTCATTTTGCTCGAAGAAGAGGCAGAGCCTGGGATTGAGTACTTATGTCCGTGTGGTTTCCTTATGTGCCTTATTTTATAAGAACAAATAAAAGCTTACACCCTGTTCTCTTCCTGTGTTCACCCGGGTCAGAATTTCTAGGACAGAGAAAACTTTTCAGCTCCTTCTGAGGTGCGAGGGTTGCCAGAAGGTAAAGGAGTCCTTGAAAGCATTACTACAGATATTTCATTCTGGCGAACTCCGGAGAGAGAGAGAGAGAGAACAGGCGAATGAATGGGAGAAGTAGTCGGGGTCCCGCTGTGTAGACGGCAGCCGTGTCACTGGTGGTGTGGATGGACGGAAGCCGTGTGGAGGTGACCTGTGTGTAGACAGCACGATGCTTGTGTACCGTGATGTGGTTCATGTATCATGAGGTAGTTGGGCCTATTTACAAATTTTTGCATTTAACGAAGGGGATGGAGAGTTTGAGTTCTTTCCTTACAGGTGTGAGGCGGGAAGCCTGGCCTCGGGGGGTTTCAGTTCTGGGAGAAGCCCGTGCAGCCTCGTGGTCCCTGCGGGGTCTGTGGGCCGTGTAACCTTGGGCAGGCCCCGCCTCCGTGCTCCCATCGGAGACTAGCCGGAGCGCCCTCTCACGGGGCTGTGAGGCTCGCGTGAGGGATATGGGTGGAGCTCGGAGTGTGCTGGCTCTCAGGGAGCGCTCGGTACATTTATCACGCGGGCCGTTAGCGCGATTCAGTCCCCGGTGGGGGGCCCGGGCGCCCTGCTCCTGAGCAGCAGGCCAGGCACACAGGCCACAGGCCACATCTGGCCATACATGCGCTCGTGCGTGAGCATCCCAGGCCAGGATAACCGCGCCACAGGATGCCTGTGCTTCCTTCCCTTCCGGACTTCACGTTTGGAAGACTTGGCTTGGCAGTTCTGTGGGTCTGAGCTTTGTCTTGTTCTGGGGCTGGGATTTGTTTCCAGTTGCTCGGCCTGGGCATCTGGCCCCAGCTCTGCCAGGCTGCCTGTCCATCTCCACTTGTTTCTCACCCTGTTTGCTTTCTAGTATCTTTCTTAGGTTTTCAGACAGTAAACGGGAAGAATGTGCAGGCTTTCCTTGCTGACGGTGCATCCTGCTTCTGGAACAAGCTGCTACAGTAGGGCTTTCTCTGTAAGGGAAAGGTAAATGTTTTGGGTCCCTGGAGAACTTTAAGCACGACTGTATTTGAGTGCTGTAAACCTTCTAGAAAGTCCAGCCCTCTCTGCCTGCTTCCGTCCCTCCGTGTCCATGTGGACCACTGTCCACGCTCACCAGAGAGGCGGCCTGTTCTAAAGGGCAGACGTTCCTTTGACTCAGTTGTTCCAGTCTCTGTTGAACAACTTAAAATGCTGCAGGACTTCGAGTTCCTCTCCTCATCCCGCATGAGATGGCTTTTCCCACCCAGGCCTGCCGGTCCTTGAAGACGGTGAGCCTTGCCTGAGCGCGACCCAGCGCCTGGCCTCGTGAAGTGTTTACGCGAGCCGGCCCGCCCCATGCCAGTCCTCAGGAGCTGCCCGGGGTCAGCCGCACAGTTGAAAGCAATCTACCTGGTCTCTAATTTAACCTTTATGTTCCAGCCCTCGGTGAACTCTGCACTGTTCCCACAAACCCCGTAGAACCTCTGCACGTTAGGAACAAGCGATCCCGAGATGCTTTTATTCCGAGCCACAGGGTAAATTTAATCACAGTGCGGAGAAGGAGTTTATATTATGGGTTTTGCTACAGTCAGTTACATTTCTAGGGTGAGAACACTGTCTCTGTTTACTGTTGGTCAGAACTGCGTTGACCCCGCCGACAAACATGCTTCACCGCTTAACTACACAGGAAGTCCTAACGTTTACAAACCTAAATACAAATTGTTCCTTGTTGCTCAGCCATATGTTCTAACATAAACAGGGTTGATAAAAGATGGTTGGATCCCTAAGTCCCAGACTTGTAAATGCTTTTCTAACCAAGTTAAATTTGGCAAAAATGCTATTTATTTGCAGCGAAGATCAATGGAAGGCAATTTTTACAGCATTAGAAACTCAGCAGGATTGAATGAAGATTGTTGTTGCTTTTGCTTGCGTGCCGGTATCCGAGAGAAACAAAACAGTGGATCGTGGAGGCCAGAAGTTCCAGCTGGCCCCCGCCTCTGTGAGCCGTGGGCACACTAGCTAACATCCCCAGTTCCCTGGTGTCTTGTGTGGGATGAGGTGATGTGCCTCCCTGCACAGAGCTCGCGTGTCCCTCTGGGATCATAGACATCCCATGGCTGTGTGCAGCCCCGCACTTCTCAGACCTTCAGACATCTGCTTCATGTGGAGTGTCGAGACCTTGCCTGGTGCTTCGTGGAGGGAACGTGGTCACCAGAGAGGACTCCCCCTCTTCCAGGCAGCCCACCAGCACTGCCTGGTCTGCTCTTGTCTCCTGGTTTGGGACCCCGCATCTCCCTTCTTCCTCCTGGACCATCTGTGTCCCTCCTTAGCCCCCGTGGAGTGGCCAGCCCTTCAGATCGCCTGTTCTTAAACACAGACTTCCCCTGCCCCCACTTCTCCGTCTCCTTCGCGATTGTGCTGACGTGTCCTGCTTTCCTCCTGTAGCCTCCTCATACTCCCGTGGGCTCATCGCCATTTCCATCACCCTGGAGGCCCTTGGTGTCCTTCAGAGCCTCCCAGCACACACTGGTGAGCGCCCTGTGCGTGTACCAATTCCTCTCCCGGCCGAGCACACCTAAGCCCGGTCCCTGGGGCACTACCTTCAGATGCGGGTGTGGCGGGCAGAAAGCCAAGCACAGGAGTAGACGTGAGGGCAGAGCTGGGGGACTGGGCTGTGTCCCAGGCAGAGTGGCTGCCCTGTGGCCTTCCCGCCTGCCGTTGGCCCTTCTCGGGTCCCCCCCCACCCCGGGCTTCGTGCTGGAGGACCCCCAGGCACCTCGTCCATGTCCGTGGACCCCACATCTCTCCCTGCCCCTCGGCTGCCCCGCCACACACCTGGACCAGTTCCTGGCGCAGGGTCGTCCCTCCAGAGACATCTGCCTGAGTGATTCCTGCTTGTGTCAGGACTGCTGAGAAGTTTGTGTGGAGGTCGCCACCGGACACTTCTGGAGGAAGCTTCATGGTGCTTCCAGGGACCTTGAGTGATTAATGACAGTCTCTTAAAACATGTCTAATGGGACTTCGAACTTTTGGATTCTCTTTCCTTGATACACTTCCCAGCATCATAAACATGTGGGAGCGGGCAGGCATCTGGGCCACCCCCCTCTCGCGGTCTGCACCACAGTGCGGAATGTTGGGTCCTAAGGGCCACGGCCCATGGTCCCCACGCCCCTGGTGGGTCGGCCCAGCTGGCTTTGTGGCTTGCGCGTGAAGCGTCTCCCTGGGTCCCGGTACAGCGCCCCCTGTGGATCACGGCGGGTCCTGGGGTGAGTGGGTCCCTGGGTGCGCATCCCCTTCTTGCCTCTGTTGTCCGGACCGTGCGGCCTGGGAGGAGGGACCCGCCACAGTGTAGCTCCCGGAGCTGGATGGAGACCAGCTCTTAACTAACTGCTCCCTGGTGAGGCCCAACTCCCTTCAAACAGCATAAACGCTTTCTGTTTTCTGGGCAAAATAATTGGGTTTCCCAATTTTTGTTAGATTCTTAAAGGAGTGCCTGTCCCAGTTAAGGTTAAGAATGCTTGTCCGAGGACACAGGTAGAAAGTTGCCCCACTCGGTGGCTTCAGAAACGTGTGAATGCACATCAAAGTCCATATTTCTCCACTTTTTCAGTGATGGCATGATCTGGCCCACCCTCACTGGATAGCTGCCCCTGACCACAGCTGCAGTGTGAGCGAGCCCTGGCCGGGGGCTGCCCACTGTCACCCCCCAGCAGCGTGCCGGCTCCCCTGGCTTGGCGGGACACCTGGCCTCTCCCGCGGTCCTGCTGTTTCTCAGGTTCCCTGACTTCTGCTGCTGTCCCCCCGGGGGTGCCTGCCTCACTCACAGCCCCTGCCTGGTCCCCGGGAGCGCAGGACACCCTGGTTCAGACCCTGGAGGGAGGCCTCTCGCCCCTGTGTGAGGGCAGTGAGCCGCACCCGTGCTGCTGTGCCCGTCCAGGAGGGGACCCAGCGCGGGAGGCTCAGAGTCAGCGGGGATTTTCGGTTTCCTCCCTCAACTTGTCCCTTTCGTCACCTGGGCTGAGGCCAGACCCCAGCGTGTGGCCCTGGGGGCAGCTTTGTCAGTGTTCGCCTTTCTAATAGTTCTGTAAGGGCAGTGGGAAGAAGCTCCTTTCCTGCAAATAACAGCTACACGCTTGTCAGAAGGGGGTAGGAAAGCTTTCCCGGCTCAGAAAGGTAATGAAAATAAGATCCTTTTCCTGCTTTGGAAGACAAGACAGGAATTTCACAAGAAGGTTTGTTACTTGTGAAAAAGACTCTTTGGCCAAAGACCAGTAATTAAGCATTCCCAGGGATGGGAAGAAGGTTAGCCTGACAGAGGGGGCATCTCTGCCCCTCATCTGCTTGTCCCCCACCCTCTGCCCGTGTCCCCGGGTGGGAGTAGTGAGCAGGGCTGCCAAGAGAGAGACAGAGGGAGACAGAGAGACAGAGACAGGGAGAGACAGAGAAACAGAGAGAGACAGACACAGAGGGGGAGAGACAGAAAGAGAGGGAGACAGAGACAGAGAGGTAGGGACAGAGACAGAGAGGGACAGACAGGGAGAGAGACAGAGTGACAGAGAGACAGAGACAGACAGAGAGAGGCAGACAGGACGGTCGGCCGGCTCCTCCCTGAAGCAGGTGGGACGGCCTTGCTGCCCTTGCACAGGAGGAAGGAACAGACCCAACAAGTCTGGGAAGGTGCGCTCTGTCCCTTCTGTGCAGGAAGGGATCCCGTACCCCGAGTCTGCATCCTGTGAAGGGTGATCGTGAGCCGTTGGCCTGGTTCCCGGAATAACAGTGAGGAGCGTCGCTCTCCACTCACACTTCACCAGGGAGATCACTTCATGGAAATACCTGGACCTCTTTTATTTTGTTGGTGAATTTACCCCCAGGGGCACCTGCTTGGACCTTGCTTCCCCCCCCCAACATGCGATTTGGGAAGACGGCGGGGCAAGCCGTGCCCTTTGCAGGAGGACGTGGGGGCACAAGTCTATGAGCTACGGTGAGCTTGAGACTAAGAACGTTCTGCGCGCCGTGACGTGCTGTCCGGAGATGGGTTTGTGCCCAAGACCTGCTTCGACCCCTCCCTGGTCCCGCCTCACGTCGTTACCCTGCGCCCTGCACTTCGGTGTTCAGGAAACACACAGGCACTAAATTTTGTGGGTGATGTGTGTAAACAGAGCTGTGCTCATCATTAGCATGATAAAGAATTAGTACCCGGATGATATTTTGGTCATGTTTGGTATTTGATAGGAAAGCCCTGCGTACTTTGATTCAGAGATAGGACGTTCCGGAATGCAGGAAGGCGTACCCAGTGTGCCTGGCACTGGGGGGGCAGGGAGAATTATGGAGCCAGGGGAGGAAGGGCCCGGGTAGCGTCTGGTGTAAAGCCAGGTGGTCAGCAGTTCTCGTTTGCCCTGGAGCTGCACTCCCCACCCACTGTCCCACCCCGGGGAGATGGAGCAGGGCCAGTAGGTCCCATCCCCGACGTGCCCCGTGCAGCCCCTGCATCGCGCTCAGGTTGGAGGCACCTTTTCCTTCCAGTGGCACCTGCTTTTGGAACCCGTCATGTTTCAGGACCCTGCCTGAGCTGTCCCTGGAGGGTGGGGGTTGGTGGGAGGCTGTTGGCATGGCTCGTGATTATCAAGCCGATAATGAGCACCGTGTGCCCGGCAAGATGCAAGGACATGCATGCCTCCCTTTGCCCTCATGCTCCAGATTCTTCGTGTAAGAGGGAGCCAAGACCGTTCAAAGCTGTTCTTCGCTGGTGTGCTTACCTGGGGGCTCCTTACACTCCCACGTCAGTGTGGGTGTGCAGGGAGGGAGTGAGTGGGCTTCAGGTGCGGGCCGCAGAGCCTCCGGCAAGACCCTCGTGCTGTGTGTCGAGTGTGCACCATTTACCTTTCTTCAGTGGACTTCTTCCTCCCTCTGTGCCTTTTTTCCTGCATCTTACTAGGTGAGGTTAGCAGCCAGCAAGTTTCTGGAAGGGTGATCCTAACATACGGCTTGATTATCAAGGCAGTAGATGCTCAGAGGGTGGTACAGGAGGAATCGTTTTCACGAAGAGTTGACGTATTGTTTACTCTTCTCTCAGGTGCTCGTTACAGAGTCCGTGAACTTAGGTGTTGATGTATGTGCTATAGCATTTAAGACACCACGGGAGACGGGTACTGCATAAGTATGTCTCAGTCAGCTCAGGCCTCAGTAACAAACACCCCAGGCCGGGCGGCTTACACCATGGACAGTCCCAAGATCAAAGAGCCGGCACATTCGGCTTCTGGTGAGAGCCTCTTCCTGGCCTGTGGTCTCATGTGGCCGTTGCTCATGTGCCGGGGGACGGGGGCGGGGGTGGGTGCGGAGAGAAGGCAAGTGATCCCTGTGTCCAAATAACCATCCTGCTGGCGGTCAGGGCCTGAGTTTATGAGTTTGGGAGAGACGCTGTTCAGTCCATGACTGTACACTGTGAAAGCCGGCCCTGTTCAGGTTGTAAATACTCAAACAGATGGGAATATCAGAGAGAGGACCTTGAAAAGGCACATGGAGTTTGCTTACTGTTCTATCAGACATGGAGAAACGTGGGCGCCTGGGGGGCTCAGTCGGTTGAGCAGCTGCCTTCGGCTCAGGTCATGATCCTCGAGTCCCGGGATCGAGTCCTGCATCGGGCTCCCTGCTCAGCGGGGAGTCTGCTTCTCCCTCTGACCCTCCCCCCTCTTGTGCTCTCTCTCTCTCTCTCTCACTCTCATTCTGTCTCTGAAATAAATAAATAAAAAATAAGGAAAAAAGAAAAACTCCCTTTTAAAAAAATACAGAAATGAATGTTCCACAAAATGTGGAAAGATAAAAATAAATTTTTAGTGGGAATGGGTTATTTCTTTAAAATTGTGGAACAGATTTCGGCAGTTGGGCTGTTAGTAGCTCTAAGAGACCCCGGTGTCCATCACTTGATTAGACCCGAGGGTGTGGTATTTGTGTTTCTTTCCACCGCCGCTGCAGGAGGCTGGCGGGAGCATGGCAGCAGCTGCTAGGACAAGGCTATGAGGTACTGTTTTGGGTTTGTATCATAATCCAAATACACGGCGTCTGGCTCGTGGACGGACAGATGTCAGGGTTTTCCGCCCATAACTGGATTGGACGTTTCCGCTTGGGCTGGCGTGTCATGATCCGGTGCCTCTAGTAAATGGAATGGCGTTTCGGCGACTTCTCTTGGCCTCTGGACAGCGCGACACTGTACCTTTGGCGGTTTGGAAAGTGAGCGTTGGACATGGAACCTGACTTCCTAACTCGCATAGGAGGGGCGTGTGCTCACGCCTGCACCAGCACAACCCACACGTGCCTGGTCCGCACTCGGGGGCGCACACGCCTGCGGCCTTGTGGGCTCTCCAGGCGGCCGGTTCCTCGGCCCCCCTGCTGTCTCTTTCTGTGGCAGGTACCTCCCACTCCCAGCCTCCTTATCCTTCATCCAGCATTTGCTTAGGTGGTTCCCAGAACAGAAATGACCCTAAAGCACTCTTCCTCTTCTGTCAGGAGTGAGGGTGGCTTTGCTGACGGCACAGGCTGAGCGGCCCCAGCGTTAAGAGAAACTGCAAGTCTGCGACACCATTTGAAGCCGGGTGCCCGGAGGACTCCTCCAGCCTCTCTGTGCGCAAGGGATCTGAGGCTCTCGAGTTCGTGTTCTGGGAAACGAGAGTCTGAGGTTGGCGTGGGGGCCGATCCCTCCGGTGTACCCACTCCGAGATCCCCAGACCGCCCTCCTTCCTCCTAGACGGGCCTGCCGGCACCTCACGCGGCATTACATAATCTGTCTCCTTCAGAGAAAAGAGGATTTCCTCCACCCTATTTTCAGCCGAGGATTAGGGATGGTGAGGTTCTGCCATTAGGATGTCATCTAGATTTTTTTAAGATTTTATTTATTTATTTGACAGAGACACAGCGAGAGAGGGAACACACGCAAGGGGAGTGGGAGAGGGAGAAGCAGGCTTCCCGCTGAGCAGGGAGCCCGATGCGGGGCTCGATCCCAGGACCCTGGGATCATGACCAGAACCCAAGGCAGACGCTTAACGACTGAGCCACCCAGGCGCCCCATGGATGTCATCTAGATTTTTGTGTGATTTTTCAAGAAGATCTCAGAAATTTGCCCACTGAAACCCAAGTTTTAAAATTGGAATGGAATTTTAATTTAATTTAAAATGGAATTAATTTAAAATTATTACATCGACTAAAATTATGGGATGATCATTGGTAAGGAAGATGTTTACAAAATGCCTGAAAGTGACAGAGAACTGTTCACATGTGGGGTAATTTCAGTGACCTTTCACTTTAGAAATGTGTGGAAGTCGTTTTGATTTGCATAAACGTAGACGAGCCGGGAAGAGAAACCCGCGTGGCCCGCACGCCTCTGCGCGGTAAGGTTGGGCGTCGCGCGGACCCGAGGGCGGCGTGTGTGTGAGGAAGGCCGCGCGGTGCTCGTGGGGCCGGCCTCTCTCGTCCTCCTTCCTCGGGTCTCTTTGCTCATTCGCCTTTTCTCTGACGTCGCATGGGAGTAGGCACGGCACTGGAGGGTTTGTGGGGGGCAACCCATTATGATTCTTATGAAGAAAAGTTTGTGGCGTACTCAGCACATACTAGGTGCTCAACATGGGGTGTTCATCAGATATTTATTGGGCCCCTGCTGTATGCATGGAGGCTTCAGTGGGGAGCAGCCCTGGAGGCTGTGTGTTCGTGGCAGGTGACGGGCAGTAAATAAGCACGTGGCGTGCGGGGTGCCAGGAGGGGCCGCCGAGGAACGGGAACCCCCGGCAGGAGGGTTGGGACGGGACGCTGTGGAGAAGATCGGGCGGCCTCCGCGCACGGTGAGGCTGAGGCTGGGCGGCCGAGGTGGAGGGGGGCCCTCCCGCGCACGGCCGGCTTACCTCCTCGATAGCCCGCGCGGCTCCTGAGTTCATTGCCTGAAACACAGCATACGTTGTGTGTGTTGCTTTTGATGAAGTTTTAAGTTCTTCTAAAAATCATGTGGCGAAATGAGGAACGTGTTACATGATAGGTAAGTTAGAAGTATCAATTTATTGAACAGGTAGACAGTAGGTTGTTTTATGGGCAGTGTTTTTCACTGTGGTAACACATACAGAACATGAAATTTACCACTTTCACCCCTTTTATGTGCAGTCACACTGTGCAGCCACCATCCATCTCCAGAGCCTTTGTGTCATCCTAAACAGAGTTTAGGGCAATTGCTGAGTTATGGGCAATTTTAATTAGTTTGTTGTATGTGTGATATTGTGTCTCTTGCTATTTTCGAAACACATTTTTTTTTCTTATTTTCTTTAAATTTTATTTATTTATTTGAGAGAGGGAGCACAAGCAGGGGGAAGACAACAGTGGGGGAGGGAGAAGCAGGCTCCCCGCTGAGCAGGGAGCCCGATGTGGGGCTCGATCCCAGGACCCTGGGACCATGACCTGAGCCGAAGGGAGAGGTTTAACCGACTGAGCCACCTAGGCGCCCCCATTCCCTTAACTTTTTTAAAAAATTTTTTTATTGTTATGTTAATCACCATATATTACATAATTTGTTTGGTGTAGTGTTCCATGATTCATTGTTTGTGCACAACACCCAGTGCTCCACGCAGAACGTGCCCTCTTTAATACCTGTCACCAGGCTAACCCGTCCCCCCACCCCCTCCCCTCTAGAACCTCAGTGTGTTTTTCAGAGTCCATCGTCTCTCATGGTTCGTCCCCCCTCCGACTTACTCCCCTTCATTCTTCCTCTCCTGCTATCTTCTTCTTTTTCTTTTTTTTTTCTCAAAATATGTTGCGTTATTTGTTTGAAAAAGACCTCAACAGGGTCATGAAGAACCTTATTGAAACTTAAGCGCACTAATTAAATTTTAATGGAAAATGCATCCAAGTAGGAGGTTGTTTTTTTCTTCTAAATAATCCGTGGTGGTGACTTTTACAAGCCGTTGAGTACTCGGGAGGAGTGCATTCGAGGGCTGGGTTGTTCACTCCGTGCCTGAGGACATAGGAAAGGGACCCTTCGGGAGAGAGAATTTCCTGGAAGTCAGGTCTCCACACAGCACGCTCATCACACGCAGCTCATCAGCACAGACTTGCTTAGTGGTGTCGAGTCACATGTGGTTTCCTGTGTGCATTTGTGAGAAGTAGGGGTTTTAAAGCATTTTATGGACATTTTCTTCCAGAAGCTCCATTCTGCTGACTGCCTGGTTTGAACACGTTGTCCATTTTCAGCTAATCTATAACATTATGTTCTTTCACTATCTAACAAATTAAGTAGATTAGTTAAATCCAAAAGTACACTTGCAAATGTCTTCTTTAAAATGGTTGATTCTGCGAGAAGTGACGTCCTGTTCTTTCTACCAAAGGTGATAGGAGATTTTTTTGTTCTTAAATTGAAGTAATTTTTTGATTTCATAAATTGTTCTGTTTCTTTTTAGAGAGTAACTTGGTTCCAAAAGCTGCAGTTCCCTCTTCTTAGTACCTGATTTATTAACGAGAAACTTAGCTGTAAAACGGAGTAATTATCCCGTAGTTTGTCTCATTAAAAACCACGCTGTGTGGTGAGTTGGCCGGATGCCCTGTTTGGCAGGTGATCATCGGAGTTGATAGAAAAGTAAGAAGTAAACGTAAAGAGAGAATTAATGGCCTTTGCACCCTCACACTTCATTAAAAAAATAGGTTGACATTGGTTTTTATCAATTTATTACCCTTGGGTCTTAGGAGCGGTCCTTAGGTCCCTAGTCTGACGGAGGGTCTTAGGGAGCGGTCCTTCGTCTGACGGAGGGCGTCTCGCGTTCCTCACTGGGGTGTGTCGTGTGGCCTGTGCCCTGAGTGGCTGGTGTGCAGCACGGAGCTGACCTGTCCCCACCCTGCCACAGTCCCTGTGGCTCAGGAATGCCTTCTCTCCCACCTGTGCAGAACTCAGGATTGTGAATATCTGATTCCACTTTGCTTTATTCTTCTGGTGGGACTGGCAGAGGGCCTGGCTCTAGAGCCGACCCTGAGAGGGGGTCCAGGGTGCCCGCTGTCTGTCAGTGTTCAGATACTCGAGGGGGCAGAGGAAGGCCCTGGGCCGCCCCCGGGGGGCTCTGCACAGGTGCACCTGTTGCCGTGGCCCCGAGACTGCTCCCTGGCCCTCTGCCTTCCCGTCCCCGGGAATCCGGGTTGAGGTGAGGGCCAGGACATGCTTGGGGCCTGGCCTGTGCATTCTTTCTCTGCACCCACGTGTTTGTCACGTGGCGGGCCAGGGGTGAAATCTGCCATCAGTGACCGTTTGACCAGGTGTTCGGGACTGTTTCTTTGTCGGGATGGAGGATGTGACACGGAAGTTAGGTCTCCGGTCTCCTGGGCCCCTCTGGAAAGGCAGCTTCTCAAATCGATTCTGAATTCTATCTTAGAGGCCAGGAGGGGCCTCTAACCACGTAAACTCTAGAAGTCAACAGGCTCTAAGCAGGTGCGCCTCATGGCGATGATCTCCTTGCGTTGCTCGTGTGGTTCTGACCTGTGTTTGCTTCCAGATTCGGGCCGCTCTGCAGTTCGGGGGGGCCCCCTGCAGTTCTGGGGGCCCCCGCCAGTGCCCGGCAGCCCCCTGGGCTCGCTGACGATGGAAATGAGCGAGCGCCGCCGTGGCGTGGCTCTGGCCGTGACACCAGGGAGCACCAGAAGGCAGGACAGCCGGCTGTGGAGGCGAGGCCCCGCATCTGGTGGCGTGTGTGGCCTCCCTGGGCCTGTGGCTCTGACACATTTGCACTTGGAGTTCGTTCTCCGTGGGTGGGAGTGCCACACGTTAGAGATTCAGTAGCAGGGCAGGTGAGGCCAGGTCGCTCACGGGTGGTGGCCGCACAGCTGGGGAAGCAGACCAGTTCCATTATCTGGCAAATACTGCGATAACAAACCCTGTTTTAGCAACTGTGACGGGACAGGTCACGCGCGCTGCTGCTCGTCCCGTGGTTCCTGCCGCTCCGGCTCCTGTCGTTCCTCGAACCTGGTAGTGAATCGGAATCAGCCATGGGGGATGCAGGGGCAGTGGCCAGGCCGGGGCCTGAAGGCAGGTGCGCTGGGGTCAGAGGTCACTTGCGTAGGTGACATCGGGGAGGGGGCTTGGCATATTTTGTATGTGGGGGAAGAAGGGCCCCGACAGGTGGCCAGTCTCTGTGCAGCACCTGGGCCGGTGAGCACAGACGTGGACAGCGTGGGATAATCATGCTTCCCACCCGGCGCCCCTGTCCTTCCCCCTGGCCGCGGCGGGTGGCGACCCCAGCCCTCTAGCCTGCTGCAGGTACGGCAGAAGAATGTGGCAGAAGCGGGAGCGGCAGAAGAATGTGGAGGGGCATCATCCCGCCCGAGGCTCTCCGCCCCGCCCGGCACAGGGGCAGCTCGCATGCCGGAGTCCGGAAACGCTGGCACCGTGGGTGCTGGGGAGTCAAGAACCCAAACGAGAGCAGTCCCGTGTCTTTTGTGTTTGCTTCCAAGTGCTTTCTCCATTTGTCTTTCCCACACTTAGAGCTACGCTCTTCCCAAAATCCTGCAGCTGGTTTCTGCTTCCCAGAAAACCTGGCTAGTCGCTCCCCAGGAGAACACAGTGTCCCCATAGGGAAAGAGCAGCCTGATTAAGTTTCGCCCCCGTTCCCCGCAGAGATGGGTGAGCTGCTCCGTTCATGCTTGGGCTTACCTGGGGATCGGCGTGAGGGCTGGCTCTCTGCAGCCCTCCCAGGTCTAGGTGGTGTGAGAGGGAGGCAGGATGTGTAGCCCCTGGTCTCACACGGGGGTTGAGGGGCCGGCCTGTCTCCAGGGCAGGTTCTTTCCCCTCTTGCATCACCACCGCAGAAACCCTAATTAGGAGACTCAGGTAGGCTCCACAGTTCGGCCAATCGCAAGTGCGGTGCGGAGGGAGCAATATGCAGGGACAGGCCCAGAGCACTGGCCCTTTCATTGTCATGGGAAATGCTCTGCTATTCACTGCCGGTCACATACCGCACATCTTTTCCCTGGAGCCCCCTTTCATGGACCTGCCCAACGTCCAGCTGAGGCTGAACACCTGTTTTTGACGCGTTGCCCTCTGGCTGGAGAGAAATCCGTTGGCACTTCTGCCTTTCCTTATGTCCTTCCTGCAGCACACACCCACTGGGGCGGCGTCTTCTCAGAAGTGGGTGGTTTTCCTGCAGCCGCCCTTGGAACTCCGCGCTGGAAGAGACCTAGGATTGGTGTTTGTTGGGCATTGGAACGAGACGCGTGTGGTTAGTGAGTCGAAAGCAAAGTCAGTTGAATTGCAGCGAATGTGTAGTAGTTAAGAGGCCCATCTCTGTTGGTATTCTGCTTCAAAACTATGTCAATTTTTGTGAAATGAAGTCTTTTAAAAATTTTCATGGTTCTTGTGGGTGCAAGAATTCATATTATCGAGCATACTTAAATAAAAAACCGTTCACCCCACACAGGTCAGATCTGTGGGATTCCTGAGGTGTCGTCATGTCTGACTTTTGGAAGAAGGTCTCCGTGGGTTTAGTTCTTGTTTGGTGCTGTGGCTTCTCGGGTTCCAGTTGTCCCAGGCAGGATGGAAAGTTCCCGTTTACTGTGTGGGAAGGTCACTTTCTGGCCATTTAATCTGCTGCTGACAGCTAACTGTTGATAAGGATGGAAAACCAGATACCAGGTTGGGTGTCCCCCGTCAGGAAGAGCCAGGAGTGCGGGCGAAGAGCCTCCTCCTGGGGCTGGTGCAGACAGAGGGAGGAGGCGGGTGTGGGTGGGGTCATCCCCCTCCCCCTGCACCCCTGCCCTCTGGGCTCCCTTCCTCCCCTTCCCTCCCAGGCCTGCTGTCCCTGCCTTTTCCAGCCCCCATCTCCCGTTCATGAAGGAGCGTCTTCGGCTTTGTGAAGGGCGTTGGCTCGGCCCCTCCACGCCTGGGCCGCAGCCGGACCCATCTGCTCTTCCTTCACTTTGTGAGAATCTCCCTTTCTCTGGAATTCCCTCAGGTGCAGCCTCAGTCTGCGCCCCTTCAGCACACACGGCGGCTTTGCAGGTGTTCACTGGGACCCCACGGGTTCTGCGCTGCATTGAGTGTTCTTTGGGGCCATTTCTGGTTTCTGTTAACGTGTCTGGTTCTCCAGCCTCCTGGAGATGCTGAGAGCTGCCCGGTATCCCTGCAGTAAACTACTTGGCAGAGCAAACAAGTGCTGCTCCCCGAGCCTGGCTACTCCCTGAGACTGGCTACTCCCTGGGCCCTGGCTACTCCCTGGGCCCTGGCTACTCCCTGGGCCTGGCTAGTCCCTGGGCCCTGGCTGCTCTCTGGGCCTGGCTACTCCCCTGGCCCTGGCTGCTCCCCGGGCCCTGGCTGCTCCCCGGGCCCTGGCTGCTCCCCGGAGCCTGGCTGCTCCCCGGGCCCTGGCTGCTCCCCGAGCCTGGCTGCTCCCCGGGCCCTGGCTGCTCCCCGGGTCCTGGCTGCTCCCCGAGCCTGGCTGCTCTCCGGGCCCTGGCTGCTCCCTGAGCCTGGCTACTCCCCGGGCCCTGGCTACTCCCCGAGCCTGGCTGCTCCCCGGGCCCTGGCTGCTCCCTGAGCCTGGCTACTCCCCGGGCCCTGGCTGCTCCCCAAGCCTGGCTACTCCCCGGGCCCTGGCTGCTCCCCGAGCCTGGCCACTCCCTGGGCCCTGGCTACTCCCTGAGCCTGGCTGTTCCCTGAGCCTGGCTACTCCCTGAGCCTGGCTACTCCCCAGGCCCTGCAATCTTGCTTCAAGCAGCACACATTGTTGGGGCCTCAGCACCCTCTGGCTCCAAATATTCCCAAATCCCAAACCTTAGGTCACCTCTCGGCCCTGTCCCTCTGGGTGGATTCGCTGTCACTTGGGCCCTGATAGTTACCCTGTCTTCACTCTGGCCAATCTGCTGCTGCTGATCCTGGGGCCTGGCACCTCCTTGAAATCACTGCTGCCTGCCTTCCTCATGGACCCCACACAGCCACCAGCTTTGCGTTGGGGGACAGCCATGGATTTGGGTGTGCAGCTGGGAAGTCTGAGAGGGTCCGCAGGGGCTGGGGAGTCTGAGAGGGCCCGCAGGGGCTGGGAAGCCGGCACTGGGTCCTCGGGTGGAGAAGAGGCTGCTTCTCAGCCAGAGGCGAGTGGGGAGGTCTGTGAACTGAGCGGTGGGCCTTCCAGTGTGTCGGGGAGGCCCGTTGGCTGGTGATGGTGGGTCTGCCGTAGACGGCTGACGCTCCAGACCCTCAGTCTTTCTGCCTCCGGAGAAGCTACTCGAGGCTGGAGGAAGCAGCAGCGGGTCAGAGGATGGTGGGGGTGGGTCAGCTGTGCCCTCTGCGCTCTGGGCTCACGGGGGGCCTGGCTGACCCTCGTGGGGGCTTGCAGGCCTAGGCAGGGACACAGGCGTATTCTGAGAATGAGGAAGTGGGGCCTTTCTGCTGGGAATTCCACGTGAATGAGGAGAGAGAACCACAAGCAGAGATGATTCTACCTGGAGAAGTTTTTTTCAAGCATAAAGAACTGAATGATCAGGACAAAATGTAAAATGCAAACCATGGTCTCATTTATCTGTAATAGAGGCTGGTTAAGTAGGTGCGTGAACAGTTCAAAGCTAACATCATATTAGCTCCTGAATCAGGTCCAACCTGTTTGGGCACTTAGACCTTAGAATGTGTGGCTGCAGCCCCGGGAGCTATGTGCTCTCCCCACTGCATGCTTCCCTAAGTGGACCCATGGGAGGCTTTGGAAAACATGGTTGTAGAAAGAAGCGTTTTAGCAACCAAATATACTTGGGTTGAGAATAAATATTCCCTGGAGCTCGTGTGGTGAATGTTTCCCATTTTGGTGCTTCTGGTCGGCTTGTAGGACCTTGACGTCGCTGTATTTTGCAAACAGTGCTGTTAAGTTTACAGGTTTTAGGTTTTATTTATTAATTCACTTCCGGCTTCTCTTGCAGCTTCTAATGGCAAACCTGACTAGTTTCCCTACATATCTGATGATACTGGATTCATTAAATAACGGTGGGAGGGGACCAAACAGTACCTCTTGTGTGTTGTTATTTATGAAATTTAAAAAACATATGTATGCATCCAAGTGGCTGGCATGATGTCCTGAGAGCTATGAACGGGGCTGTCCCTGCTCGGGTCGGGGCGTGTGGGTCCCCGCTAGTCTTTTTTTGTTTTTTTTTTTTCTTTTTAAAGACTTGTTTGAGAGAGGGAGTGCGGGGGAGGGGCAGAGGGAAAGGGAGAGTCTCAAGCAGGCTCCACGCCCAGCACAGAGCCCGAAGCCCCGGGGCTCTCAGGACCCTGAGATCATGACCTGAGCCAAAGTCAGTGGTCGCTCGAGTGAGTGAGCCACCCCAGTGCCCCTCTGCTAGTCTTTATTTCTGCCTTTCCTATAAGAAACACTCACTGCTTTTGCCCCTGGGAAAAGGCATAAAAGCAATGTGAATTATAAAGTCATTGGGCTTTTTTTTTTTTTTTGAAGCTTTAACAATTCCAAATTTATCTCAGCTAACGATGTTCATTTTGCCTTTTGTTTGTGCTCATAAAATTTGATTTGTTAGCCGGCCAAAAACCCCCGCTTCCAGTTAGCAGCCTTAGGATGTCACGCGTGTTCTGCATACAGCCTACCCGGGAAGATGTCTCCGAGGGCTATTTGGGAGACGCGGTGTAGCCTGCGGGGTCCTGCCTCCCTGCTGCGTGTGGTGCATGTTGGGGAGCGGGAGCCGGAGGGTCAGGGCTCCTGGGTAGGGACCCGACTGACCCTCTGCTTAGGTTCTTATAACCATCCTCTGAGGGGCTTGTTGGGGGACCCTGTTCCCTGAGTTTTGAGTTAGGACTCTAGCAGTCAAGAGCACGGTGCCTTAAAGGTAAGGGTATTTAAGGGGCTGGAAGGCTTAACACTTTGACATGGGTTTTAACAGAAAACAGTGAGTGGACAGCCCAAGCCTGTCTGAGAGTTGTGTGCTATCTCTGAACATCACCGAGCATCGTCTAGGCAAGTACTTGGCCGTGTGGCCCGGGCCTGTCCTTCTGAAGTGGAGTCAGGTCGTTTTACGATCATCCGCCTCAGGTGTGTAAACGGTTTCAGAAAGGTGATAAAAAAGCAAATAAATACACAAAGATCACCTTTTATTGTTTTCTTATGTCCTTTTCCTGTTTATTACTTTGTTTTAAAGCTGTTAAAATCTCACGTTGGTTAACCTGTACATTGTGGGAATAATCCCCTTTACTTAAAACAGTGTATCCTGACGCAGGACACTTTCACCCCTCTGTAGGAAGGAACCCCAGGAAATCACAGTCCAGGAGCACAGAGGTGATCACACTGACCTTAGGCTTGTGTACCGTCGCCCTGAAGGCACTTCAGGTCTCCGTGTGCAGAATGATTCAGTACGTTACCGAACATCCATGCCGGGGAACGAATACCCCGAGGTCCTTGCGGGAAGTGGTGTCGGCTGAGGTTTACTGCTGTGGAGAGAAGTGGTGCTCTGTTGGGTGAAAAAGCGTATCACAGACCGTATGTATAACATGATCCCGCTTTGAGTGTTAGGCCTCTGGATTCATGTGACTAGATGCCTAGAAAAAAAATCTAGAAAAAATGCACGAAAGTGTTAGCCAGTGATTATCGCCAAAAGTCACGATTATGGGTTGTTGGTATTTTTGTCTTTGTGTTTCTGCCTTGTGCTAAGAGTTTTATGCAGATCATGTTTTGCTTTTGTAATCAGAAAAAAGAATAAAGCTTTTACCATTAATTTGAGTTGCACAGCTCAGAATGTTGTGTTATCACCAGGAACCAGCTCTTAGCAGAACGGAGCTGCTCCTGTGCCTCGTGGAGCTGAGCTCTAGGTGCCCTGGATGCCGCTCCTGGGCTCCCCGCCTGCTGGCCCTTGAGGTACCCCTGCCAGCCACGGTCACTAATATGGTCCATTCGGTCCGATAAAGACCCCACCCCTCAACACCAGGAACACCTTTACAAGCGCCGTGAGGGGAAACAGCAGGAAAGGAGGTTGTGGGCTGAGGACCACAGCTGGGTCCTCACCTGGGGTTTTGGACGCACTGGGGGAACTTCCCTGGTGACCAGGCAGGGGAGAGGGCCGGCCCCCTGGGGCCAGTGCACAGTCACTGTCTAGACACATGAGAACAGCTTTCCATGTTCTTGGACTTGCTGATGAAGACGGAGGAGGAGAGCCAGGCGGTGGGCTCTGGCGGGGGGAGGTTGTAAAGCTGGGCCACCTCCAGGGCGCCTCGTCTCCACACCCCCAGGTTGTGCTGCCTGGAGTGCACATAAGACTGAGTCCACGTGAGCGGCAGGCCATGGGAGTCAGAGGCCAGTGGGAGGGCCAGGGGTGGCCAGGCTGAGGTCCGCCCGATGTAGGGAGGGGGTTGGAGTCACTTTAATCCAAACGTCCTGGAACAGTTGGACCCCAGCGTCTGGACTTGTTGGAGATACTCAGGCGACCTCCACCGGCATACCCCTGAGTTCCGGCTCCCAAGCCAGCCTGCGCCCCCCAGAAGTGGGGGCGCCTGGTGCCTCTGGCAGCCCACCACCTGGAGGCTGCGGGTCCCCGGGATTCCGAGGGACTCCCCGTCACATATGCCATCCGAGCATTTTGTGGGCTATCGTTTAACGTAGTGGCGGTGTACCACCAGCTGCATGTCCCGGTTTTCGGATAAGGAAAATGAGGCTCGGAGAATGGGCCGCACCTGCCAGGTCTTCCAGCTGGGGTCCTGCCTGGTGGGGGCCGATCTGGCAGCAGGCCCCCGACACCAGTGGGTCCAGAACCTCAGCTCCCAGCTGACACAGTGCTCGTGCTTTGCGCACACCAGCCCCTCAGGACCGCTCCCCCACAGATCCAGCTCTAAATTTGGGGTGCCTTCATCTCCTAGAACAACTCCCAGAACCCCCTGAAAGTACAGTCCTTAACAATTCTAGTTTGATTATAAAGTACACAACTCGGGACACCTGGGTGGCTCAGCGGTTGAGCGTCTGCCTTCGGCTCAGGTCATGATCCCGGGGTCCTGGGACCGAGCCCTGCATCCGGCTCCCTGCTCCTTGGGAGCCTGCTTCTCCCTCTGCCCCCTCCCCCACTCTTGCTCTTCTCGCTCTCTCTCAAATAAATAAAAAATCTTTCCAAAAAAACAACAAGCAAAAAAACCAGCACGAGCCAAAAGGAAGCCACCGCAGGGCGGGCGGGGGGAGGGGAGGGCTGGGAGGAGGGCCCTCTCCCTGCCTCTCTGCCTTCTCAGGGTTGGGCTTGTGCCCAGCGCCCGACCCGTCCCTCCACCCGGAAACGCCCCAAGCTTCACGCCGGCCCTCTGCGCCCAGAGGGGCGGGGTGGGCTTCCAGGCTGTGGTCAGCGTGTGGTCAGCCCCTCCCTAGAAACTGTCCCGGGGGACAAGGGGCTGGTTAGGGACAACAGGACACTCCTGCCTCGAGGGAAATTCGCAGGGCTTCTGCAACTCTGTGCCGGGACCCGGGACAAAAACCACATAGATTCTGCCAGAGCCGGAATCTGAATCTTAGTTTCCAAAGGATTTGCTTACCTTTGTCCCATGCCACCTTGGGCGGCCGTCTGTGCCCGTGCAGCTCCCACTGCCCTGCTCCAGGCTAGCCCCCAAGTCCTGGGGGGAGGGGCAGTGCCCCTTGCCACCTGGCGGTGGCCAGGCATTTCTGGTGGATAATGTGAACTCCACCCCTGCTTCAGCCCAGGGGACCCCTCGCCCCCGCCCCCAGCAGGCCCAGGGAGCTGGGTGGGGACAGCAGCCGGGCAGTGGGAGGAATCACACCGCTCCCATACATGTGGCCCTTCTGAGGTCAAGGTGAGCCCAGAATGACCAGGGTGGGCGAGCGGAAGCTTCTGGAGAGGGGATGACATCCATGTTGAAGGTGCTCCTTTACTCTCTGTCCTTTCCAGCCTCCACTGGCTTCATTCAGCCCACGGCCCTCCAGCACCTCGCTGCAGCCGACCTTGGTCTTTTATTTCTCACCTGATGCCCTTTGTAAACCCCTCGTGACCAGCCACCTGCGTCTACGCAGGCCTCTGTTGCCCTGGGTGCTTCTGGAATAATCTGCGTACAGTTGACGTTTGCTGACCCTAAAGACAGTGCAGGTGGTTTTCCCTCCACGTAGAGCTAGTAAGTAGTGATGTGATAACAAAGTAGATCAGACACACGGGAAGTTAGGTTTGGACCCAGTTCCACTGGGGGGATAGTGGGGGTTCCCCCACACATGCAAGCAGTTCTCCGGATCAGCAGGTATTTGAGAACTCAGCCCTATCCCGTCCCAGCATCCGATCCCACAGGCCGAGGCTCAGGCCCACAAGACCCCTCCCCACCTCACATGTCACCCTTGACCGTGGGTTCCATTTATTTGCTACAGCAGCTCACAGAACTCAGGAAAACAGCTTATGAACTGGATCACCAGTCTATCATAGAAGCACACAAGTCAGGAACGGCCAGGTGGAAGAGATGTGTAGGGCCTGGGGTGGGGAGGGGGCATGGAGCTTTCATGCTCCTGAGCTTACCTCTGTCCCCAGCTCTCCAGCTCTTCTCCAACCTGGAAGTTCCCAGCCAGTCCTTTAGGGTTTTATGGAGGCTTCCTTGTGTGGGCACGGTTGGTTAAGTCATTGGCCTGTGGCGATTGACTAAGCCTGCACCCTCTCCCCGGAGGCCAGGGATGGGATGAAAGCCCCAGGCCCAGGCCTTTCCAAAATCCCCTAATTAACATAACTCAAGACACCTTTATGCTCTTGAAATTTAGGAAATTCCAAGAGTTTTAAGAGCTCTGTGCCAGGAATGGGTGAACACCAAATGTACCAAATGGACGTTTCTTGTTCTAAGTCAGAGCGCCGCACGAGGCAAAGTGAGTGGAGTGCCACAGCCCCAACCCAGCCAGGTACCGTGTGTGGTCGCACGCAGCCCGTGGCTTTGAGAGTCCCGTCCCCCCGGAGGTCTTCCAGAACTGGGGGGCCTCCGTGGTGGAGAGTCCCCGAGGACGGCCTGTGGGTTACGGGTCTGCAAGGCTTGGGTGGGGCTGATTGGCTCCATTGTGTGGGGACAGGTGGAGGGCTCCCGTAGAGCGATGGAAGGTTTGGCCAACGCAGGTTTTCGCGCTGGCAGCATTTGGGGTACTTTGTTCTTGGATGGATTTAACGGAGGGACTTCCTTCCCTCTCACAGTCCAGGAGAGGGGGCAGCCATCGTGAGAACCTGGTGACCATCTCAGGAACTGGAAGACAACTTTGTGAGGGGTCACCAGGGAGCTCCAGGGTGCAGACACCCGTCCCGTCTGACTGAGCACGGCCTTCTGGGCATGCCGCTCCATCACTGACCGCATGCCGTGTTTCAGAGCTCAGTGGTCTGAGGTCACACTTTCGCCCCGGCACCCTGGGTTAGCTGGGGGGGCTCGGCCCGCACACGTGGCGCAGCTTCAGTCCACGGGCCTTCTGTGCTCTGGCTTGGGGACCCCCACGCGGCTGTGAGTGAATGCCGTCGGGTCACAGAGGGGGCCTCGTATGGGGGGGTCACAGGGGGGACTCACATGGGGGGACACAGGGGCCTCGCATGGTGTCACAGAGGGGGCTCACATGGGGGTCACGGGGGGCTCAGTGGGGGGTCACAGAGGGGCTCAGAGAGGGGAACTCGCATGGTGGGTCACGGGGGCTCGCATGGGGGTCACAGAGGGGGACTTGCATGGGGGGTCATGGGGGCGGGGGCTCGCATGGGGGTCACAGGGGGGCTCAGTGGGGGGTCACAGAGGGGCTCAGAGAGGGGAACTCGCATGGGGGGTCACGGGGGCTCGCATGGGGGTCACAGAGGGGGACTTGCATGGGGGTCACAGGGGCGCTCTCATGGGGGGTCAGAGGGGGACTTGCATGGGGGGTCACATGGGGTCACAGGGGGCTCACATGCGGAGTCACAGAGGGTCACAGGGAGGCTCACATGGGGGTCACAGGGGGGCTCGCATGGAGCTCACAGAGGGGGCTTGCATCATGTCACAGGGGGCTCTCATGGGGGGTCACAGAAGGGGGCTCACGTGGGGAGTCGGGGGCTCATATGGGGGGGTCACAGAGGGGGACTCACAGCTGGTGTATCTTTTATTCAGAGGTAGGCAATTTAAAACGTTTTTAAAATAAAACGAATTCCAATTTACTGTAGAGTAACATGAAAACTTTTCATAAAAATGTAAGAATAAATACAAATTGAAAACTCGCGTGCAGTGGTGGGTGAACCTCCCTCTCTGGCTTCACTCTCTCCTTTGCCCTTTAGCGCTTCGGCAGGAGAAGTAGTTACCGGTGGCAAAGCGTCTCTTTTATGTGCATGTCTGCCTTGAGTTTAAATCCTGTTTAGGTGGCAGATGCTGAAGCGATCGACATCATGTTTACCAGTTATTTATGTAAAAATCTTTGTGCTTTTTTTCTAAAAATGCATTTCATTGTTTTAATCGAGCGTCAAAGCACAATGATATATTCCTGAAAGCATTAGTTGTGAAGGCGAACACTATTTCAGGTGCCCTGTGTGTGTTTCTCGCTGGCTGCACACCCCACACGGTAGGGAAGAGTCATGGGGGTGGGCAGGTGGCGGGAGGTGGACAGAGTGACCCCCCCGCCGGGGTGTAGGACGGACAGCGAGCTGGACCGCGTGTTTGGACGTAACTGTTGTAGACAGGGACAGGTATCAATGCTTAAATACCCAGTGTCAGTCTTCCCGGCTCATGTGCTCGATCCTGACGGTGTCTCCAGCCGTCTTGTGCTTAGTCAGCCTTTTGGGGGACATGGTCTCCATCTCGGAGTAGAATGCTGTGCCTTAACGGTGCTCAAGGACACAGGTCTGTTGCAGGCTTTCCTGGGACACACAGGGCTGTGGAGAGCAGCTCCGTGCAGCTCTTGTTCTGGGCTTCTCCGATTCTGCGCTTCAGGGCGGATTCTCAGGAGGAGGTGATCCCTGGGGGAAGAGTGGCTCTTGGGGCAGGTACAGGAACTCCCACTTTCACCGACACACACGGAGATGTCACGTTTTACCGTTTTTCTTGTTTTGCTAACATGGAATATCAACATTTTAAAGTTTCTTTGGCCCATTGCTTTAATTTGCATTTCACTTACTGGTAGTTACTGTGGAGCCTCGTCTTGTGGGCTGGCTGATTGCGCAGAAACTAACAGGTTGAGGGGCCGGTTAAGGAATCTGGAACCTTCCGCTCTGTCCAGTTTATCACTGAGACCCAGGCCTGGGTCCCACAGGGGAGCCTTTCACAGAAGGCTTTTCTTTTTCTTTCTAAAATGTGTCAGTCTGTGCAGATGGGGCCTATGTTGTGTATGTGCACGTTTTTAGCTGAGTTGTCCACACACACACCACATGCTGCCTAAATTGCATTTCTCAAGGAATTTGTAGTAACGAAAGTTAAGGATGAAAGTAGAAATCTTTGGGGCATCTGGGTGGCTCAGTCGTTAAGCGTCTGCCTTCGGCTCAGGTCATGGTCCCAGGGTCCTGGGATCGAGCCCCGAGTCGGGCTCCCTGCTCCGTGGGAAGCCTGCTTCTCCCTCTCCCACTCCCCCTGCTTGTGTTCCTGCTCTCACTGTGTCTCTCTGTCAAATAAATAAAATCTTTAAAAAAAAAGAAAGAAATTTTTCTTTTTCTAAAAAATTTTAGAGAGAGAGTGTGGGCAGGCGAGAGAGCAAGTGCATGACGGGGGAGAGGCACAGGGAGAGAATCTCAGGTAGACTCCCCGCTGAGCGCAGATTCCCAACGTGGGGCTCAATCCCACAATGCTGAGATCATGACCTGAGCCAAAATCAAAAGTTAGATGCCTAACTGACTGCCACCCAGGGACCGCCGTCTTTATTTCTAATTTGCAAACTACAAAAGTGAATCTGAGCAGAGAGTAGGTTTCAAGTGCCTGGTCAGTTGCCTCGTGTCAATGTGAGCCCCACCTCATGCCCTTGGAATGTCCAACCCCAGGCTTACTGGATGAAAAGTAAATGTACCAACATAGTAAACATTAGTAACAAGTGCATTAACATGGCAACACAAATTAACATGAAAATTTGGAGAGTTTCTAGCATGTTAAAATATTTATAATCCATCCGAGTACACAGGTGTTCTACCAGCATACCTTGACAAATAACTGAAAATATGTTTTGAAAATCTGTGCTCTAATGGTGTGCACGTAGGAGAGGGAGGCACTGCTAGTAAACACACCAGTCGCGAAAACTAGCTCATGGACGACACCAAGTTCAGCGAGGGTGTGGAGCCGTGGGAGCTCCTGTGTGCACACTGCTGGCCGGACCTTCAGCTGGAGTCCCTCCGGACAACTGCTTAGCAGCATTCGTGAAGTTACATGTGTGTACCCAGAAACAGCCCGAATGTTTGTCTGCAGTGGAAAAAACAAAATAAACCACGGTATGTTCCTGCATATGACATTAAAAGAACGAGGGACAGGCATGACTCACAGACATGGTATGAAGACCAAGAAGCCAGACCCAAAGTACACATTACAGGGTTCCACTCGTGAAGTTCGGGCCAGGCACGAGGTCCTGATGATGATCCCCGGACAGCCGTAGCACAGGAGGACCTTCTCAGGGTGGGAGGCGGGTTCTATTTCTTGAGCCAGATCTGGGTACCCACGGCAAGGCTGAGCTGCACACTCGGGACAGTCACTTCTCGTGTGCACGATACTTTTCTATGGAATGCACCTTGAGATACGGAGTAAGTCATGTGGGTGTCAGTATCTTGGAGAAACCCCCAGTGGCGTGAGGAGTGGGGGAATGATGGACTTCAGGGTGGTGGGGGATTTTAAACAGAGTGCTGAGGCCTGACCTCGCCTTGCTGGCGGGCATGAAAGGCCTGAGGAGGGGAGGGAAGGTGGTCCAGGTGAGGGATAGTGCATGCAAAGGTCCTGAGGTCGGGGCAGCAGGGAGGGCACAGGGTTGGCGCTGTGAGTGACCAAGAGCCCTGGTCAGGGAGGTCAGGGAGGTCCTGACCTGAGCCAAAGCGGGGCCTCGTGCACCTTTTACTCATGCTCTGAGTGGAAGGGAAACCTAGGAGGATTTGGGGAGGGCGTTGAAATGAGGCAGCCCTTATAGGGTCACTCTGGTTGGTGTTGTGAAAAGTGGCAGGGGTCGGGTCGAAGTGGTTCCTGCAGCACTGAATTAATACGCGTGCATGTGTGCGGGTCTACAGCGATCCGCATGCCTTTTCCACACTGCCCTCACGGTGCTGCTGGGAAATGCAGCTCCTGGGGCCGCCGTCTGGGGCCGCCGTCTGGAGCCAGGCCACCAGCTGTTGCGCGAGCCCCCGAGGCGCTTGTGGTCATCCGTTCCCACGGCTTCCTGGAACCAAGCTGCTGTCCCCACTCTCGGCAGCCCCGCGCTTGGGCGATTGTGACAGAGGCTGTTGGCAGCCCCGAGCGGCGGGAGTCCTCTGTCCCCTGAAGGTTGGACACACGCATGCGGCTGTCTCGTGTGTAAGCAGAGGTGACTGACGAGAGAACCCAGCGGGGGCCCATCTCCTGCAGCTGTTGCTTAGAAAGTTCCGGGGACGAGGGAGAAGCCTAGCCCCCCGTGGAGGCCTGGCGGCCTCCTGGGAGGAGGTTCCCGGGGCAGGAGAGAGCGTGTGGCGGGGACTTGGAGCACTCCCGCGGCAGGAAGGACACAGGAGGCACTGAAGTCTGCAGCAGGCGCATGGGAGCTGGCTTCGCCCCGGACCCGGCGGCATGCCCCCGCCCCCATGCTGAGTACCTCCCCGCCAACACCTTAGGAAGGAGGCCCGCGGAATCTCCCAGCATGCCGTGGGCACTGCTTGCTGGCGTCCACCACATTGAGAAGGTTTCCTGGGCGTTGGCTGAGCTGGAGGAAGGCTCTGACGCCTGCTGGCTGTGGGGTGGGTGGTCTCCCCGGACACGTCTCAGGAAAAACAGGTGCATGCCTTAAGTAAAAAAAAGTGCCCCCAGAAATTTCCCGTGGAGTGTGTGGTTTATGTTTAACTTCACTTTATATTTAACTTCATGTAACTTGAGACCTTTTTGCTAAAACAACACTTCACCTTGTGGGAGAATCCAGAAGAGGGGTTTTTCAGAATTAGGCTGATGTTACCTTTGCCGTGGGCGGTGTGGGTGGTTCCGTTTACGAACACGAGTCTGCCGTTCAAGACCAGAGGGTTGGGGCTGGTTCGAATCCGCGGCTGTAGGGCTGGCGCGAACTCAGGGACAGAAACCAAGGCCACACGCCTGCCATGAGACCTGTGTATTTCCAGCGACTTGGGTATTTTCAACCTTGTCCTCCCTGTTTGCTCTTCAGTTTATTGTAAAACAGAAGCGTTAAAATGCTGCGATGCAGAATCACTTTTATATTATGTGTGGATACGGTCAGAGACAAAGGGAACATGCAGGTGTGAAAGTAATATTTATTAGTAGAGTGTGATGGCTCATCTGCCTCTCTGCCCAGACTTCCTGTAATTTTATTATCTTTTTAAGAATAACTTGAAAGCAAAGCTGTGAAAGATGTTGTCTTTGTGTCTCTGACCGCGTGGTTGGCAGTCGAGGCTGGGGGGCTAGACTTTTGCTCAAATACACTTAAAATTTTTAATATGCTTCGGTTTATCGTTGAAGAAGAGCATAATAATATGAATAAAGCCCCACAAAGTTGTGGTGAGAATTAGTGCGGGGCCCAGAGCAGCACCTCCTGATTGGCGGCCAGCCACCTGTGTTGGGGATGCTGTGCCGGTGCAGGTTATCTTGAAGGCGACGCTCTTGGGATTTTATGAGCACTTTTTCTTTCTTATCGTGGGAAAGCGGGTGTGTGGTTAAGTACACCAAAATAGATTTCCGGCTTGAATAAAATCAGATAAAACTACCTTTAATAGAAATCTCTCTTTCGCTGTCTCTGGCCCTTGGCAGAAATGTCTGAGGTTAAGGCGAAAACATTTCATGCATCGAGCGACCGTGGCTTTCTGTGACCTTTCCGAAGGGGCTTTGAAAATGAACCCTCACCCACAGCTTCCAAGAAGACTCACACAAAGTGACTCTGCATATTGCGGCAGCCCAGCGTGCCTCCCTGGGGCTCGTTTCTCAGCCCCGCTGGTCAGGGCATCCACGTGGTCTCCCCGTCCCCGTGTGTGACACGGTGTGGCCACTTGTCACCGCGTGGCCTGCAGAGACACTGCTCTGGGGCGTGGGCAGCTCGGTTGTTCAGGGAAGACCGGCTTTCTTAGGGTGCTTGCTGTGGGAATCCCCTGGTTGGTGTCCTGTTGAGTTCCCACTCCTTGCAGCACGATGCACAGAGCAGGACCAAGGATGAAATTTAATTTGTCAGAAACGGACTTTGATGCATTTTGAAGTTTGTGTTTGCTCAAGTTTGGGGTTGTTGGAGAACCAAGTAAGGAAGAGAGGACACTGATTTGAATGGGGTTTTGTCTGTCTGTCTAGGGGCTGTGTCTCCACAGGACTTAGGGTTGTGGGGGACGGGAGCCCAGTGGCCAGTGCTGCTGCAGGTGTGGTTTGGGCTGCCTGCCGATGGTGGAGGACAGTGGGCGCACTGGGGCCCAGCCCCGCAGTCCAGCTGCCTGGCTGGCCCGGTGAGGACAGGAGGCCAGCCCCTCCCACCACTTAAGGAGGTGTGCGTCCACGCGCCCTCTGGGTGGGTGCTGCCGGTTCACAGACTGCACCAGCCAGGACACGTGGGCATTTTAGGCAGGTTCTCTCCGACTGATTGCTGTCCCCTCTGCTCCCAGCCACGGCGGGTCAGGTGCCCGCCAGCCTCCCACACAGCGGCGGGCGCCCCAGGAGCGTCCCCCCCCCACTCCCAAGGTCACTGTGTCCCCAAGCACTCCTCGTTCTTCCTCCTGGCGGCTTCCAGCAGAGGCTGTGGCGTCCTCGTTTGGACATTTTCTCCGTCCGGCCTGCGTCGTGCTCAGGGTCCTACGGAAGTGAAGGCTGCGTCAGAGGCTGAGGGCGGTGACTTTAACGCTTCACGGAGGACTTGAGCCTCTGGTCCCAGCGACTGTTCTGGGTCCAGAGTGGGGAGAAGGTAGCAAGGACGCCTTCCCCGAAAACTCGCTCCCTGCTGTCCAGGAATAGGGGCGCACAGCCCGACCCTGACAGCAAGCTGGGGTACCCTTTCCTGATGGGGGCAGTGTCACGGTCGAGGGGCTGTGTCTACAGTGGAGTTTGCTGTCAGTTGTCGTCCTGTGGGGTTGGTGCTGGAGCTGTGCCCCGGGGCCAGGTGCAGACGCAGAGGGCACGACCTCCCACCCCAGGCGTGAGAGTGTCGGGCTTCTAGTTGGTGCGCCTGGGTAAACGACTTTAGCACTAATTTAGGTGCCAGAGAACCAAAGTTCAGGAAAGGAAAAACTAAAAATGTGCTCGAATGTGTCAGAATGATGCTGATTACAGTCATTTATGCGAAGCCCATTATTTGCGCCAGTTATCTGAGGGCATGACAACAGCTCCCCCTTACGACCCAGCACACTCGCTCTGTTTCATTCCGACGGCTTAGTCCACACGTGGCCACGGCCGCCCTGACCGTGGCTGTGTGGCTGCATCTCAGGGGCTGGGGGCGTCTTCTCCCCTGGAAGCCACAAAGAACTTTCTGGATTTCGACCCTTGAGAATGTTGTGGACTTGAGACTACAGGACTGCGTTTCTCAGACTCTTCATGGCGCATATGGGGTCGGGGGGAGACTAGAAGTTTGGAAAAGGCAGCGTGCTACGCTCATCTGGTTAGATTCTGGTCGAGAGCAGCACAGTCCTTCGGGGCGCGGAGCATCCGGAGTAGAGGGTTCTCGCAGGGAGGATTCAGGGGAACAGGAGAGCGCTGGTGAGGCCCTCAGCCTTCCGCCGTGTGCTCAGCTGGTGAAGCGCGTGCATTCTGTGGGGTGTCTGCCTCTGGGAGTGGCTGCAGGTTTCCACTGCGGGAAGACGTGCACTGACAGCACGGGGTGCAGACCGGCCCAGGGAAGCCCGCTTGCAGCGGCGGCCTCCTTCCAGCCGAGGACTCGTGAAAAACAAGCTTTCGCTGACTTGTTTGGTTTAAGGGGAAAATGAGTAGTTGTTTATCTACTGTGCTCCCGGAGTTTAAAAATACAGCCTCAGTGCCCCGGACGGTTTATGATTTGGGGGATTTGCCGAGGACTCCAACCAGGGGCCTGAGAGAGAAGGGGGGGCCTGTCCGCACAGCGTTTGCTTACGATTGTCCCAATGGTGCAAATGATGGGTGAAGCCGGCGTGCAGGTTTAGAAACATCTCGGCTGCTGTGGACAGTGGTCATTTTCCTCACAGTCTGCTGACTCTGAATCACACGTCCGAACGGGGTGAACCTTCTTCTCTGTGCCTTCAAGGAAGTTAGTGAAGAGGTGGGAAGCGTCACTGCTTCTAACTTGATTTGGGGTGATCTGGAAGGTGTGATTTGAGTGCCTTGACTACTGCACTTTTCTCCAAATGGTGATTTCAGGGATGGTTTTTGTTCAGTTTGTCTCTGACATAAGGACGTCTCAGTCTCCCGACTTGGAGAGCCCCGCTCGGACATTTTCCCACATGGAGGGATAAGCAGTTTGCAGACCGGCCAGCCCACGCCCTGGGAAGGTCACTGCACTCACCTCTCAGTGTGGCCCATTTATCTGCACACTTTCTCAGTGACCTCGCTTCCTCGTCGTGCTGGGCAAGGTGCCATTGGGAGGGATGTGACTGTTTCAGGAAGGAGAGCGTCAGGAACCAAATTAAATTTAAATCCTGCACGGCGACCACAGGAATCACAAAGGCCTTGTCTTTTCTATTCGAGCGGATAGCTCCGCGCTCCCGCTGTGGACACGTCTGGTCTTGTAAATCGCCTTAAATGAATTTCACTGTATGAAATCCGCTTTAGCTCAAGGTACAGTCTCAATGAAAACTCCTTAAAATAAGAAAAATTACGTCTGAAAAAGTCACCCTACATTGCAGTATTTCAAATTAAGCGCAAGTAATGGGACTTAAAGCCGTTGCTGCGCTCATTCGCTGGGTGGTAAAGTGGCAGGTTTAGTGGGGACGGGTGAGGCCCGCGGGCGTTGGCTCAGCTGGGGAGGTAGCGCTCAGAGCAGAGGGAGGGCAAGCAGATGGGCTCGTCGGAAGCCCGGAGTTCTGTGTCATGGAGCTGCAGGTGGGCTGTCGCACAGCCGTGGGGCCCGGAATGAGGTCCTGGGACACGTCAGCCGTGTGTGGGGCGGCGTGTCACTGTCTCTCCTGGAACCACGCAGTCCGCAGCTGTGGCCGCATCTGGTCCTTCGGGACCGCGGCTGCCTTTTGTGGACACGCGGGTGGTCACAGAGCAAATGCATTGTGCTCTGGAGGTTCATTTCTTCCTCCTTAGCCAAGACTAAAGCGAGCTTCTCTGTGGCGCTGGCTGTGGCTAGCTTCTGCCACACTGCACCGTTTCCTGAGACGGTCCCAGGACCTGGGTGAAAGTGTAAGGGCCCTGCCCCTGCAGACGAGCTCCCCCCTGCTAGACCCCCGTCTTCCGTATCCAGGCATCGACCGATGCACGTTTGGGCTTCCAGATCTTGTCTCTTGTTGAGAATGCCGCCGAGAACAACGGGTACAAACCTGTTTTTGAGGCCCTGCTTTCAGTTCTGTCTGACGTGTACCCAGAGCGGGACTGCCGGATTGTATGGTGTGGCTGTGTTTAGGTTTTGGGGCGCCTCCATTCCGTTTCCGTGGTGGCGGCCCCATCGTACGCCCCGCCCGCTGCCCTTGGCTTCTGCGTGCCCTCACCGACACGTGCTGGTTTCTGATTTCCGCCAGCGAGGTGACGTGTCACTGTAGTTTTGACTTGTATTTCCCGAACGATGAGTGGCGTTGGGCATCTCTTCATGGGCTTGTCCATCATCTGTTCGTTGTCTTCCTCGAGATGTCAAGTCCTTTGCCAGAGTTCAGTGGGGTTCTTTATTCTCTGTTGCCGCGTCGTGCATCCTGAGTGGGACTGCGAGCTGCAGGGTCAGGTCACGGTTATGTGCTGTGAGACGCTGGGTGCCCAGAATGTTGGGGAGGGGGTGGGAGACGGCGGGAAGCAGGGTCACCGCTGTGCGTGGCGACCGCGAGATGTCTAGGAAACCAGTGCTCAGCTCGGAGTCAGGGCCCTGTGTGGACTTGGCGATAATTGGATCCCTGAGGGAGCAAAGGAAGTGACTCTGGACCCCGGGTCCCCGATGAGGGGCCGGGCAGGACGGTGGACGTGGAGGGTGATGGTGACAGAGGCACCATCGTGTAGGCCTTCCGCAGACTGCAGACACCAGGAGACGCCAGTGCCACCCCCCGGGGCTCCGCACCCCGACTGGCAAGGATTCACTCCAGTCAGCATGTGTGCTGGTGATGCCAAGACACTGCAAAGGCAAAACGGTTTTTCTGGTGGCATTTCAGAGAAACAGTGCTTTTCTTAGAGAGTACATCATGAGAACATTTCACAGCTCCTTTGGTAGCTTTAAAAAAAAAAAAAAAGGACATAGGATTGTCTGGAAAAAGAAAGGATAAGCCACATGGAAGGGTTCAGGTGACTTTGTAAATGGTATCATGAAATCCCAAACCGAGGTGGATCTTTATCACCTTGTAACTTGATCATCACATAGCGGATGTATTTATTCTGAGAAGTTATCGTAAGCGTGAATGCAATTTCTAAATTACGGGAGTTTATGCTGCTTGTGAGTGTGATCAGCCAGCCAGCTACACACGCAGTGTAAAGATGTTCCAAAGCTGTGTTACCAGGTAGAAGATGGCTCTCAGTTATCGTCCAGTGTGTTTGCATCATTTAAAACTTCCTGCGTGTCAGCTCTGATTGCCAGGAGAGCTTCAAGATCACACTGCTGTCTTTTTCACGCCTTACATTTGTTGAACGCAGCGTCATTCCCCCCCCCCGCCCCCACAATGCATGTTTGCACAGGGCCCCGGGGCCACCGGCGATGCGGGGTCCCCAGCCCCTGGAAGCTTCCGTGGCGCGCCCCGTGGCAAGCTCTCGCTGGACCTCCTCCAGCTCCTGTCCGTGTCCTCAGCCCGGCCGTACCCGTGTGGAGAGCAGGGTGCAGTGTGCCAGCCCCGCCCGGCCCCAGCTCTGTTTCCAGTGCCGTGCATTTCTCAAAAAAATTAAAACTTCTAGTTTTTAAAATTAATTAATTAAAACTTCTAATTTTGTTTAATTTTGGGGGGAGGGGTTGTAAACCATTTATCATGAAGCATGTTAGCATATGAGAGAGTGTATGTAATGTGCATGTGGGGTTAAAGGTCAACAACAGCTCAAATAACCCGGCTCATTAATCACCAGTACCTTCCTGCCCCCCCCAGCGGGGGTGGGGAGGGGCCTTTGGAACCACATTCCTGCCCTTCTCCTACTGTAGCATTCTTTTTTTCTTTATTTGACAGAGAGCAAGAGCACGAGCAGGGGGAGTGGCAGAGGGATAAGCAGGCTCCCTGCTGAGCCAGGAGCCCAATGCGGGACTCGATCCCAGGACCCTGGATCATGACCCGTGCCGAAGGCAGACGCAGAACGACTGAGCCACCCAGGCGGCCCTCTAGCATTCTTAATACCAGTTTTTCATACAACCTTCACCACAGAATAACTGTTTCTTGAGTTCACAGTGTTCACATCAGGTATACCCAGCGTTGGTTAAAGGCTTGATAAATTTTTCATGACAAGAGTTGCAGTTTGTTGAGAAAGTATGAACTCTATAGATAAACGTGGGTGGGAGAGAGACACAGAACCAAAACGAGAAGAGGATGTACAGACGTGCTTTTGGGCAAAAACACTGAACCTGGATTCTAATCAGAGGAAGCTGGGAGGGGCGCCTGGGTGGCTCAGTCGTTAAGCGTCTGCCTTCGGCTCAGGTCATGATCCCAGGGTCCTGGGATCAAGCCCCGCATCGGGCTCCCTGCTCCACGGGAGGCCTGCTTCTCCCTCTCCCACTCCCCCTGCTTTGTTCCCTCTCTCGCTGTGTCTCTCTGTTAAATAAATAAAATCTTAAAAACAAAAGGAAGCTGGGAAACAGGCCCCTGGAAGGGTGGACATCTAGGGAGGTGGGACTCGGGAGAAGAGTCCCCTCCCTGCACAGGGACGAGGAGGCAGGGCCAGCGGCCGCCCTGTGAGCTTCTCGGCACCACAGTCTGCTTTGCTGATTGTTTCATGGACTGGGTTTCCTGAGGGGAGAAGGCCGAGGCTTGCTTTCAGCGTGGGGCAGGGAGGGGTGGATGCCGCCACTGGGGAGCCGAGGCCGACCTTTGCTAGCACATTCGTGCAGCTTTACCCCCTTTGCCTCAGCAGACGGGGTGATCATTACTACTTACCATCTTGTCCAGCGAGCACTTAGAGAGCGATTCATCCGTGCCCTTGTCCCTGACTGCTCCGTGAGCAGGCGGCACCAAGGGGAGACCACTGGTGGTTCAGGGAAAAGGAGCTGCACGGTCCTCCCCCCCTCCTGGGACGGGTGGTTTCCTGTGTATTTACATCTGTGCGCACACATGTCCCTAACTATGAGGCCACGCTGTCCATGCCCGTGGCCCCAGGGTGCCCATGTCTTTAAGGACCCCTTCCCTTTCTGAGTTATGCACCTGCTCACATCCTAGGAAGTCTGGGCCGTGTTGCGTCTCAATGGCATTTTCCTCTGAACCTTGTGTCTAATCCTGTCCCCAAAGGTCGGCCTCCTTTCAAGGATTCGTGTTCACAGTATGGGTGACAGGTCGGGGGGTAGCAAGGCTGCACACCCACCAGGGCATCAGGTGTGCGGCTCTGGGAAGGGGGCTTTGGCTGACTGACCATCCAGCGCTCCCCATAGCCAGTGTGGTGGAAGGCCATTCGTTAGGTTCTGCACTGATGTGCGGGGGGCGGCATAGACGCTGTTGGTTTTCGGTGATGTTTATATAAGAGCTGGTGCCCCGTGTGCTAGTCTTTCCCCGAACAGGGCACCATCGAGAAAAAATCTGGGGAGGTCTAAATGTGGAGAGGATGTGTCATGTGCAAGGCTGTTTCTGTGCTTATGGTTCCGTTCACTCGACAGGAACTCCGGAGCGTCCACTGGGTCTGCCCCGTGTGGCCAGCGGGTCCTCCCTGCTCAGTTGGTCAGGCGGGAGGGGAGCAAGCCAGGGACCACGGCGGCCACATCCACGGGACGCGCGCTGGGAGGGCGGCCTGTGCACACAGCGCTGGAGGGAAGGAGGAGGGAAGTGGGAGCTCAGACCCAAGTGGTGAGGAGACGCCAGCCCTGCAGCTTGTGGGCCGGGGACCCACTGTGGTAAGGCCCCGCGTGGCAGAACCGCACTGCTGCTGAAGGGTCTGCGAGTTCGGGGAAGCAGGAAGTGGAAGCTGCAAGCAGGAAGCGGAAGTTGGAAGCAGGAAGCGGGAAGTGGAAGACGGGCCTTGCTGCGGAACCTCCCCCACGCCCCTCCCTTCCCGCAGCGGCCTCTGCAGCCGTGAACACCTCTGCGCCGCAGGTCCTGGGTTTCTATGTGAGGAAATTAATGAGGAAACGCAGGCAGAGATGTTCCTACCATACAAACTTAATTGCCTTCTAAGTGGAAAAAACATGCATTTCTACCAAACAGAATTGATGAATGTACTTAATAGCCCGGAAGAAGAGTGCCAACCACTGACCGTCCATCCCGCGAACCGCAGTGCATCTTTGCTGTGCTAACCTTGCTGAGGAGAAGGTGTGGTGCTCCCCAGGGTGACATCAGGAATGCCCGGGACCGGCCGGCGGTCGGTCGTTTCCTCGGGAGCTGACCAGGAGGCCTGAGCAAGCGTGTGCGCCCCCCACGCACCGGCGCGTCTGCATTCAGGCGGATGAGCCGCCAGCGAGGGGCTGGGTTCCTCTCCAGGTGGCATCAGGACACGGAACCCGTGTGGTAGACGTGGGAAGTGTCTTCGGGGCCCCAGACCATCGGAGGAGGACAGCCTGGCCAGAACTGGTGATTTAACCCCATCAGCACTTTATCTTCACAGCTAACACTCTTAGTAGGCACGTGTTAGGAGGAAGGCGGTGAGCCCGCGGGAGGAGCACGGAGGGCGCCTACAGCCCGACTAGCTTTGTGCAGTGGGGAGTGGCGGGCGGTGTGGACGGCAGTGGTCAAGCCCTTACTCTCTGAGTGACAACACAGAGACTGGATGATGAGTAGAGACACTGGGGGACCATAATCAGCAAACGGAACTGCCACGGATCACGCGTGCATCTGGAGGGAGGAGGCTTTAGAGTGGAGGACTCACTCATTCCCGTGCTGAAATTTGAACCACATTCTGAAACACAAGTGGGAGTAGGAGTATTTTACCAGATGAACATGTAGATCCAGGGTCTGTCATCGGCCAGGTTTCAAAAACTTGCATAGTTTGCCCCCCAGGGGACATGTGGCCTCCGGGTTGTCAGAGTTGGGGGATCTCCTGGCGTCCAGTGGGTGGAGGCCAGGCCCCACACGTCCCGCTGTGCCCAGGATGACCCCCGACAGAGCCTTCCCGGCCAGAGTGTCTCTTTTGCTGAGGCCACAGCGTCTGCTTGAACATGATGGTCTCAGTAGGAAAACGGCTTAGATTTTGAAGCTGTTTTTGATAAGAGTGAGGACCCCAGACCGGCGGCCATACAAACTGCCTCACATGGGGGCTCAAGAGAACAGAAATCTGCCCTTTCTGAGTCTGGGGGCCAGGTGTCCGAAACCACGGGGTGGGCAGGGCCCTCTGGGCTGGGTGTGTGGAGGCGGCGGCAGCGTGGGTGTCCTGAGCCATCCTGTGTAGGGCCCACCCCACGCCAGCGTGACCCGCTCTGAACTAATAATTATTCATGACCTGTGACAATTTTAGGAAAGTAAAACCTCACTGCCCGTAATAAGGTTTTTTTTTTTAAGTTTTTCCAACCATTTAAAAATGCGAAAATCAGGGGCACCTGGGGGGCTCAGTCGTTAAGCGTCTGCCTTCGGCTCAGGTCATGGTCCCAGGGTCCTGGGATCGAGCCCTGCATCAGGCTCCCTGCTCCGCGGGAAGCCTGCTTCTCCCTCTCCCACTCCCCCTGCTTGTGTTCCCTCTCTCGCCGTGTCTCTCTCTGTCAAATAAATAAATACAATCTTTAAAAAAAATGTGAAAATCATTCTTTGTCCATGGGCAGCACAGAAAATGGCAGGCCCGGCTCTACAGCCCCTACTTCCTGGTGGGGCTGCCGTGGACCTTGCAGACTCCGTCCTGGTTTTGAGTGGTCTCCTCTCAACACACAGGGGACGGGTTTCTCCTTTCATCCACATCCTGGTGGACGCTGTGCACGTTGCAGCTCCCGGCATGGCCTGTGCGGGCTCTTGTCTGCGGGACGAACAAGACGTCCTGGACCTTCAGGATTGTGGCAGAGACTGGAATTTGAAGTTCCCACGACCAGGTGCTCAACAGGGCAGCTGTTACTGTGCTAGATTTTGGGCTGTGTTCTTAGAGCTCTGCTGAGATGGGCATATTGTCCACATGCAGGGCTGCCATGGGCGCCAGGGCAGCGCCCCGCCCTCCTGTCGTTCGTGGGGCGACTTGATGGGGACAAAGGTCGCTGGCTTTCTCCTGGCCTGTTTCTCAGCTCCCTCATCGGCGGGTGAGACGGTATCTCCCGGGGCTGTTGTGAGGTTCAGACCCGCACGTGAATGCGGGTAATGCCTGTCAACAAACAGGCCGGAAGCGTTTTGTGAAGGTGTGGCACACTCGTTAGACTGCGGTGGTCCCGTCGTGCAGCTCTAGAGTTCACACCGCGTCAGACCCCGCTGTCTCAGACGGCCCATCCCCGCCGTGGCCCGGAGACGGCAGGCAGCACCAGGCGTCCACCGCGTGCCACCAGCTCGCCTGGCGTCCTTGCCGAATCGGCATGCCTGTGCTGTGTGGTTTCTTTTAGGGATTAAAGTACAGGCCACCCCCCCTGCCTGTGTATCGTCCCAGAGGCTGACTGCGGTCAGTCGCCACGTCCCAGAACGGCTTCCCGCCGCCGAGCAGCACAAACTTCCTGGAGACCCGTCTTCACTTGTAATCGAAACAATACTCACATCCTGACGACGTTCGCTCATGGTCACCGGAAAACCAAACCCAAAACACAAGTACAACTGTTAACCCATAAAACATTAAATTGTAGGCAGGACCTCAGATTTCAATTTTCCATACAAACGGGCTTCTGACCAAAGCACAGTGAAGATTGTGAAGTGGATCCTTCAGATGCAGCCACGGCCCCCAGGGCAGCACTCCGGCTCCGGCACGAGCGTGGCGGCCAGGGCTCCTGGCAAGTCCCACGCTCCATCATGACAGTGCTCACGTGGGGGCTGTGGCGGCAGGCAGGGGTTGTGGCTGGTCACACTCTCCCGTTGGAAGGGTCAGGAAACAGGTCCCCCGCACTGGCCAGGTGGCTCTAACCAGTCTTTCCCCGGAGTCCCTAGTGCCCCACATGGTGTTTTGGGGTCACTCTGTCAGAATCCTGCTGAGCCCCATGGCCCTTAGCATGTGGCCCTCAGCAGCCAGACCTGCAGACGTGGCCTCGTGTGCAGGCGTGCTCAGAGGGTGTGCTGCACCTGATCGTGCCAACACCCTGTTCCTTCCTCCGAGGATCCGTGACGGAGCTGATGCCCTAACCCGCGTGCCCATCAGTGACCTTTCCTCAGTGACCCGTTACCCGCTGTCTGTCATCTTGGCTGAGTCACAAGTCACCCCAACCTCAAAACCTCTGGCAATTCTCAAGAGTCTGGGTCAGCAGTCCCAAGTGCAGGTGGCACCTCCTGGGCCCATCTGGCAGAGCCCCTCCCAGCTCCCTGTCGCGGCCGTGGCTCGGGCCACGTGGGCCTCCCCCCAGGCAGCAGCCTCTGCGGAGCAAAGAGGGACACAGAGGAGACTGGGCACCCCAGGCAGAGCTTCCGTCGCTGTGTCACTGAGTCTCGGAACTGACAGGTTTTGGGTCTGCATGTTTCTCTTCTTCTGGGCGTGTTCCTGGCTGCGGAACCGCTGGGTCATGTGGTAACTTTTATGGGTTTTGTTTTGTGTTTAACTTTTTAAGCAACTACTAAACTGTTGTCCAAAGCGGCTGCACCATTTCACACTCCCAGAGTACGGTGATGCCAACTCTCCCGCATCCTTGCCGATCTGGGGATAGCTGTCCTGGGGGTTGGGCACCTCACCTAGGGTCAGCCACTCCTGATGACCGAGCCACGACCTGCGGTAAACTGATAATAGAAAGGTATTAAAATTGCTAAAATTAGAATTTTAATGTGTGTGAGTTATAACTGCTTTGAGAAACAGTTACAACTGCTTTGAGACGTGTAATCCCACGTCTAAAAACTGCTTTTTAGACGTGGGATTACACTGTGGTCTCTGGGACACAGCCCAGGACGCGAGGGTGAAGGTGGAGAGGTTGCTCCAGGAGGAGCAACCCCAGGTGGGTAGTGGGGTGCATCCACTTCTCGTCCCAGTGGGCAGCACTTGGCTATGACCCTGCCAGGGAAGGGAGCCCCTCACCCAGCCCCCGGGGGCAGCCGCCCTCTCCCCATCCCACGCGCCCCCCGGATACCTGACCCCACTGTATCCTCTCCGCGTTGGTGCTGGGACTGAAAGTCGGGTCTGTCTCGCTCCAGCAGAGTTTCTCAACTGGGAGTGATTTTGTCTCGACCTCCCCTGCCCCCAGGAACCTCGGAACATCTGGAGACCTTTTCAGTCGTCACCACGAGGAGGGGGCGCTGTTGGCATTGTGTGGGCAGAGGGTGGGGCGCACAGGGCGGGTGGACCTGCTCTGCAGGCGCTCCTCTCCTGGGTGCTCCTTCCCTGCGGGTGTGCGGACGCCGTCCCCCGGTTCAGGAGCACAGACGTGACCCCGCTCTCGGGCTACGTCAGCAGGTCGCTGCACTTAAAACCCGTAACACTTCCCTGTCACCATGGGCGGCTCAGCCAATTGACATTCACCCTGACGTCAGAGTTGGAGTCCGACTTCTCTCTCCCTCGTTTGCTGTGTTACAGATGCTCCGAGAGCGTCTGGAAGGGCCTTGGAGCCTGTCTTGGAAGCTTTTGTTTTATTTTGTTTTATTTCATTTTCTTATAAAGCCAGTTCCTTTTACTGCTGTTTGACAGAGTGATGTCAAGTTTGAAATGGCAGATTCTTACTCGAGTAGCGGTGTGTTTGTTTCTGTATTAGAGAGAGAGAATGGACCGTGAGTTTGCCCTCGGGGCCGCGGTCAGCACGTGGTGACAGTCTCGTGTTTCCCACGTGAGCTGCTTTCACGTAGGAAGGACGCCGGCGGTAGAAGACAAGGCGTCGCACAGCCGGCACGCCGTCCTGTCGTGTCTGCCCCGCGTCCACGTGCCCCCACGGCAGCTGCAGCTTGGCGGGCTTCGGGGACGACCGGTCGGAAGCTCTGTCGACGACAGCGTGCTGCCCAGTCCGGATTCGCGGGAACATCTGTGACCAGAGCAGGAGCTGCTGTGTTTCTCAGCCGCGTCCCCAGGCGCGTAGCACGTGGGGAACACAAGCCACGTATTTGCTCTCAGGACCTAGAACTCACGGGAGTCGTGTCACAGGAGGGCCGCTCGGTCCGAGGTTCCATGCTCCCGTCCCTCTGAGGCAGGGATGGCGGCCCCCGCGCGCCCGCTGGACCACCCGGTGCTGCCGCAGCTTTTGGTGACTTAAAGGGAAAAGCTCCTTCAGGTAGAAACCTGCGTTGCTGGTGACCAAGTTCTTGTTTCAGTATTGCTTTTTACGAGGATTCTGTCCTAACCTCAACATACCTACCTAATCTTTTCCTGACCAGTCAAGGCCGACATTAAGTCCACGTTCAAAGCCGGCGTGGTTCCTCCCTGTCCAGAGACGTAAGGTTCCCGGGTGCTGCGTCGCGTTTGGTTAGGACGCTTAGGATGGCAGCATTCATAGCAGCTGATATTTATTGCTCTGATATGAATTTGACAGACTCAAGCTGGGATGGAAAATGCAGTGGCCTGGGAGGGATGAGAGTTACTTTTTTACATAGTAAATGTTTTGTGCGTTCGTCGCACAGGTGTTTTTCATAGTTACGGTGCTGTGGTGGCCACACCTTCACATCAGATGTCCTGGCTTGTGCTGGTGTGGTTTTCAAAAGGCCTCGAAGCTCCTGGGCTCAGCAGGCTCCCTGCAGCAGGGTGCGAGCCTGTTTTCCTGCATCCCCGTGGCTGCCCTGGGACGGCGGCCCCGCCGAGTGACACACCTGCCACTTCCGCCGGTTGCCTGCCTGGCTCTCCCTGCATTTGAGTTTCTGACCCTGATAGAAGATAGAACCAACATTAAACATGATCCCTGTTGCTATGGAGTTGGGATCTTATCAAGATCCTGAAAACTAACACCTCTGGGGTTTTTTATCCTCCTCTAATCATGCGTCCACAGCATGAGTCCCTGGAATCATTCCTCCGCGCTCCTGGTCCTGACCGGCTGGAACAGCACACCAGGCCCTTCGCCTTGGTTCAGCTGGGCTGGGGGGTCATGCGCAGGGAGCCAGACCCCCGGGTTTTACCCTGGACCTGCCCCCTCTGGCAAAGCTACTTTGTCTTGCTGGGGCTTTCTATTCCTTCATCTGTCTGATTGGGTAAAAGGGTCGCCACCTCCTTGGGACAATCAGCCATCAAATTCCATGGCTCCACGTAGGCACTGAACGTGTCCTTTAAAAATATCGAGGTATAAGAAATGTTTTCAGAAAGATTGGTAAATTGCTCTCTGTTTCCTATTAAACTGCTACCCTGGGGTGCCCGGGTGGCTCATTTGGTGAAGCGTCTGCCTTCAGCTCAGGTTGTGACCTTGGGGTCCCGGGATCGAGCCCCACTTTGGGGGGGGGTCCCTGCTCAGCAGGGAGCCTGCTTCTCCCCTCCCCCGTTCATGCACTCGTGCTCTCTCTCTCTCAGATACATAAATAAAATCTCAAAAAAAAAAAAAAGATAAGCATGGACGTTAAGTGTGCAGAAAACACGTTGCCTTTCCTGTGACTGTTTCTGGCTTCGTAAATCCTGGCAGAAGCGGTGGGGTTTTTCTCTTGCAGCTGTCAAGCTGGAGGCCAGGCTCGAGGAAGGCCGTCAGGGCTTGGCATGGTCTTCGAGGGAGCGAGCCGCTCCATTCATCACAGACTGTTCTGCCCTCGAGTCAGCAAAACTGCCTGAGAGGCCAGGGCTTGAGTCTCCAGCGGGGGTTCGGAGCGCTTGTGATAAAAACTCCCTGATGTTGTTAGGCAAGGGGAAGGGAAAGCCCCCGATGGGGTCCCGGGGTGTGACGGCGGCGGGGTGCCCCGGGGCGTCCCTGAGTGGCTAGCCCTGCCTCACTCCCCACCCACCAGCTGTTGTCACTCGACGTGACCCTCACACCCACTTAGGCTCAGATGGCGGAGTCTATGGAATGATTTGATTCAGGATCATAAAGTTCAAAACATCAGAAACAAAATTTACGAATGCTCCCAGTGTCACAGGATTTGCATGCTGGGAGGAAGCTGATGGTTGTGTTCATCCAGGACGGAACGTGACTTCTTGCCCAGAGCTCCGTCCCAGAGGCTGAGCTCTTGGGATGTCACGGTGTTCGTCCACGTGAGGGTTCCCGCTGCACCGGACTCGGCTCCCCTTGCAGCCAGTCTCCCAGGCTCAGAGTGGAGGGGCAGCGTCCTAGCGGGAGAGTGACCAGGGGTGCAGGGGGCCCTCCTCACTGGTGGGAGCCGCGTGCGTGCCAACGGAGAAACCCCCGTGAAAGTCGCTTCAGACGTGGGAGCAGCGTCCCCAGACCTGGGTGTGAGCCGGTCTTCACCATTGACTCCTGCTATCGTCCTAGATCACGGCCCACCTCTGGGCTGCGCGGGGTGTGGGCGCAGACTGTTCCCTGTCGCCTCCTGTTTCTAGAGAACTGGAATATAAAACCCCGTTCTTCGTGACGGCCATTTCTGATTTTTCGTGACTTACCACGTCTATTACAACAAACCCCAGGTATATTTAAAAATATCAGCTGTTACATAAATCATAGGGAGATTTTACTTTATGTTCTTAGGAACTTCGCCAGGACCTGTTACCATTTTGTACAGTCACACTGACGGTAGTAACATACGGAAGGCAGGCGTTTCCGTGCGCGGTTGTGCCGGAGTCTGGGGGTAGCCGTGCATTCCTGGGACGCCCCTCCACGGGCTTCATTGCCGGCTGACATGCAGGTGTGGGTCCTCCCATCTTCCTTTAGAAACAGCTTTGTGGCGGCATGTTCCTCATGGACCATGTAGCAAGGGGGACATTAGGATGTGTTTGTCGGCAGAAGGGACCCGGGGTCTGACTCTCCCGCCACCAGCAGACCCCAGACAGGTCGCCTGGAGCAGCTCATTGACTTGGCTGTTGGCTAATAACCCACCACAGGGACAGGCATCGACCGCGCCCCCTGAAGACGCCCCTGGAAGCCGTGTGACACCCTTGCCCTCCCAGAGGCCGTGTGACTCCAGTGACTTTAACTGGGGTGAGCTCCGTGTCCTCCTTGACATCCGTGTCCATCTGTTTGGTGGTGGGGGCAGACACAGGACGGAATATGAAAAGTGTATGTTCGCATTAGAAGGCCGGCTGGTGTGACAGATGCTTTGCTTCCCAGGAGCATTTTTCATTCGGTGTCTACCACCTGCTGTTGGTCCTGGAAGAGCAGTAATTCGGTCCCACCTTCCTTTGACAGGCCAACCTGCATCATCAGGATCAAGGACACCATCTGTGAGGGTTCGTGGCCACCGCTGCGGCGGGTCAGGGCCTCTGGGCTGCGCGTGGTTCCATGTTGGATCCAACGCAGCTGCGGCGTGGGAGCGTGGGGGTCCCCAGCAGGATCCGCAGGACCTGGCCTCTTACACCTGGGACGGTGGTCAGGAGACTGCCGGGGTGTGTGGGCAGGAGCCCGTGGGCTCTGCAGTGGAGTCTGGCTGCAGGGACGGCATCATGGAGACCCACAAAAAGTGTAGCAGCCGTGAGCACGTACCACCTTGCTCTTGGTGCGCCGAGAGCAGAGCTGGGCTGCAGACGGCCCGGCTGGTGGAGGAGGGGTCGGATCAGTGTGCCCCTTCCCCTCCCTAGCCTTCTGCAGCCAACCCCGCCCGGGGCCCTTACCTGTCTCCCCCGCCGCCCCCGCAGTGTGCAGCCCCTCACCTTACAGAAAACGCAGCCTCGCTGAACATTGGAGCTGTGGGTGGGTGGGCAGATGCACGGGCCCCTAGGGAGCCCCCACCCCCGTGGCTGCGCTCCAAGAACAGCCCTGGCTGTGTGGTGGTCTCCGCCCTTCGCTGACAACCCCATAGCACCACGGAGGGCCTCGTTTTACCCAGCAGCCTCCTCCTTGGTCTGAAGCAGGCTCGCCCCCCCCATTCCCCTCCCTCCCCAGCTGAGAGTCCTACTGTGAGGATGCTCAGGAACCCTCACATCCCTCCTGCTGCTGGGGGCCCCGCCAGGGTTGCTGACCGGGAGCAGGGTGGTCCACTGCCCCATGGCCCTTCAGAAAGACATTGCCGGCTCCCACCAGCTGTCTCCAGGGAGGCCCCGTGGCTGGCCTGGTGTCTGTCAGAACTGGACGCCAGGAGCCCTCCTCCTGATTGTGCTCTGCCTGCTTGTCATCCGGGGCTGGTGGGGGGCCTGGATGGCTGCCCTCCAGGATCACCAGAGAGGTCAGATTGTTGCTGCGTACCGCTGGCGAGAAGGAGCTCCCGGCCCTGTCATCACCTGGTGCCCGGGGCCTGTCCATGATAGTGCTCACCTCCCACAGAGGCCCGGACACGACAGATGCACCCTCCTTCTGTCAGCTTCTGGAAGCTTCTCTCACTCACCCCCTGGCCTCTGCTGCAGAGCCTGGGGGCTGCCCTCTGGCCTCTCCTCTTGGTCCAGCTCGCCCAACCCCGGCCCGGGCCTGCATTCAACCACTGCTCCTCTGGAGTGTCTGTGACACAGGTGGATTGGGAAATGGCCCGAAGAAGGAAGAAGAAAGTACCGACACTCCCTGAGTGAACCTGAGTCACAGACGAAACAGTCACGTGTCCCTGCGGAGAACAGGACGGCTCTCGCGATGAGTCACCAGCTCTTGAAATGAAGGACCATTGATGTTGGGCTGCTGTCGGGAAGTGAGGGGACTTGTTGGGCAATGGTCAGTCACCCCAGGGGCCCGCGCCTCAGTCCAGCCAGGGCCTGACCTCTCGCCCCCATCCCCGGGCTTGTGGAGGACGGCGCCCTGGCGGGCGAGCTGCCCCCTCCTTCCAACGAGGGGCTTGTGTGCGCCCCCTGCAGCCTCACTCCAGGCGACGGGGGATGGGGCGGCGGCACCCGGCGTCTCCAGGGGTGGCTACACAGCCCACGGAGGTGCCACGTGTGGCATCTGAAAACCGTAAAGACACATGCGAAGTGAATTTCGAGAGTACGTTTATTTCACCCAATACTGTCCAAAATGGTATTAACATGAAATCAACGTGAAGATTGTTAGGCTTTTGTAGGTTCTTGGTTTCATGCTGAGGCTTCAGATCCAGTGTGTGCCTCGGATTCGGCACCTCTTCCTGGAGTGGCCACAGCTCAGGGTCAGGAGCCTTGCGCTGTGAGGGGTGACCCTGTACCGGTCTCCGGCACACCCCTCCTGGCCACACACGCCACGAAACTGAGCGGGTTCCCTGACTTCTCCTGACCTCTGGGCTTGGGTTGCTGTACTGCGGTTATTTTCCCCAAAACTATACTTTGGGGCTCCAGAGACTCCCGCCAGACTCAGGCAGCCTGTGTGCAGACGGGGCCGGGGGCGGGGGGGCTGCTGAGCCCAGATTCCCGCCTGCAGTGCTGTATTTCCACACCCAGTCCTGCACGTGCCTTCAGCACACGTGCACTCAGAAAATCCGTCTACACTGCAGCGGAAAGCATAGGATTTCAGCCGCTAAAAGCCTACGTGTATCCCAACATGTTCTTGTTTGTGAATTCGGTACATTTGCTTCGTTTTCTGGCTAATTCCCTTCTAGAAGGAGAGAATCCGTAGTGAGACATGAATACAGAAATCGTGTGGCTTTAATGCCGGCCTCCTGGGGGGCGGTTTTTACAGCACTCTGTGAAGAACCAGGGTTGGCACTTGACTGTCGCCCACTGTCCTCCATGGGGGTTTTGCTCTCGCCCTGTCTCCTCAGCTGCCGGGTGTGGTGTCCCCTTCTGCTGCCCTTGGCATGTCCTGGTGCACGTGCTCACGGAGTTCTGTGTCCCTACCACTCTGAACCGTCCAGGTCAGGCGAGGCCAGGGCAGGCTGAAAGTCACTTGTGGTTAGAATTTTTATTTCGATTCTGGACTCAGTAAATTTCAGCTTAGGTCAGCTGACGTTTAACAGTTTCCAGATGGTCAGTGTTTTCAGATGATGTGGAGTATCCCTGGTGCTTTTGTGATCCAAGTGGTTTTGTGTTTAGAAATGTGTTCCTAGCGGGAAAATGCCCCACATTTGCCTGGGAAGGAAAACTGGGTGTTAATGACTGATGATGGTAGGAGGTGGTGCTGACAGAGACGCCGGGGCTCAGGTCTGCTAGGAACAGAGGGAGCCATGTGCCGAGCCACAAGGTCCAGGCCCTGCCCCCCCCCCCCGCCCCCCGGCTGCCGAGTGGCTGGTGGTTCGCAGCAGGGAACATTGATGTTGCTGATGCAGCTGGAGCCTGATTTTAATTATTGTACCCCTGCGAGGCCTGCAGAAGCAGGGCGGAAACCAGGAGGTGCGGGCTGTGGGGCTCAGCACACAGTGGCGGGCGCGTGGGCTGGGGGCTGGGAGGGCAGGCGCCAACCATGTGCCATCTCCATTGGGGCGCTGGAACCCTTGCGGAGAATGAGCCAGAAGAGGGCCTATTTTTAGAAACACCTGAGCTCTGTATTAGCTTCTTACCCATCAAACAGGAAACGGTGCATTTGAAAGCTATAAACAGACTCGAGAACCATGACTGCTTTGTCATTGGATCCTTGTAACGCAGTGGTTGTCGGGAGGACCACTGAAGAGACTGTGCTCGGGTTACATGCTTCTGTTCCAGCCCCAACGTGTAATTTCGCTAATCGGTTTGGCTTGTTTTAGTGGACATTCGAAACTCCCATTAGGTGACAACACAGGCTGAAATCGATTTCCAGCATATTCTTAACAGTCTCTTGTGTCCTGTGTGCTTTCTGACCGGCACCGGGACCCACCCTCATCCTAATGGAGCTCCGGCCGCGCTGGCAAAGGCCCAGGTGCTGCCGTGAGTGGCCATTCGGCCTCATTCTGATGGAATTCTGAATTTGGAGGCCTCTTGTCGTCCCTGGGGTGGCGGGGGGGGGGGTCTGCACGGACGTGCGGGGGGCCACAGTCCTGCCCAGAGCTGAGTGGTCCCACGTGGTCTGTGCTCAGAGTGTGAGTGGACGGTGCCTGCGCTTGGTGGTCCACCCCGTTTCACTTGGGCAGCAAATTCCAAGTTCCTCAGCTGCCAGGCATGCTCCTTTGGAGACACCTTGAACTCAGGTCTACCTGTTAGAAAATGCATCTTATTAAAAATGGAACCTTGAGAACGTTATCTGGTTTCCCCAAACTGGAGTGAATCTGGTAGAATCCGTGTCTCTGCCGTGAGAGGGAAGTGGGGGCAACCCCAGCAGGTGTGGGGGTGCAGACCCAGCGCGGGGGTGAGCACGCCCACGACCCTGCGGATTTGGGGGGAGAGCTAACCAGCGACGTTACTGGGATATAGTTCACATGTCCCAAAATCCAACTCTTTAAAGGGTACAATTCCGTGGTTTTTAGTACATTAACCAAGTTATGGGACCACCGCCACAGTGTAGTTTGACAACATTTTCGTCATCCAGTTCCCATTAGCACCCACTCCCCCGCCAGCCACTGGTCACCTCGCATCTGCCTTCTGTCTGTGGACTTGCCTTCCAGGCCTGCCATGTAGACAGAGTCGCGGCGTCCGGGCCTCCGTGACTGGCGTCTGTCGCATGTGGTGCCGTGTAGACGGAGTCGCGGCATCCAGGTGTGGTGTCTGTGGCATGTGACGAGGGTATGTTTTCATTTCTCTGATAACTGTTGGGCATCTTTCCATGTGCTGTTGGTCATTTGTAGATCTTTGGAGAAATGTCTATTCAAATCCTTGTACTGGTCTTTTTGTGACTGAGTTTGATGGTCTTCCGTGTACCCCAGGTACAAATCTGCTATTAGCTACAGTTCATGAGTGTTTTTGTCGAGGAGCCATGGGGACCTTTCAGGTACCCTTAGGGCTTGTTGACCTGTAGTTCACCTGTGTCTTGTGGTCCCCAAGGAACACGGAAATCTGTGGGGCGCTCCAGGTCATCGCCCACCACCTCCCTGTGTCCTGAGTGGGTGTTGGACAGTTTCTCACGGTCTCCCAGGTGATGAGGTGCGGGCTGCTCGCTCCCCGACCCCGGAATAGAGCTGCAGACTGGGACCCGCTTCCGTGCCCTCTGGAATGGGCCCTCAGCACGAGGGTGTCGTGACCACGGCTCTGTGATTTCCTTATGCTGAGTCTGAGGCTAAGGGTATACAGACGGCGCTCTGCACTTTGAACTTCGCACACAGCGCGGGCTCTGTGGTGCCTTCAGACTCCCACCGGAGCCTTTGTTTCCGGAGCCTTGTGGGGTCCCCTGGCTCCAAGCCCAGCACATTCTGGCTGTGCTTCCCCTCCCTTCTGAGCAGACAAGCTGGATGCCCTTGCGACTTCGTGGGGTTAGCTCTGTGCAGGCCTGCTGGTCACCGTGGGTCCTAGGCCAAGCCTGGGAAGACAGCACAGGGGGTGGGCTTGGCCTTCCATGCACTAAGGTCTGGGGGGCTCATCACATTCAGCCCCTGAGCGTAAGTCTGTCGTCCACACCTGCACAGCCCTCTGGGTGACCCAGGGCCTGTGTTAGGGGCACATGCAGGTTCCAGAGCCCCCACCACCTTCACCATGCTCTGCCCTGCTGTCCGAGGGTGAGGGAGAGATTTCACAGCCCTGGGTGAAGCGGGGACCCGAGGGGAGGCGGGTACCACAGCCACACGGTGTGTGTTCCAAAGTCAGCAGAGGCTTGGGGTGGCTGGTGTGTGCGCGAGGGGTCTGCAGCCCGCTCTTCCCCCCCAGTCTGTGCCACCCCAGTGCAGCCTCCGAAGGCCCCCCCACCCCCTCCCAGGTCACCCCTCCATCTCTGTCCCCAAAGAGAGATGCCCAGGCAAAGGGAAAGAGCCCGTTCCCTCCGCTGCTGGTGGCGAAGCATTTCCCTCCCTCCGCGATGCACCCGGCGGCGAGGGAGTGTGGCCCTCCCCTCTGAAGGGCGCTCGCTCTCCAGGCCCAGCCTGTGATCCCTTCCTCTGCATCCGTCCAGTCCAGCGGGACAGGAATGGCCGTGAGGTTTCTGCCTGGTGCGGGGACACTGCAGTGAAGAGAGACAGGCAGGTATGTTTATTTTGACACTTTGTAGATTTAAAATTAATCGCTGAAACAACTCTGCATTTATAATTTGGACATGTGACCTGCTATTTTGCTTGGCGGCAGGATGTAAATACCCTTGAAATACTGCTATTTGTAAGGAGTGTTAATCATGTCTCTTGGGAAGATGTAGTTGATTTACCGCATTGCAAGTTAGGCGGGTGGAAACGAGGAAGAGCCCACTCTGAGAGGCAGTGCCGTAGATTGGCACTGCCCCGTGGGGTCATATTTGAGGTGTTACGTGATCATGTGGAAACTGCACGTGTCCGCTAGACAGTGTGGAGGGTGTGAGTTGGCCTTGATAATGTTCATTCCGACTCTGCCTCCCTAGGGACGGGGGACCCCCACCCCCCGCCCAGGGCAGCGGCTGCCTCCGCCTCCCTAGTGGGGCTAAAAGTCAGTGGCTGGAGAAAGGTTTTCAGGATTTTCATTTTGTATTGAAAGTTATATTTTTGTGTTTCTTTCCTTTCCTGGTTCCTTTACCATGTGTTCTTTTTCAACATAAGTTTGCAAATCTGCAGGCATGAGAAGCCCCCTGGCTGTGTCCTGAGAAATAAAAGGATATCAGGGGCACCCAGAGGTTGATGTATGAAGCTCTTACGAGGCAGTTTAGTCAGCACCCCCGAAATGGGAAGGCCAGCAGGAAGTGGCGTGGGGCAGTGGGGGAGGGCTCGCACGGCTCAGGTGTGGCCTGGCCCTCGTGGCGCCAGGTTCCTGTAGGGCGCGGGCTCCTGGGAGGGCCACGTCCCGAGTTCTGCCAGTGAGGGGCCAGCTTGTTCTCTCTCGGGGATCTTGCATTTCCCGAGTCCCTGGTGAGCGTGTCCGGAAACACAGGTGGAGTTAGGAGACCAGGTTGGTCTCTGTTCTCAGTCTGCACGGCCGTCTCGCAAAGCCAGGCCCTAACAGGAGGTTCGGAGGAGGCGTTGGCTGAGGGAATGTGCACGCGTGTGCTGGGGGCACACCTGGACGCTCCTTACCCCAAGAAGGTGGGGATGGGCAAACCAGTGGTGCATGAGCAAAAAAACAAAACAAGCTGATGTGAGGCTCTCCTGAGCTCAGCCAACAGAGGTGCTGTCGCTCACGTTACCCCATCTGTGTGGCTTCAGGAGCGCGGGCTCCCTGACCCACAGCGAGAGGGGGGCAGAAGACCCCGGACTCCCGCATGGCTGCCCGCGTCATTTTGTGCTCTGTTCATTGTCGACAGCTGTGGGTGTGGGCTGTCCTCAGGCTGCGAGGAGCTGCATGAGGCTTGTGTTCAGCGACAGCCGAGCCCGAGCTTTGATCTGACCCGCTCTTCTTCCTGTGTCCTGTCACAATGACCTCCTTTTTCCCACCGCTTCCCGTAGCCCAGCAGGCGTGAGCTGGGCCGCCGGCCTGGGGGGGGGGGGGACGGGACCCCGAGCTGGGCCGCCGGCCTGGGTGGGGGGGGACGGGACCCTGAGCTAGACGACTGTGTGAGGCTTTATTTTAGCTTCCGTCTGTAGCTGTGGTGTCTTGGTACCTCTGTGCTGACAACGTAGGGTCGGGTGAATGTTGTCAAGATTCTTCTGGTCAGAAGATGTTTACCTGTGCCTCGTGGGCACGACGCTTTGAATAATATGAGGACAGGTCAGACCCCAGCTGCCTGTCTTCCAGGAGAGCCCTTGAGCAGGGAGACGGGAGACGGCTCACAGCTCCGTCCTGCACTCACAGTCTTACCCTCTCATTAAAGACCTGCTCCCATGCGTCTAATGGGCTGTCTTCTGTTGGAGGCCTGAGGGTCGTGCTGAGCACTCCGTCTGTGCAGGAGCCCCGCCGTGTTCTTTCCCCTGACGACCAGCTTGGAAGGGCTTCCCCGCCCGCTCCCGCTGGGGGTGCAGACTGCCCGCTCAGACCGGTCCCTTGGGGAGCATAGCCCGTGCGGGTTGAGTGAGATCGGGGCAGCTCAGGCCTCGGCAGGTGGGACCTGGCGCAGGTTCTGTGGGTGAGGCTGCGTGTTAGCCAGCACTCTGGGGGTGGCTGTCACCCCACTAACGCCACTCTGTTTCCCTCAGTGTGCTGGAGAAGAGAACTGGGTGGACAGTCGGACCATCTACGTGGGGCACAGGGAGCCCCCTCCAGGTGCTGAGGCCTACATCCCACAGAGGCACCCTGACAACAGAATCGTCTCCTCCAAGGTGAGCTTCTGTCTGGGACCTTGTCTCCTATGGGCCCTGTGGGGACGGCGGTTACCCGCTCTGCTCCTGGGGCTGTCGCCGTGGCCGCTGCCCACCCCACTGAGCACTGCGGTTGGCGTCTACATGGGGCTGGCCCACTCGTCCATAGCTTGTCCCCACAGCTGGTGGGACATGCATCCTGTGTGTTAGACCATCTGTCCTTCACGTCTCTTTAATTATGCCATGGACACAGGAGGCCTACCTCTGCCACTAGTGAGTTTGCTGCCTGGCCACGTCCCAAGCCACCCCCGCCAGGTCTCCTCACCTGTAGAGACGACACTAAATGTCCCTGGTGGCAGGAGGTGCGTGTAGCCCCCTTGTCAACAGGAACACTGGCACGTGTCCCAGTCTGTCAGGTGGTGTAGTAAGTGCCACAGGAAGGCTGTGATGGGGATGTCCTCACTCAAGCGAAGCACGTGTTCTCGACTGGAGCGCGGGAACACAGAGGCACACTTCACACACTTGCTGAGTCACCGGTCAGTGGCTCTCCAGGACAGCTTTGAACGAAAAAGGTAAATGATGGCTTCCCGGATTTTGGAGAACTTTCCCTTTCGACGTACACACCCATGCGTCCATGAAGACATGCGCACCCATGGCTGTGTGTCGCAGGTGTGCACACCTGTGCAGTAGGCCCACCAGATCCCTATGTGGCTGCCTCACATGTCTGGATATGCTATCAAAGATTGCCCTAAGTTTAAGAATACCTGAGAACAGAAAAGCTTTGCTCTTCAAGGCTCTTTTTTTAAGTGGACCAATTTTATTTAAAACTGTGATGGAAAATAACAGTGATGATGATCCTAGCTTCAGTTCTCCAGACTCACCATGTGGACAAGCAGATTGCTCATCACAGAAATCCCACGCGGTGTGCATGGTACGTGGTCGCCCAGAGGGATGCGTGCGGCACGTGGCCGAGCAGGACCTACCTAGGGTTCAGGGGTCTTTGCAGCAGTGACCTGTGTAAACCTGAGCGGTCTCAGGTGGAGCGTACTGAAGACTGCATCACCGGTGGGCCCGACACAGGAAAGGAATCTCAGTCACACTTCTTAAAAATCAGCTCCTGCGCCGTTCAAGTGCTTCGAGAGTCAGGGAAGTGCGCTGGACGCCACAGCTGCAGGTGCCGCATGAGCTGGGCAGGGCAGGCGGCGGGGGCAGGTGACGGGACTCGAAGCCGCCCACACTTTCCAGTGTCCAGCCAGCAGGACATTTGTCAGGCCCTTCGGACGCCGATGGCTTCCTGCTGCGGTTGGTTTCTCTCTCTAGGGACAAAGCCCCCAGTGCCTTTCGGGTCGATGTGGAAAGTTCTGCACAGGGCTGTGCAGAGGAACCTTCTGGAAGACAAAGCCTCTGGTTGACTGGGGCCGTCTGAGGGCCTTCCTGATGCATTTGGTGGAATATAGCCAGACGCTGAAGGATGCTTTATTTAGGACAAAAAGCCCCATCAGTGTTTTAGGGGAGACAACCAAAAGCAGTGACTTCTAAATCCTATTCCTGACTCTTTGTGCTCTGACTCAAGTTGCAGAGCCAGTTTATTACTTTCATTTTTTTCTTTCAAATACTCCCGCAGTGATTTTGAGGTGCTTTGTCATCTTCCCACCTTTTCTGTCCCTGGGGTGGCACCCACTGTCCCCAGGTGCCCTACCCGCACCAGGGCTACCAGCGCTGTCTCGGTTTCTGACAAAGCGGTGGAGGAAGGAGCGTTTGAGCCAGACTTGCAGCGTCCCGGGGTTTTTCACAATGAGTCCTTCTCAGGAAAGCTCCTTCGGAGCAGGAAAAACTGAGTCAACATCCTTGCAAGAGGCAGGTCAGACTGAGGCCACACAGACGGAGCCTGTGTCTCCGCTCAGAGCGGGAGGGGCCCTGCATCCACGTTCCTCTTTGTTCCGAGAGGACTCGCCCTTCCTCGGAGAGGCGGGGTCAGTGGCTCAACGCCCGTCCAGGGGGGATGATGGTGTGTAATTTAAGGAGAAATCACGTACAGCACAGCCTCTGCGGCTAATCAGAGCCTGTACGGAAGAGGCTCTCAGAAGGCCAAGGATTGCGCACGAACTCTGTTGGCGAGGTGGACAGTAGCCGTGACATCTGCCAGCATGTAGAGCACGTAATTGCTTTCACTTAAAGACAGCTCAGGGTGTATGGAAAAAACAACTTAATTAGTAAAACCTAAGTCCCAGCAGGTGTGGAGAATGTGTGTTGTAACGTATGTACGTTTTCTTGGGAAGACCACATTTATCTTAAAAGACCACCAGGACTTTGTCCAGGCAGAGAAGCCTCACTCCGCACCGCAAGCTTGATTGTATTCAGTCGGAGAGCTTTCACACGGGAGTGAAAAAGCCATCCCACCGTGCTCGACTTAGACCTGTTTCATGGGTGGGCCGATGTTGGCCTCAGTGATTGATGAGAGTTCGATTTCCTTTCTGGGAGACACCCTGGGCAGGTGTCTGGGATGAAGGAGAAACAAGAGCCCACTCCCCGGCGCGTCCGCTTCCCTTTGCCTCTGACGACGTGCAGAGCCCCGCACCCAGCGGCTGCTCGAGCTCACGGGCAAGCAGATCCCAGCTTCAAGGGAAAGACCGGTCAGGGCACCTGGGTGGCTTAGTTGGTTAAGCGGCTGCCTTCACCCCAGGGTCCTGGGATTGAGCCCTGCATCGGGCTCCCTGCTCAGCAGAGAGCCTGCTTCTCCCTTTCCCTTTGCCTGACACTCTGCCTACTTGTGTTCTCTATCTCTCTGCCAAATAAATAAATAAATCTTAAAAAAAAAGAGAGAGAGAGAAGGACCAGCCACGGCTTCAGCAGTTTCACGAGATTGTACTTCGGGGCACAGAATGCGTGTGGCTCCCAGCTCTGACCTCAGGACACTACAGGTAGACGTTAGGCTCAAGCTATACTGTCAGTCCTTCCAGAAAGGTGTGTCACTTTTGATCTTGGGCAAGGGAAGATCACCTTTTCCAATTAGGTGTGGATGGACAGCATTCCTGCGGACTTCTGAGTGAAGCGCGGCCCACTGGAGAAGAACCAGCCTCAGAACAAAGCCCGTGGATTGATCTTTAGCTGCGTGTCTGCCCCTGTGCCCACACCTTCCCCACAGTACCCGCAGCACCAGCACTACCTCTCACTGGCCCATCATGATGCACACTCATTTTTCTAACATCAGGGATCCAGAATGGGGTGTAATTTTCTATTTTCTACATTCCGGTCTCCCAGTCGTACATGAATGAGGAAGCTCAACTCCGGGTGCACTGATACGTTCCAGGGGCGATCAGGGGCTCCATGCACGGCTGGGTGCCTGGCCTGTGCTCAGGTCCAGCAGGGCCGAGGCTGCTTCCCACATGTTCTCGTGCGACCTTCCGGCGGTCAGCAGAGAACAGTGCCCAGGGCTTATCTCCGGTTTCCTTCCACCACGTTTCTGGGGTAGACCAGGTGGGCCACATTCTTCTTTGTCCTGATCCACACTCCCAGCAGCTCACAGAACCATGGTGACCACCGCAGAACCCAGCTGGGTGCTGGTCAGGTGTCCTGCTCGCAGACCCTCCCGCGGGAAGCATTGGCAGTGTGAGCAAAAAGCGAGGAATAGCGGCTTTCCCGTGCCGTTCCACATTGGGGTGACGGGAGGTGCTCTGGCCGCCTCCCTTCACCCCGGGCATGTGACTGAGCCCGGGGACCCCAGGACTACGCGCTGCCTGCTGCCGGGATGGCCGCGGAAGCCAGGGCCTGATACCGCGCCAGGGTCCGCGGATTGTGTGACATCGTGGCCCCATGTCCGCACAGACACGCAGCTCCCCAGACGTAAGGAGGACGAAGTGTGTGCGGCGGCCCCTCCGTCCTCTGCTTGCCGGCTCTCGTGTGTCACCCAGTGCCCGTTTACTGTATCCCGCCCGTGTGGGGCTCATCTGCCCGCACACCCGCTCACGTTCAGATTAGCTCACTGTTTTTCACCTTTCTTGTCATACACCATCCAGAATTAGTGACCCTCTTTTTGACCGCATTAATAATCAGCAGTAATGACTCATTACGGTGGATTTATCCTGTGAAATAAGGGGATTACCAGGTGTAATGTTTAAGCTTTGTGTGGCTTCTCCACGCCTGATTAGCAGGAAGCAATCATTTAAGTGGCTTTCAGTTCCAAATCTGAGCTAGCCCTGGGCACACTAGATTTGGGAGGCTGAAAGGGGTCCAGAAACGGCACACTCAAATAGGACAAGACCAGACGTTCACGTGATGTCCTAGGGTTCTTCCATTCGGAAGCAGGTGACATTGTTTTATTTCATTACACGTATAAGATGAAAGCATTCTCACGTGGAAACGTTCAAGAATGTGTAAGAAGTCAGTGGTGTGATGAGTTTCTCACGCCCTTGTCACCCCAGCGGCTCCGCCCGGGACCCCACAATCCTCGACCAGCGTTGTGAAGCAGATCCTGAACAGCACGGGGTTTTCATCTGTAGACACTTCAGGAGAGAGAAGATGGGGTTTTAAGTGGGAGCTTTTTCCATTAATGTGATTTTGGTACTGAGTAACATATTATAGGTCCTTGGGGACATTTTTGATTCACAGTTAGTGAGTATGGATGTGGGTGCTAGGCAGTAGGTCGGTTTCACGGGGTGGGGCCTTAAAGACAGTTCCATCTTGGGGTCTGGAAATCTGTGAAGGATCACGGATCATTCCAGGCTGGTCACAGAAACACAAAAACGAGGCATAAATGCTGTGACTGCCTAATGACTTACATTCCTTTTAAAAGTTGATGGAAAGTGACTGACTTTTTCATTATGGCCCATTTAAAAGAAAAAACGTTTATCTTTCTTAAAAATATAACAAGGTTGCTAGTGTTTGCACTGTTGGTCAAGCTGTGGAATTTTAATGTCCCCATCGTGTCTTCAGCACCAGTTTGAGCCAGAACTTTGATCCCAGCCGTACTGCTCCAGGGCTCACGCTAGTAGGCTTACTTTACACGTGAAAAACTAGAACACAGTCCTGAAATAATTCGCTAAAGTTTACTTGATTTTTAAGTGTCAGGACCAGGTTGGTTATGGGGTCTGACTCCACAGAGGCCGTGTGTTTTGCACTGGAACAAAGAGTAAATATTTTCTGAATTCCATAGAGTGGCCAGATTATCCTGAGGTAGGGTAGCAAATTAAGAATTCAAAACATGGCTTTTTTGTTTTTGTTTTTTTGGGGGGCTTGGGGGGAACACATTGTCTATATTTTGGGAAAATTTGCGGTAGGGGTTGGGTTTCTGTTTTTGTCTTTCTCTAATGGAGAAACCGAGGTGAAGAAGATCTAGCTCTGTGTTCTCTACCCTCTCTTAGTGTCTGTGGCTACGTTTCTGACCAGGAGACCTGCTGTTTGGTTCCCAGTCTGTTTGCACTCAGATGAAGAAAGCCTTGTGCGCACTTGACAGAATCCAACACCATTGCTGACGAATAGTTTGAGCAAACCAGGAATGCAGGAGAATTTCAACTTGATAAAGAGCATCTGTAATACACCCGCAGCTAATACTACCCCTGATGGCGAAAACTGAGATGCTTTCACCCTAGGATTGAGAACGATGCAGATTTCCCTCTTGCCACCCCATTCAACGGCTTTACTGGATGTTGTGGCTAATACAGTGAGGAAGGGAAGGGGTGCAGGATAGGCAGACTGGGCAGGAAGAAACAAGGCAAGTGGCATGAAGGTCTGTGGAGAAAATCCCAAAGAAAACTCCCAACAGAACCTGGTGGGACTTAACCATAAGAGCAAGGCCAGCAGCAAACAGTTGAATTCACAACTTAAAATTTTCTGCTCTTCAAAAGACACTGTTAAGAATTAGAAAGACAAGCCACTGACAGAAGAAATGTTTGCCAAACATATGGCCTGTAGATGCCAGGTGTCTGGCGGTACGCAGAGGGGAAGGGTGCTGGGGGGTCGGACATGGGGTCGGGCAGGACATGGAAGGGAAGGGTGCTGGGGGGCTAGACGCGGTGGGGTCGGGCAGTATGCGGAGAGCTAACAGACAAACACCAACACAGTGTTCACTGGGTAATGACATCTGGGACATTGTTGTTCTCAACGCAGAAGGCAAGCAAACTGTCCTCCTGAGGCAAAGATGAGAAGTCTGGAGAGTAGGTGGTGGCCAGGACTCCCCTGTCCGCCCTCTACTCGCTGCATGTGAGGAGGTGCGCGTGGGGCCGTGTGCACCCTGGGACACGGCGGCCTCGCGATGCTGACTTGGAGTGTCACTTTCTGTGACCAGCTAGTGACGCTTTCACAAGACAGAAGAGAAGGAAGTAGTCAGGGAGGAACGCCGAGCATGTATGTGTTAACGATCAGAGGTTTACGTTTTACGAAACATATTTTAATGGTGTTGTTAGGCTACTTTGTAGGACATGGAATTACCTGGGGTTGGGTAACTCGTGCTCTTTTGGAGTATGTGTTCTATGTTAGCAGTTCATTTTTGTGGTCAACAAATTGATAAAATATCCACAGAACACCCTAAATGTTGACTTGTGAGTTCTGTACCTAAAACTAAACATTCTATGCTTTGAAATCCAGTGCTGTCCTCATGTAGTAAACACTATAAAAAAGTAAAATGTGATTAAAATGATACGTTTTGGTTTTTCTTCTATACAGTACACATTTTGGAACTTCATACCCAAGAACTTATTTGAACAATTCAGAAGAATAGCCAACTTTTATTTTCTTATCATATTTCTGGTACAGGTAAGGCCAGCTGTCTTTTTTTTTTATCACCTCAAGTGTAAAGTCTAAATAAGCAACACTTTATGCTCAGGAGATTAACTATGGTTTGCTAACGAGAAGGAGCAGGGACCTGGAGCCCTTCATCTCTTTCCTTCATGGACAAGTGTGTTGGTTCAGAGAGGCATCTAAGCTGAAACAGACATGTGAACAGTCTGCCTTGGGGTTGGTTCTGGCCACCTTCCAGTCCTCGAGGGGAAATCAGGAGCCCCCTGATCTTTAGGGGAAACTGAGCAGGCACGCTAAGAGCGTTGTTGGATGGATCGATCCTCCTCCTAAATGCGCGTGGGGAGAGCGAGAAGAGAGAAAACCACAGTGGGGTCTGAGTGAGGGAGCAGGGATCTGATGTGTTTTAAGACTAGCAATCTCATTTTTCTCAATCATGCAAAATACAGCAGAAGGACTTTTAGAATGTCCCCAACATTAAGTTATTCAAATAATGTAATTGAAGTGTGGGACCAAAAGCAGAGCAGTGAATTAAAATAAAATGCACGCCACAGTCAGGCTTCCATCTTTTCCGCTGTTAGTGTGGTTTCCTTAAGCAGGTCCCTGAACTAGAGCAAACCACCCTCACTTCGCAGTAAATAGGGTGACTTACCCTCTACTCTGATTTATCTGTAGTGAGGGGATAAAGTGAGTTTAAAACAAGCGAAAGCAAATGTTTTTGTTGGTGTCGTAGGCCAGCCAGTCTGTCCTCAGTCACTAGGATGTGCTTTGAGGGTGACTTTATCCTTCTGCTTTAATTGCAGTTGATCATCGACACCCCCACGAGCCCCGTAACCAGTGGGCTTCCGCTGTTCTTCGTCATCACGGTCACGGCTATCAAACAGGTAAGACCGTCTGCGGACATCTTGTGATGTAATGTCGCCTTTTATCCAAAGCAAGATGATCGGTTTGCTTCAGCTAGTTCACAGGAAATTTAGCTAAGTTCTAGAAATTCATTTTGGTAATTGTCATGGATTGACACTTGAGCTAAAATAAGAGAGATTAGATAACGTAGCCCCTAGGGCGGCATCCTGTGAGTCTGAGGAGGAAGCCAAGGTTTTCATGTTCGGAACCAGCCAGAGATGGAATCGGTTTTCAGAAGAGTTTCTTAGCTTGTCCACACTCAGGACTGTCCGAACCGCAAGGGCCAGCTGTGCCCAGGGCCCGGGCTGTGGTTTCCTAAGCGAGCTTGTGGACTCCTGACTCATGGTGTGCCTCAGGCTCTTCTCCCCGGTCCCAGTCGCTGACAGGGATAAGGACGTGTCTCGGTCATGTCCGCTGTTCATCTGGCCGTCTCTGTGCTGTAGCCATCAGCTCTGTCTGGATCCAGAAAGTTCCCATCCCCTCGGAAGGAGGCCCTGTGCCCACGAGCAGTCCCTGGCATCTCCACCCCAGCCCCTGCCAGCCGCCGGTCTGCCTCTGTCAGGGCGCCGTCTTCCTCCGTGTGGGTGCGGAGTGGCTCTCTGCTTTTGGTGTGCACTTCCTTGGTGACTAACGATATTGAGCATCTTTTCCCGTGCTTATTTGCCGTCTGTGTGTATTTCTTCAGAAACATGTCATCAAATCCTTCATCCATCTTAAAATTGGGTTTTTTGTCTTTTGATTGATGAGTTGCAAGAACTTCATTATATGTTCCAGAAACAAGTCCCTTATCTGCTGCAGGCTGTTGAACCTAATGATGTTTGCATTTCAGGGTTGATAGGTCGACCTTTCATTTGGGAGATCTGGATAATTTGTAAAATGGCAGCCTCTAGTGACGTTATTGATGATCCAATTCTTGCTGACAAAGCCATGCTTTCCTGGTGTTTGTCTTTAGATAAAAATAAAGAATACGAAACATGTATTTTACTTGAGAACAGCCACTGGATGACAGTGGTATGTCAGTACCGCAAAGTGATTTTCTCTAGATTGAGAAAAAACGTAGAACAGAATCAGGTTACCTTCTAGTGTGTGTGTAAAGAGCACCTCTGGGCCACCTTCTGCCAGCCCCGCTCATCTTCAGTACGAGAATGTCTGTGCAAGTATTTTTTTTTTAATACAGAACGGTGAAGAGCATTTAAGGATGTGTCTTCATTTTAATTTGGGTTTTATATCTCACTCACCAGTAATCTGGAAATACAGACTTGAACAAAAATGATTTTACTTCATACCCATTAGATTGTCTTTTAAATGTAAAAGCCTGAAGAGCAACCAAAGATGATAATGTGGTCAAGCGCATGCACCTGCTGCTGATGGGAGCATGCTGGCGCCATCTTGGAAAACCATTTGGCAATAACTGATGGAGTGGAGGCCGTGAATGCAGTTAGTGTGTATTATATGCATCTCAGAATAGACCACAGAGATCCGACGATGTGTCCTGGGATGTTCATTGCAGGCCTTTTTGGGGAAGAAAAACTAGGGACAGATTGTTCTTCAGTGAGGCAATGGGCAGCACTTTTGTTGTGTGTGTGTGGGGTGGAGGAAGGTGCCGTGATTGAAATGAGTGAGCCCCTGGCTTCCCACCCCTCCACCTGCCCCCATTCCTCTCCTCCTCACCTTTCCCGACCTCAGGACACCTCCTACACTGGACAACTCAGATGCCCTCAGCCCTCCCCTCCTCAGCCCTGTTCCCTGGTGACCCCAGCCAACACATACAGGGGATCCGATTCCCTTCCTTGCAGCTCAGGAAGCCCCTTTGGGGAGCCTGGCATCTGCTAGTCCCAGATGTGCCTCGTCCCGCCTGGGCGCTAAACGCATCTGACCCCCTCTGTTCAAATCTCCAGCGACTTCAGTGAGTTGGGCAGTTGCCCCGAGCCCTCCCGGGCTGCCCACCCTGCCTGGCTTTCTGCATGCCCCACACTATCTTCAACCTTCCAGGCCGGCCTGGCCCTGGCCCCTGGCCCCACCCACGTGCGATCCTGCCCCCTCATGCCATTTACTGTGGTGTCACCACCTCCTTTCTGGGCAAGCGCTGAGCATCCCCTGGGGGTCGGCTCAGACCCTTCTCCTCTGAGCGCCCCCCCACACACATTTGCACGCATGTGCTGTGGGGCCTGTGACACACTCACTGGGTCAGGGAACCAGGTGAGGCTCACGCCTGGGCCTGCAGGAAGGGGAACGGGAGACCCCCACCCTGGTCCTCCTGCCTGAGTGAGGCCTCGGCCAGGGCGCTGGCAGTGAGCAGCTAGGCGTGGCCATCCCAGTGGTCGAGCACAGACAGTAGACACGTGTCCCACGGGAGAATGTCCAGAAGCCTGTGAAGGTGCCAGGGGCTGTGAAGAAGTGGGTACCCACGGTCGTGGCCCATCCAGCCAGGTCCAGCGCGGCCGGCTGGCTCAGGGCTGAGGGCCCTCAGTGGCCTTCGGCTCCACCACACGGGCGTGTCTTCTCTCCCCTTTAGGGCTATGAGGACTGGCTTCGCCATAAGGCAGACAACGCCATGAACCAGTGCCCTGTGCATTTCATCCAGCACGGCAAGCTGGTTCGGAAGCAGAGCCGAAAGCTGAGGGTAAGCAACACTGGCGCATTTCTTCAGCCAAAACCAGGAACAGTTAAAAGCCAAAAAGCAGCAATGCAACAGGGTTTTAATTTAGCCATACCTGTGCCTGGAATTGCTTCTTTACTGGATATAGTCCCGACTGCATCCCTAAACCCTTCTCACTAAAGCTAAGCACCTACCACTATTTCCTTAACTTTAATTTTCCTCATTTTAAGTTGTAATGAGCTTTCTTTTTTAGAGCAGTTTAATTCTGCAGACCCCATCAGGGTTGCCTGGACTTGAGGAGATTGTTCCAACCAGTCAGGACAGAGGAAGCTCTAGGACGCTTTTAGAAAACTTGTTCTAGAACGAAAACTCTGAGATTAGGAACGGAAAGCTCACTGAAGGTTGTGTTTTCATTCCCGGTTGCAGTGAGCTGTGTGTGTAACTGACGCATCGGTGTCTGCTTAAACGTTTGATTATGTCACTTACGTGGCTGGTTTTCACACCTGCACTAGCCATTGGGAAGCATCTGCGTGTGCCCCAGCCCGCGGTGTGGACGCGAAGGCTTGTCCCTGGGGAGTGTCAGCTGTGAGCCCAGGGATAGAACCCGGCTGGGCCCTCCTGCCTCCTCCTGATGCCCGGCTGCGTATCACCTCTGAAGCCCCTGATCCCCCCACCCTGTGCCCATCCCCCACCCTGTGCCCATGCCCCACCCCCACCCCGTGCCCATCCCCTCTCCCTACCCGCACTTCCCCTCCCTCTCCACCCCATCCCCCCTACCCCACCCAACCAAAACCCACCCGAAGGCCTGCTCACATGTCACCAGCACGTGGCCATATTTGTGAACCTATTCCAACACGTATCATACACACTATTCTATGTATTTTTAAGATTTTAAGCAACATTTTCTTTGTTTTTGTTTTTTTCAAGTTTTTTTTTAAAGTAATCTCTATGCCCAACACGGGACTTGAACTCACAACCCTGAGATCAAGGGTCTCATGCTCCACCAACTGAGCCAGCCAGGTGCTCCTGCATCTTCTTTATTTTGTAAGTTTTCCTGACCAGGTGTTTTAGGACTTCTCCCCTCACTTTACCTGGACTGGTGATGATTTCTTGGCCGTCACGGGGTCTGGAACGGAATGCTGGTGGGGCCCTGTGCACATATTAACAGACTAATTCAGACCCTAGGCCCTTCATGTACTTCCCCTTAATGACCGTATTTCCTTGGCAAAGCCTTCTGTACTTTTAATAAACAGACCTAAACAGCATCAACCAGGAGAAAATTGCATTTTTAATGCCTTGATCTCCTATGGGAAATGTCTGTTCTGTAGCTGGCCAGTTGGAGCCGAGAGGGCTCTGCACGGACAGCGTGAGACAGGGCCAGGCCAGCAGAGGTGCCCGAGGCCATTCAGGAAGAGTCTCCAGTGGTCCGTCACTAAGATCACGTTATCTCAAGACCGTCACGGCATAAATGGAATCACATAGGCTGCATTTGGGGACTGGTCCTCCACTCAGTCCATTCCTCTGAGTCCCATCCCCTCCTGTGCTTCAGGAACCCCTACCCCCCACGTCACAGCTGTTCACACCTGCCAGTTGAAGGGATTTTCTAGATCGACACCTTCCTGCAGGAATAATTCCCACTCAGACTCATTAACAAATACTTGAGCTTGTCTGGCTTGGGCTCAGTCAAGGATAATCGGGTTATGGGAGTTTGTCTATGTTTTCAGTGCAGAATATTCCATCATAATACGCTTTGATGCTCCGTGGGTCTAAAGTTGGTCCTTCGAGACCCTCACCTGGTCTTTCCATGGTTTGGGCAGAATCCCGGCACACAGTCCTTCCCTAGAGTGCCTCCCCATCCATACCTCTGCCTGCAGACACCGAGGCCCCTGCACCGCAGGGGCCGCCACACCGAGGCTGTCTGTCTGTCCTGCAGGTCGGGGACATCGTCATGGTCAAGGAGGACGAGACCTTCCCCTGTGACTTGATCTTCCTCTCCAGCAGCCGCGGGGATGGGACCTGCCACGTGACCACCGCCAGTTTAGATGGAGAGTCCAGTCACAAAGTACCGTGCCTTTCATTAGGGGCCCTGCACAGGGCACTGCACCAGCCACGCTGTGTGGCCAGCCGCTGCAGCACCGTGGTTGCAAACCCAGTGTTCCCAGGGGTTACGGAGAAACCGGGGGAGCTGGGCCGGCCACACGGCTCCTCACTTTGCTTCTCCCCACATCCCGCCGTTGCCTGGCCCCCCCTCAGGGTCCATAGCCCACTCTGGTTAACAGAAATGACTTCATGTTCTTAGCTGTGTCACTGAGTGGAGGGACCAGGATGCAGGGAGTAGATTGTGGGAATTTGGAAATTTTTCATTTTACTGGTCAAAATTAGTGTCTTCACTAGATGGGATTATGTGAAAAGCCACACGAGAGTCTAGATTTTTGAGGACTATCACTTTAATGAGTGTCCTTTTGTTCAAATATCTTAATAAGGATTTTCTGAACTTAGAATTAATTTCTTAGAATGGAATTCTGTACTGCCAGTTGGTGCTACAAAACTTTAACAATCGCAAAAGAATAGAATATATCACTATTTAAAGATTTCATTATTTTTAAAACAATGGGAGCCTCCAAGGAGTTTAAGAAATTGGTGAGCATGGCTCAGTGGACCCAACCATGTCTGAGGCATTGGTCAATGGCAATTAATGGTGGGATTTCAATGGTGGGAAAGAGATATTTTCTTTCTTTTATGGATAATTCATATCATTGTATAAACCCTGTGGGACTTTTGAGGCACCTTTCCTATGTAGGCGTCCATCCCAAGAGGGCTAACATTCTGGCACAATCGATGGTATTTGTGGGGGGTGGAAGCCCCTGGGAGAGCCAGGTGACTGTGGTGTCAGGTGTCTGAGTGTGGGGATTACGTTCCCGTGTCCCTGACACCCGGTGAGCCACGTGGACCTTGGCTGTTGGCACCGGGTGGCCCCTCGTGCCCATCCTGCAGGAGGGCTGCCCCAGCATGGCTAGCACCTTTCGTGCGGTTGTGCTCAGTGCCCTGTGTGCTCTCTGACTTCATATCTGCACATTTGACCAGGGCCTGGGCGCTGGAGTTACTGAGCTCTTCCTGTAAAAGACACTGGGGCTCCTGCACTCGTCACAGTCACGGCCCGTATGACCTTGGGCAGGCATTTTTAACCTTTGCAGTTTTCAGACAGACCTGTCAGGGGCTCTTGTAGGATGTACTTAGAAAAATTCCCGACGTCCCAGGTGCACAGTAGGGCCCCCAGCGAGTTCTAAAAGCCGCTGCTGCTGTGATTTATCTCCTGCCTGTTTTGACCTGTGGTGCCCTTTCCCGCCCAGCACCTGATTGCCGGGAAGATGAGCGGACATTCAGAGATGCGCTGTCTCCACAGGCTCTCACGCTCGGGCTCCCAGCCCACCTGTTCCCGTTGGTGATGCCGTCCGGGCCGGTGCATCTGCACTGCCTGAGTCATGTTAGAAATGCTGTTCTCGGGCCCCCCGGACACACTGCATCGGAAACTGGGGGCCGGCCGGGCAGTCGATGTCCCGCGAGCCCACCAGGGTCTGAGGCGCGCTTAGGTTTGCGGGGCTGTCGGTGGATGCCGAGTGCGTGGCCATGCGGGGAGAGCGCCAGGCCCGAGCAGTTTGCGATGCCAGGGACAGCCCCTGTGCACACAGTAGGCAGCATATGAGTAAGAGGAACATTGACTCCTAGATTTGTTTCCTGACGGGTAGCCATCACAGGGACAGATGGAGATGTCCCGTTTTGAAGAAGCTCTCTCACGGCTTGAGGGCAGTGGGCTAGTGTGCCAGTGGCGCCTTGTGCTTCTGTAACTTGTTAACAACCCCACACCCTAGTCTGCGTTTACTGGTACATGACTTCCGTGTTCATAGTTCTCTCTGACACGGCACGGAGGCTCCGGACTCGGGCTTAGTTACAGGCACAGCAGGCGCTGGTACAGGCACAACATCCCTTGTTGGGTTGTGAATTCATTGTTCTTGTCGATCCGCAGACCCACTATGCTGTTCAGGACACGAAGGGGTTTCATACGGAAGAAGATATAGACGGCTTACACGCCACGATTGAGTGTGAGCAGCCCCAGCCCGACCTGTACAAGTAAGTCCGGGCGGCATTCCCTGGCGTCACCGCTCCCCCCACCCCAGCTGCTATTCTGCTCTCCACCCCGCCCATCTGGAAAGCATGTACATCACTGCTTAAAAATTAAGACCAAGCCAGAAATAAAACAGTTCACTTAATATTCTTATAGTTCAGCAACATTAAAATCTGTAGCTATTTGTGCAAATATTTGGACTGGCTTAACGGAACTAAGTTTATTGAAGAAAAAGTGATTTTTCTGTAACTTGAGGAACTAGTTTTAAGGAAAATCCTTGGAGTCATGGGCTAATAAGGACAGAAAGTAAAAGAAGAAATGGGGAGGAAGCCGATGAGCTTTTGAGCAGGAACGCAGCCCTGGAGCGGAGCAGGCTCCCACCCTGGAAGCTGCAGACGGGTGCGGACGGCGGGTGGCCAGCCCGCCTCCCGCCCCAGCTGCGCGGCACTGATCTGACTTCTTGTTGCCAGGTTCGTCGGCCGCATCAACGTCTACAACGATCGGAACGACCCTGTGGTGAGGTGAGGACAGCGGCGCTGTTGTCATCCGTGCTATCAGATTACAAATTCTGTTTGTAATCTTTGTTGCTGCTCCGTTGGGTTTGGAAAGTAGAATTCTGCTTTAGCAAAGGTCCAGGTCCTGCTCCCGCTGTCTTCTCTGGTTTCTCTTGTGAGTATAGCTGTTGGTGCCAACAAGCTGATGGCACTCAGGGGAAGCAGTGTTAGGAACCCATCTGACAGTGAGCCACTGCCCCCTGAGAAATGCCCTTCAGCCTTTATGGATGAGGTTCTGCTGTGAAGCTGAGCCGTTTCTGACTTGAGGCCATTTGACTGGAGTGTATCATCTACTCGAGATCATCACTGGGGCACTGGTTCTAGATTCTCTCTAGATTTAAGGGGATGTGTCTCCTCTAGGGACCGTGTAGGTGGCAGGTGGCTGTGCTCACCTGCTTCATCATAGCAGTCTGGGATCCGTCACACCCACAGATTGTGACAAGGACCCGCACCCACAAGGTGGGCAGTGCCCCGGAACCAGCTGGTGCCAGACGCATGTGGTCCGCTCTCATCCAGCACTGGTTCTCTGCGTCCCCAGGCCTGTGGGTGTGTCGTCTGGACATAGTTTCCAGGTCTAGTGGGTCCTTGCTGTCGAGGTAATCGAGATGGACAGGGTAGGAAGTTGACTTGGAGTAGGATTTGGAGCTGACGTTTTCTGTAACCCCTGCCTCTCCTGTGTTGGAGAAATCATTTTTCTTTCCACTTAAGCCGTCTCCACATTGTCGATGTCCTGGTGTTACCTTGTGGGTCAAGGAAAACGGTTGCCTAGAAGTAGAAATAATCTCGGTAGGAGATAGATGGTAATAAATGTAAGACCCTGGGGCCCCTCTTGAAATTGTGTGTTTCGTGGAAATGGTTTGTGTGCTTCATGAGTCATGACCAAGCTCCATCAGCACGTTCACGGTGCTTCTGAGAGGTTGTGGAGGCACACTCGTGGTCTTCCCGAAACAGATGCTAGTCTACAGGATGTTCCTAGTTTCTGTGCAGAAACAACCTGCATTTCTGGGTCTCGTGAGAAGTACTGCTGGAAGATGAAGTAGATTTGGATTTACTCAGAGTGCCGCTGGGATGAATCAGAAGAAATAAACGCTGTTGGCTTTTCCTGCTTCACGTTCAGACAAAGTTTAATGCTGAGTAGCTTGGGAAGGTCATAACTAATATATTTCACATGTTGATACTAATTCTTGCTTTGCTCTCTAAGTACTCACTATTCAGCAGACTTTTAATATTTGGGTATTACAGGTGTTTATAAATTCGCGATGTGAACGGTGATGAATGATATATCCCAGTTCTTCATCCATTCAGAGTGGTACTTCTTTGTCCTCCTGTCCAAACTAGAAGCAAAGTACTTTTTAAAATTATTTTTTGACCTCCCAAAGACACTTTTAAAAGGGCCATTTGTTTTCATAAGCACGTTCAACGGGCATTGTAAGCATGCCACTTGCAAAGGCTGACAGTCCTTGTAAGAGGACCAGACAGGAGTGTGCAGCCCTGGAGCGTCTGTGGCAGTCAGGCCCTGCATGAGAGCCAAGACCACGGAGCTGCCCTGGGCAGACGCGGCGGGTCAGGTGTCCTCTGGGCAGCAGCCTCCTGCCCTCGTCCTCAGCCGGATTTGGCCCTGAGCTGCGACAGCTAACTAGACGGAGCACGCCTAAGTCCGTGGCGTTCAGTAGGCTCTGCGCTTACTGTGGTGATGCGACGTTTCGTGCACTGAAAAATCAAGAGCACATGTCCCTTCACCCTGCAAATGAAATCAGAATGCTGACAGCAACAACATTGCAGAGTCGCGTTCTGCTTCTTACTCTCTTCTAATGCCAGGAAGTGAGAAGCAGTGAGGAATCCACCAACAGGGGAGTCCCGAGAACATGAACCCCTAAAGGCAGAGGCGCGGCCTGTTGCTCACTGTTGAGTCTTGAGTGCTTAGGGCCCGCTTGCTCTTCGTGAGTGGTCTTTAACTTCCTTGGTTGTTGCTTCCCCGAAGTAGCAGGTGCAGAGGAGGCTCCAGATTTGGAGGCCACCTGCACGCAGAGGGTCCTTGTGGGTTTGACTGCCGTGTGGATGAATGCACACGGTGTTCCCATGTTTGAAAGTAAGACCGGATCTCACAAGACTCGTGGAGTCTCCCTGAGGATGTGGTGGGAACAGCTGAATCCTCTTGAGTCACAGACACCACCTTCTCAGAAATTTCGGGCCTTTCAGTTGGTCTGGGTGGGCTGGGAGCCCGCATTCCTGACAAGGCCCCGCCAGAGAGTGGGCACCGCGAAGAGCCACCTGCCAGGTCTTTCTGCACAGCAGGTCTTACCTCCCAGGTTGGAGGCCACAGTCTCACATGGAGCCAGGCTGACTTTCATAAACCAAATATAAGCTACTCCACGTTTAAATGATTTCCTCTTGAAACCAGGTCTGTTAGGCACAGGCCTCGGTTTCCCATCCTGGAGCGCCTTCTTCTGTCCGCCTCCTTGCCCTACTCTGCTGCTCCTATCTTTGCAGGCCCCTGGGGTCGGAGAACTTGCTTCTCAGAGGAGCCACGCTGAAGAACACCGAGAAGATCTTTGGTTAGTGTCTCAGTTAGTGAATTATTACTAACAGCTTCTAAAATTAAGGGTGCATTGAGCAGTTAAAGTCCGTAGTGCTGCTGTGAACGCATCTCGCCGTGCTCCGAGTTGGGCTCTGTGGCAGGGGTCATCAGCCTAAGAAAACCTGTCCTGGTGGATTGCCACCCCCCACGAGGCAGTGGTGTTTGAGGGTCCTTGCATATTGAGTGTCTGTAGTTTCTGACTCAAAAACATAAATTTATGTCCATGAGAGAACTCACACAACATAGTTCCGCAGGAGATTTCTTTTAAAGGCTGCATTTCTCTGGTGGTATCTCCCGTCTCTATGGGTTATTTTTGTCTTTTAATTGAGACAACTTAAAAATATGCATGTGTGCCCTGTTTCAGAAAACCCAATATAGTAAAATCAGATTAGATTTTCAAGAAAAAGAGATTAATCTCTGCAGGAAAAAAAAAAGTATTTCTTTAGTCTGGAGGGTCCTGTTGTGGGACTCTTTTTATGAACATCTAGTTTGTCTAATGAAATTTAAAATATGATTTGTTTTGTCCACAATTCAGTTTTACTGTTGCTGTGTGTGACCTCCTATGTGAAGGCGAGATCCGCCTGTGTTATTGTTCTGATGTTGACTTTCCTGCTTTACAGGTGTTGCTATTTACACGGGCATGGAAACCAAGATGGCATTAAATTATCAGTCGAAATCCCAGAAACGATCTGCTGTAGAAAAGTGAGTCTCAGGACCCCTTGGAAGTGCGTAAAGCTCCATGACCTAAAACCATCATGAGCCCCTATAGACATGAAAGCATTTTCCTTCTGGCTCGATTAGTAATTCCGTTGTGGTCTCTAGGGAGCTGGTCACACTGGGTGTTAGATAGACAGTCTTGTTCTGCGGGGACACAAGTGACCACACACCTTCGGCCCACGTCTGCAGGCTCCCTCGTGTGGATGGCCAAAGTCCTGGCAACTCCTCTCACCGATTCAGGAAAACGTCAAAATTGGGTCACTTTCAGCTTTGGGTTGTTTCCTGAGGAAAGCATGAACAGAGAAAACAGTGTTATTTTCATGCAATGGTAAAATCCTTACGATGACAAACCAAGTATAGAGTTGAACTTGTGAGAAAACGTGGCCCAGAATTTTGTCTTCTTTGCCTTTTGTTCATGTGTATCCCTGACTTGAAGTGGTTATAAATTACTTAATTCAGAGCTATGCAGGACTTGGAGATCTTTGGGAAGACTGTGAGGGTCACTTCTGCCTGCTCTCGGCAAGTTGGTCTCAGCGTGATCATGGGTCTCTCTGTCCATTGACGGCTGTACCAGATGTGAAAATGGAGATTTGGCTCTCAATACGCAAGAATGATTTGTTTCTAGATGTCTACACTGATGAATAGGTTTCAGAAATAGATACTGGAAAATGAAGCCTTTTTCACAAGATCCACTAAGACATTGGCCAGGGATTCAGTATTTTTCCGGTTCTGAGGGCCTCTCCCTCCCTCCTTCCCTGGTGGTAATCTCTAAATTTGGCCCTCCCTGGCTGACACTTCATGGCAGAAGACTTGACTTCTGGATGTCCTTAGTCATAGACTCCCAGACCACGTGGTCAGCAGCGTGGCCGCGTGCACCACTCTCCGGTTTTCAAAACCTTCCCTGTGGCCCCTAGAAGCACACGCCTGTGGTCACGGGAGGAACTCAGATACATGCGAACTTCTGTTCTCATTCTTGCTGTGCCAGCAGATGGTGGGGGGCTCCTTTAAAACATGTTGCTCTGCGTCTTCGCGGTACGTTTGTCTTGGCGAGTGAGAAAGGTTCTTTAGCAAGCAATCACTAAGTATTGTTGCTGTCTTGTGTTTTAGATCCATGAACGTGTTCCTCATTGTGTACCTCTGCATTCTGATCAGTAAAGCGCTGATAAACACCATCCTCAAGTACGTGTGGCAGAGTGAACCGTTCCGAGACGAGCCGTGGTATAATCAGAAAACCGAGTCAGAAAGACAGAGGAACCTGGTACGGAACATGCCCCCCTTTGCAGTGATCAGAAACACCCTGTCGGCCATTGTTACGAAAACGTGGCAGGAGAATGTGAGGTTTTGACTGACGACATCTTTGTAATAGAGATTCGGAAGGTATAACCATTGCCCCCTTACCCTGGTTGCTGCTGTCTTATTTGGGTATTTGAGTGTACGGTCTGGAAAGGGATTGGCTCCCACAGTAAGTTCAGGAGGGGTGCAGCATGAACGCCTCTAGAACCCGGCACAGCGTCCTGTCTTGAGAGAGTGCCTGTATTTGTAAATAGCACCCGTGCGATCCGAGCAGAGCTCTGAGATGCTGGCGAGGGGGTGCAGGAAGTCACGCGGCGCTCTCTCAGTTCCTCAGGGCGTTCACGGACTTCCTGGCCTTCATGGTCCTTTTCAACTACATCATTCCCGTGTCCATGTACGTCACGGTGGAGATGCAGAAGTTCCTGGGCTCGTATTTCATCACCTGGGATGAAGAAATGTTTGACGAGGACACAGGGGAGGGGCCCCTGGTCAACACCTCGGATTTAAATGAAGAATTAGGGCAGGTCAGTACGTGCGGCGCCCTCTTCCCGGCTTTGCGGCTGAGCGCGTCCCTCTGTGTCCCCTTCCCAGGCGCGTGGATTCTGAGTGATCCCTGTCACGGGGGCACATTATCCGGGTGGTCCAGTGAAAAGTTTTCTACTTCGATTCACCCCTAGAGATGCATATCCCACAACTCATGAAACACAACAGCACGTTGGCTTTTTAAACTTTATTTATATGACAGTTGATAGTGCTTTTCTATACACAGTTTATGCAGCATCAGCTGCGTTAGCTGGTTGCTACAAGCTCACCCATGGCCTTGTGTAAGTGGTGCTCATTCTGGGTTTTAACGCTGTAAGTTGGGTGAGTCTCTACCTTACAAGCATTGCACTCAGCTCTTACGCCAGATGTCCTTCTCTGAACTCAGAGTGAGCAGTTTTCCTTGATTTAAAAATGAGCAAAGTGAGACCTCAGCGTTCCAGTGGCTTGGTGTATCGCAGACCTCAGACACCTCATTGCAGCCCTGCTGTTTGCTGACATTGGTGGCTGAGCTCTGTGCACCTGAGTGTCTTAATCTGTAAAATGGGCGTGGTTCCGTATACCTGCCCTGCCACAGTCCTGTGCTGAATGGGGCCTCAGAGCTGTGGTGTGCACTAGGCTGCCTGGATGAGGGGCAGAGCCTATGCGCGCCTGTGCACTAGACCCAGACCTCAGCTGCTGCTTCCCTGGGACGCCAGCTCTGGAAAGGCCCGCCACTCTGGCCCTGACCCTTTCCTAAAGAGCGTTTGGTAAACGGTAGTTCACTCATTTAAAAAAAAAAAAAAAGTAAGAAATTTGGGGGAGTAGTTTTGCAAACAGGGCCATTTTAAAGATTTTATTTATTTGAGAGAGAGAACGTGCACACAACAGGGAGTGGAGGGGCAGAGGGAGAGAACCTCCAGCAGATGCCTCACTGAGCATGGAGCCTGACGTGGGGTTCAGCCTCACGACCTTGAGATCATGACCTCAGGTGAAATCAAGAATGGGATGCTTAACTGACCGCGCCACCCAGGCGCCCCACAAACAGGGCCGTTTTAGCCTGGCCGCTGAAATCTGCCCCAGAGGGCAGTCTGTAAATAGACGCTCAGACGTAGCTGGGGACCCCCTGCCTTCACCCCCTTGCGTCACAGGTACTTGTTACCAAGAGAGAACTTGCTTACTGATGAGCGTGGGTTTCAGGGCGTCCCTCCAGCGCATGCCGCTCTGCAGGCTGTGGTCTGTTCCCAGACGGCCGCACGGAAACCCTGACTCGGTCACCGGCGCTAGAATAGCTTTACGTCTGCGTAGTTCACATCCTTGGCAACAATACACAGTTCATGCTGTGTCTTTCTGAGAAATTCTTAGAGGAAAGCATCTTTCTGTAACAAGAAAAGTGTGGAGCGGTGGTTAGTACAGTGAATTTGACTCAAATTATCTTGTAACACTGGCATTCTGGAGGTTTGTGGAAAGTTGTTTCAGAAGACGGGGCCTCCAGGGCGCCTGGGTGGCTCAGTCGGTGAAGCGTCTGCCTTCGGCTCAGGTCATGATCTCGGGGTCCTGGGATCGAGCCCCATGTCAGGCTCCTTGCTCAGTGGGGAGTCTGCTTCTCCCTCTGCCTCTGACCCTCCCCCTACTTCTGCACTCGTGTTCTCTCTCTCTCAAATAAATAAAATCTTTAAAAAAAAAAAAAAAGATGGGGCCTCCCGGGATGTTCGTTATTATTGTTGATCCACACTCTGAAAAAAGTCAGGTGGCGGTTACTTCAAAAACCATAGCCACCGTGCCAGGGACCTGTCACACGCAGGCTCCCTTCTTGCTCCTAATTGTCCAGAGCACAGGGAGAGGTTCAGTGGTGTTTTGGGCAAGCGTTTGGATGGCAGGTCGTTTGCTGTGTCCTCCCAGCTTACTTGTAAAACCAGGCGCCCAGGGAAAAGGCATTTTCTGCAGAGGGATTAAGACAAAAGAGAACATTTTGCTGAGACTAAGTGAAGAAGGCAGACCGTGAAACACTTGGCCGGTGTGTCTCCTCTGCTTCCTGCGCTCCTGCACTTTGGCCCTTACACTTTGCCTCCTGTGCGTGTGCCGGGGGCAGCGAGCAGGTCTCAGCCGGTGGGGACACCCTCCCACTGTTCTGTCATCCAGAATTCCGCTGTTACTCCTGATGCACACAGAACCAGAATCGGGCCCAGTGCAGAGCTTAACACTGGGTATGGTTTTCGGCCTGAAATCTGTTTTGCCCTTTTGCTGGAGTTCTGATTCTTGTGTCCTAAACGGTACTGTGAACTTTGACCTCCCAGACCTTACAGAGGAAGTTCAGGTTTATCCTCCCTGTATCCTTGATTTTCTCATTAGAGAGGATTCAGGACTCCCCCCGCCCCGAGTCTCTCTTTCCGAGAAGCGGCAGACCAGCTCCATGCAGTGCTTCCATCCGCAGACTGAGAGACAACAGGAAAACCATCGTTTCCTGGGGAGAGCGAAGCCCTCGCCTACACCTCCTGCACGGCTGGATCGGGACCGCTCAGCCCTGGCAGACGCTGGAGGAGGCTGGGGAGCTGGCCTGCGTGCGGTTCCGCCTGCCCCAGCAGTGTGGGGGGGGGCCGCCCGGAGAGGCCCCTTCCCGTGGGGAATGTTGATGTTAGGAAGCGAGGCTGCGCTGGGGTCTGATTTGGCGAGTGGCTCCTTCTCTGAGAGGAGGTCATGCAGCCCTGGCCAGCCCCACGCAGCGGCACCATGTGTCCGCAGGTCGAGTACATCTTCACGGACAAAACTGGCACGCTCACGGAGAACAACATGGAGTTCAAGGAGTGCTGCATCGAGGGCCACGTGTACGTGCCACACGCCGTGTGCAACGGGCAGGTGCTCCCCGGTACCTCTGGCATCGACATGATCGACTCCTCCCCGGGCGCCGGCGCCAGGGTAGGTGGCCACGCCCCCCGTACACACACATGCATACACAGACACATGCCCCATGTGTTCACATGCACACGCATGTACACACAGGCACACATGCACACATGCCCAAGTCCTGTGGCTCCGGACCTCAGCATCTCCGGGAGGTGCTGTGACCCCTCACCATGGTCACATGGTCAGTGAGAAGATCATTCCCAAAACCTTGGTGACCGCAGAGCCCTGTGCAAGGTCCCCTGGGGACGCAGGGCAGCTCACCTTAGCAGGCGATGCAGTGATATCTCCTAGAGACCAAGGGCACCGTATCCCCTGCCACGTCTGCCTCAGACGGTTTCCACATGGAAACTGCTCTTTCGGGGCAGTCTCAGAGGAAGGACCTGTGGTCTGTGGCCCATCTGGGCCTCGGCCACACCCCAGCACCCCTGGGAAGGCGGTCAGGGCTCCCCCAGGGCATCCAGGCTCCCGGATGCCGAGTTCACCTCCTCTGACCTTGAACCGGTGCCCTCCCCTCCCCTACTGAGAAGTGCTAGAGAATGAAGAGAAGCCACGCTTCCACTCCCCCTAATTAGGAGACTAATTCATGGCTCCTGAGCCCCACAAGTGGCACGTGCTGTTTTATTGTTCCCTGTCTTCTGCGTGTTTTCTGTGTACTTGAAGATGATATGGCATAGATTTGGGGGGGATTTGTGCCATGCTTGTACAGGAGCGAGAAGAGCTGTTTTTCCGGGCCCTGTGTCTGTGCCACACCATCCAGGTGAAGGATGACGATGACGTGGACGGCCCGAGGAAGTCACCAGACTCGGGGAAATCCTGTGTGTACATCTCGTCTTCTCCCGACGAGGTGGCCCTCGTCGAGGGTGTCCAGAGGTAGGTCTCTGGGCAGGTCTGGCTCGCGGGGGCCGTGCCGACGCGGTCGTCCCTGACTGTGGGCCGGTCCTGGAGCGTCCGGGGGTGGCCCCTGTGCCCGGGACCCTTGCTGCGGGGTGGGCGGGCAGGTGGAGCCTTCGTGCCCCGTGTCCTCCACCTCCTGCTGGCGGGCGAGGGTCCCTCCCGCTCACAGCCTGCCACCGGCGTGAGAAGCAGCCGTTAACACTGCCGGAATCTGTCACTGTCTTTTCAGCTTCGTTATTTTCCATAATCCCGTCTTCTGTATCACCTGTTCCTTCTTTTGCTTCTTCACCCTCGCTGTGATTACAGCCAGTCGCTTCTGCTTCTCAATTACAGCATTTTTTATTTCGGTCTGACTGGTTTTTAGGTCTTTTATCTCTGCAGACAGGGTTTCTCTGTGTCCTCTATGCTTTTTCCAAGCCCAGCATTCTTAGGACTGTTGTTCTAAATTCTTGTTCAGGCGCGTTGCTTATGTCTGTTCGGAGTAAACCCCTGGCTATGGATTTTCTTTATCACAGTCTTAAATGGGTGGTTCTCCTCACTTCTGTTAAAGATGCAGACAGTCTTAGATGCACTTTACGGCAAGTTGTCTTTGTCCGTCCTAACGAGCGCTCAGAAGTTAGGACGGGCTGTGCCTGCCAGCCGTGGTAGACTCACCTCCAGGAAGCCTGTCGGCTCGAGCTGGGGCGAGTGGACACCCTCACCCTACAGTCCCATGGCCCCCTTGCATCATTGTGGCCACAGCGGTGTGGGGCTGACACATCCACCTCCCCATCTCTGAGCTCCTGGCGTCCAGGAGCCATGCCCTTGTCTCTGCACCACAGCACCGGGTGTGCTGGTGGAGGAGCGGGGGTTACGTGGTCCACGCTCTGCAGACGTTTGTTGACTGGCTGCTGGCTCTGGATCATGGTTCCCTTATCAGTACAGTGAGAGGGTTGTCCTGGAGACTGACAGTCTCCCCGGGTCCTTGTAATTGTGGCATGGCGACCCTGGCTAAGAGCCCCGCTGCTCAGTAAGCAAGAAGGGGTCCCTACAGGGGCCAGTCCACACACCCGCCCTTGTCCTTCTGGAACCCGCTGACGCTTACCAGTCCGAAGGCGGGATAGGTCAGAAATTCTGTTCACTCTGGGAGAGTTTCTTGAGACGGTGAATAAACCACTATTTTAATTTCCTTAGTGTGTAATTCAGTTCGCAACCTCTGTTTCACCACAGTTATTTTTCTTGACAAGAAAGCTTTCCCCAGACTTAAATAATGTCTGAAGGAGGAGTGTCAGAACTAGAAATTGAGCTCTGACTTGCCCTCCTCTTTGCAGACTTGGCTTCACGTACCTGCGGCTGAAGGACAACTACATGGAGATCTTAAATAGGGAGAACGATGTGGAAAGGTGAGCGCACTGCGCGTTTATGCCACAGGTGGGAAGACTCATGCTCACTGTGGGCTTCGTGGGGAAACCCCAGTTCCCTGTGCCACTCGCACACCTTCCTCCCCTTCCTCTGTGACGGCCCCGGAGCGTCGCCCGCAGGCTGGGCGGTCAGAGTGGCGGCTGGCCAGGTGGTGTGGCGCCACCGGGAGCGCTCGCTCGGAGCCGTCCCAGATGAGGCTCTAGGCGTCCCTGCAGCGTCTGGGCTGTATGACGCTGAGTGGCCCCACGACACCACACTCCCCTGTCTCCAGACGCCCTGCAGTCAGTCTGAGCCACTCTGATGCTCATGGCTCCCGTTCTGTCTCCAGGAACCACATGTGTTCGGTGTCATGACCGTGTCTGTCAGAGACGGCTGGTCCCAGAGACGGAGGGCGTATCTTGAGTCTTGGCTCGGAGCTCCGTCTTTCCTTTCTAAATAAACTTGTGATAACGGGTACAGGCAAAGACAGGTGGCAGAGAACATAAGGCTTCGTGTTTGTGGCCGCAAAAACCCTTGGATTTTAACGTTTCCTTAAGAAACGTGAGCTCCTGCGTAAGCAGGAGCGGTGAGCCCCGACTGGAACTGGCTGCTGGTCCTAGGTCGGCGCAATGGCACTGTCCCTGGGGCGCTGGCAGCTCGGGGAGCTGAGCGACCACGTGCGGAGGGCAGACCCCCGCCTGCTGTCGGGCTCCCGGCTCCACCCAAGGCGACGGGCTCCCGTGGAGGGGAGGACGCCCTCGGGGTGCTGCCCAGCGGGGCACGGGCCCCCCTCCAGCTTGCAAGCCGGCCGGCACCGTGAGGCTCACCGCCCCCAGAGCCGCAGCTGGGGTCTCTGGACCCCGAGGAGTTCCCAGAGGCATGTGTCCGGGGTGGCTGAGCTACTGTCAGTATTTCAACTGCCAGCAGAGATCACGGTCTTCTGATAACGACCATACAAGCCGACTGCGTATCGGTTTTCTTCACTTAAATGATTTTTATTTTTTTTTTTAAGATTTTTATTTATTTATTTGTCAGAGAGAGAGAGAGAGAGAGCACAAGCAGGGGCAGCAGTAGAGGGAGAGGGAGAAGCAGGCTCCTCACTGAGCAGGGAGCCCGATGCGGGGCTCGATCCCAGGACCCTGGGATCACGACCTGAGCCGAAGGCAGACGCTTAACGACTGAGCCACCCAGGCATCCCTTAAATGATTTTTATGAACTTCAAGGACACTGGTGTATTGCCAGGTTTGCCAGCTCTGATAGGCCTGTGAGTCCGTGTTCAGAACTCAGGGACGTGAACGTGCCGTTGGTGTGGTGGACAGATTCCCAGGGCACCTTGGGCCGGGGGGTGAGCCCGCGGGAACCTGGCCTCAGCCTCCCCCTCCTCCCAGCCGCCAGGAGCACACTCACCCGTGCCGTGCATCCCGACGGGGCGGGTGTGAGGACAGGGCACAGGACACCCCAGACGCTCTGCCCCGGGAAGCGCTGTCCTTCCCCAGTTCCAGGACTTCAAGAGCCAGATAGGTAATAAAAGCAATTTTTGATCTCTTTTTCAGGTTTGAATTGCTGGAAATTTTGAGTTTTGACTCAGTAAGAAGGAGAATGAGTGTGATTGTAAAATCTGCTACAGGTAGGAATATCTTTTTCCTTTGATTCTTTGAATTATACGTTGTGGTTTCATTCTCATGCTTGCATTCTATAGGAGCTTTAGGATCTAACTATTCGTTCTCTGTAGAAAAAAAAATGAGATGAGCCCACCGCAGGTCACAGGGCTCCTCAGCATCGTACCTGGCACAGGTGTGGGTCACAGGGCTCCTCAGCATCGTACCTGGCGCAGGTGTGGGTCACAGGGCTCCTCAGCATCGTACCTGGCGCAGGTGTGGGTCACAGGGCTCCTCAGCATCGTACCTGCTGCAGGTACAGCCCCTGTGGATCCCGCTTGACTGGCAGGTCCTGCAGGGTCTCCCCTCCCTCCCTGCAGCCACCACACACAGCAGCCTAACGTCACCCACCTGCAACCTTCCAGTCTCCTGCCACCACGTCCATCCTAAAGATCCTGCTGGTGCCCTGAGGCACCTGTTGTGTCAGGCAGACTCTTCTCCGGTGTCTAACACTGATTCCCTGAGCTGCCTTCCCAGCTTTCCACCCCAGGACAACCCCAAATGTGCATGTTTCTACCCGGAGCCCTCTCCTTGGTGGGATTTTTCCACCTGGAGTCCCTCTGCCTGGAGGGATGTTTCCACCCGGAGGCCTCTACCTGGAAGGACTTTTCCATCTGGAAGGACTTTTCCACCTGGAGGCCTCTACCTGTTGGGCGTTTCCATCTGGAGGCCCTTTTCCTGTTGGGATGGTTCCACCTGGAGGCCTCTACCTGGAAGGACTTTTCCACCCAGAGACCCTCTACCTGGTGGGACTTTTCCACCTGGAGGCCCTCTGCCTGGTGGGACATTTCCACCTGGAGGCCTCTACCTGGAAGGACTTTTCCACCTGGAAGGACTTTTCCACCTGGAGGCCTCTACCTGTTGGGTGTTTCCACCTGGAGGCCTCTACCTATTGGGACAGTTCCACCTGGAGGGCCTCTTGCTGGTTTGCACTTTTCCGAGGGTAGCTCAGCAGCCACATTGTAGGGAGCCTTCCTGGCTGCGTCAGTCAGGTGAGCTGTTTATCTGTCTTGTCACCTGGCCAGACTGTAAGCATCCTGAATACAGAAGCTAGACTTTTCTCACTGTGCAGGCACCCCTGTGCTGCTACTGAGCACTGAATCAATACTGCTCAGTTCAATTTACTTAATGCAGTTGCAATTTCAAAAATGACCTCTCAGCAAAAGATGTGGGATCTTACTCCTTTTTGTTTCTTAAAACTAGGCAATACCAGGCTGTGTTTATGTCTTTGGAAGGTTGCCTGGTAAGCAGCCAAATACAGCCACCATCCTGAAACCAAACAGACTGAGCCTGACGTAGTGACTGAAGGCACACTGGGGATTTTGTGTCAGCCAGTGTCCTTTGTCACAACAGGGAGCAAAGGCGGTCAATGTCCTTAAGCAGGAGCCTTGTGATGGGGTTCTGGGGGGACCGGCAACAGCTTGTCTTCGTCCTCAGGCCGCAGAGGGCAATGTGAGGTTGGACGCATCTTTCGGCAGAACCCTGTGAGTCACTTTCCGGGGTGCTGGACGACGAGCCTGGGGAAGGCACATGGCCGCTCTGGGCACTGTCCCTGCATGATTCCCACACCCCTGAGCCTGTCGTCAGCATGGCGGACTGGTGTGGCCCAGCCAGTGAGGCACTGAGTGTCTCGGGACATAACATAGTGTAAATGCTGCCTGTAACACTGGAGACGTTCTGCCACTTGGGTCAGCAGGTCATGGGAAACAGTCATCCAGAATGTTGAAGAACACACCCAGCTGTGCTTGGGCGTGCCGGGGCAGGCGGCTCCACCGTGCGGTTGGCGTGCCCTCCCCAGGTTGAAGCCACTCAGTGCCCCGGAAGAAGGGCATAGAATTGGAACTTGACCTCACTGGCCCTTCGCCATGTGGCATTCCCTGTGGGGATGGATGCGCCATCTTGCAGCTGAGTGACGTCTGGGAGACAGTTCACGAGCCGGAGGCGTGACCTCACCGCAGGAAGCGTGGCCACCGTTACTCACCAAGTCCTGCCCCCTCTGTGCTTCCTGCGGGGCTGGGCACCCGCAGGGCGAAACCCTGGGAAGCAACCGCCGTCTTCCCGCAGAAGGGCATCGCGGGGCTGGAGAAGGAGCGTGGTCACGTTAGGAATCATGTCCATGGCAGTCAGGCCAGTCCAGGGCCCCTTCCATGGGAAGGCGTCTGCCCGTTCCCAGGGGTTCCCCTGCGGCACTGCAGGCTTACCGGGACAGACCGCGTGCCATCTGAACCAGCCACGGCACCAATTAATTTCAAGAGAAGTTTGAATAATTAATTAAACAGTTTGTTCTTCAAGTAGTAACACATCCCTCGAGATGAGGCTAATTGCTCTGGTTTTCCAACCTGGTGGGTACAGGAGACCACAAGCCCCTGTGGCCACAGCTCACTTACTGGCCTCTTGTTTACACAACTGGAAGAGCAACCTCCAAAGATTCACAGAGCAGCTCTTGTTTTTTGCAGAGTGAAGTTTGATTCACGCTCCGGATATTTTTATGTCAGAGGCTGTCTGTAACCAAGTCCCAGGGCCAAACATGTCCCACCTGGAGTCTGTGTGTGAGGGAGTGACAAGTTGAGACAGTGACACAAGCCATTACCGTAAATCCTCATGATTTTTCATGAAGTCGTCTCGACTGCCCTTCTGGCTGTAAAACCACGTCTGAAGAAGTGGGGTCTGGAGTCAGGAATGGGCTCTGCCCCCAGGCTGGTTGTGGGGCCAGCCCAGCCCCCAGTCTTCATGGCTCATGACCAGAATCCGGGCCACAAATCTGCACAGTTGGCGGGCATGTGGGCATCGGGCTCCCTGCCTTGCAGTGCCCCAGCCCAGCTGCATGTGCTGGCGGCCCGGACATCACTAGACGCCATCCTTTCTGGCCGTAGGTTGACCTGAGCCTTGGGTTTAGTCTCAGGACATTTGTGAGCATCATTTGTGCTGTTTCGGATGTCGTGCTGTGTGCCACAGGAGTGAGTCCCTTTCCGGGATCAGTGGGGCTCCAGACGCCGCCGCGGAGTTCAGGCGCCCTTGTCCGGGTTCCCACGCGTCCAGGAGCCGCGCACACACAAAGCCGGCCTGGTGAAGTGCCGCATGGCTTTCCGGGCCCGGAGGTTAGTGGCGGGAAGAGGAGCCTCCAAGAGCAGGGGCCTGTTGACCAGAGCTGGTGTCTTCTGTCATGTTCTCGCCTCTTGGTCTTGGCTGAAGTTTCCCTGCTTACCTGGAAGAGAAAATTGGTTTATCTCAGGGGGAAGCGTGTGTCTGCCGCACAAGCTCGTGCGAAGCCGTCAGGACGTGACTTGAGGTGTCGGGAACATTTCACAGCACGCGTTCCTTGGGTCTTGTTAGTGTGAAGGATGGACACCCTGCTGCAGCATCTCCACGTGGGGCCGTGCATGGGCCAGCCACGCTGCCGTGTGCTTATCTCGCCCAGGGGCCAGACAGCCTTGGTTACACTGGTCTTCTTCCTGGTCCTCAACTTCCCGTGAGCTTTGAGGCCGTGGGAAGGACGATTTAACTTTCTCCTGACTGCACGTGGTAACAGGTCTCGGGAAATCCCTACGATGGTCTCAACGCCGGTGTTCTGTTTTTGTTTCTTCATAAAAGCACAATGTGAAGAATAACCTAGTTTTTCCTCTAGTATGATTAAACATCTTTGTTTCCCTCACTTTATAGGAGAAATTTATCTGTTCTGCAAAGGAGCAGATTCTTCAATATTTCCCCGAGTCATAGAAGGCAAAGTCGACCAGATCCGGGCCAGAGTGGAGCGCAATGCAGTGGTAAGATGGGGTGGGGGGGGGCGGTTCGAGAGTCCCACGCTGGGAGGGCGGCCTGGCCACAGCGCCCTGTGCTGTCCCTGAGGGACACACTCTGAAGGCCGCACGCGCCCCACGTGGAGAGGAACCCGGTGGATGTCACGCGGGCGGTGCCGCTGACACAGCCCCTGACTCCAGACTGTGGCGAGCTTTCATTGTGGGGTGGGGGGTGCTGGTGGTTATGGGGCCATAATTATAAGCACATCTGTGGTGATTATGTCAGGGTCCTGAGGGATTTCTGGTGATGTGTTTCATCATCGAGAAGCCACTTTCCGTGGTGACTTCCCCTGCGTGGTTCTCCCCACGTCTTGTGCTGAGGGCGTCACCCGCCTGCGCCACACCTCCAGCAGTGCCGTGCGGCCAGCCCGCTCGCCTGGGAGCCAGCCCCCTCTCAGCAGGTGCACCGCCGGTGCAGGGGGGCGCATGCCTCTCTAACCCCCGTCCACCCTATGCTCCACACTAGATCCTAAGCCAGGGACAGTGGCCCCTCACAGCCACGTCCCCGCTGCTGCAAACTGCAGAATTTCACGTGTAACAGTCGTTATAAACCAAGGGGAGTTTGGCCAAGGTAGTCTTGGAACGCGGGTTGGGAATCTTCAGCCACGCTTTCACTTACGGAATGAACGGCCTAAATAAGCCCGCAGCGCACACAGGAGCGTCAGTGCGAACCATAACCCGACTCACGGCAGGCGGACTGAGTGCTGTGCCCCCTGCGGCAGCTACTCCGCGCTCACACCTGGTGGGGTGTGCAGGAACGAGGGGAGGGAGCGGGGGTGTGTGTGGGGGTGGGACGGGATGTGCAGGGGTGTGTGTGTGTGTGTGTGTGCGCGGGGGTGGGACAGGGTGGGCGGGGGGGGTGTGTGTGTGCAGGGGTGGGGCGGGGTGTGCGGGGGTGGGGCAGGCCCTGGCTTCCATCCATGTGTGGGTGCTTGTTGACACCTGCTGGCCAAGGGAGGCACTGCCCTGATGCCCCAAGTCAGCAGGGACTCCGAAGGAGGCACAGATGATTGAGCCCTGGTGTGTGGGAGAGTCACGGTCACTCAGCCTGCTGCCCACAGAGGCGAGGGTCCCGTTGACAGGACCCTCGGAGGGCTTCTGTGAAGCGCCCAAGGGTACACGCGCACGTGCCACCGTCTCTGGGTGCTGAGTGTTGATACAGGTGCACCAGGTCCTCCCCAAGGGGGCAGCCCCACCTGCGAGTCACTCCAGCACTGGGTCTGAAACGACAGGCGGCCTTGTTCCCGCGACAGATGGCTGGGATGCCGACTGCGCTGGTCACCACACCCGTCACACAGGCCACAGGCCTATCTACCATCCGCGCAGACCCTGGCCACTGCCCGGTCACTGCCTGGACCCCCAGGCCTGTGCCCAGGATGCTGAGAGGATGCTCCCCACCACTCTGGGGTCTCCATCGCCCCCCTTCTCTCGGGACGGGGACCCACACCAGACGTGTGTTCCCTGAGAACAGCTGCTGTGTGCGTCCCAGAGATGGCGTTTCCTCATGGGGAATGATGCTGGCACCGGCCCTCACCTGCACACGGGGGGCAGGCGGCATGGCTTCTCAATCCTTGAGGCCCTTTACGGCCATAACCGTTTTAAACTCTCTCCTCCCTGCTTTTTAATAACCTTGCCTTTGGCGCTAAAGTTTGCACCAGGCGTTCGGTCCCCCGCGTCTCGTGTCCTTCAGAGCGGCTCCCAGGACGGATGGTGCTCCGGGGGGGGGGGGGATGGCGCTCCGCGGGGGGTGGGGGGGAGGGACTGCGCTCCGCGGGGGGGTGGGTGGTGGGTGGGGAGAGGATGTCCGCAGGGCAGGGGGCAGGGGGGGAAATGGCGCTCCGTGGTGGTGCTGGCGATCATGCCAGGGCGCATCAGAGCATCGGCACACCTGTTCTCTTTGGCACGCCCACCACCATGCGTGGCTGCTCAGTGGCCGATGCAGGAACACCCTTCTTGACGCACCTAGGGCTTGTTTCCGAGTGCAACCATTGCAGAAACAGCTGGGACAGACTCACGTTTACTTTTGCTTGAGGGGCCGCTGTCTTTGTTCTCTGTCTGCATCCCATGGCCATCTTTGGGGGCAGGTCTCGGGCTGGCAGTCGTGGTGGGCTCTGGCGCAGCCCCTTCACGCCTGCTCAGGCTGCTTGGGCCTCTTGGGTCTGGAGGTTTATGGTTTTTTTAATCAAGCTGGGGAGTTTTCAGCCAGGATGCCTTCTGATATTTTTTCTGCCCCCACCTTTCCAGGAACCCTAGCGCCCCGTGGGATACGGTGCTTGGTCGTGGGATATGGTGCTTGGTTGTAGTGTTTTTAGTTTCGTTTGGGGGACTTTCTGTCACCCTGTCTTCACGCCCCCTTGTCTCGCAAGCCGTGTCTCGTGGGCTACAAGTCGTCGCCAGGCCCATCCCATCTCAGACAATTGGTGATTTCTCTCAGCTGCGTGTCTGTATTTAACTTTGGGACGCGCATAACAGGGTGGCCGCTTGATGTGTTTCTCCACCAGTTCTGCCCTTGTGCCGCGTCTGCGTCCGCCTCAGCTGGGTTTCGTGTCCTTGCTGTGGGTAATGCTCTCTGCCCCTGTATGTGCTGCTGGCCTTTCACAGGTCGGCGTGAAGACACCACCCCATTGGCTGCGGGGGAGCCCCGTGTTCCCATCGGGTATGGCTTGGTTCCCGGAGCCGTTGTTCTGTTCAGACGGCAGCTTTATGGCATGTGCGGTGGGTCCAGGACGTCGCTCGGGTGGAGCGAGTTCCTCCCCCGTGCAGAGGGGAAGCCCCTGTGAACTGCGGGGTCTCTAGCCCGGCTTCTGGGACGGTACCATCCCCTCTCCCTCCTGAAGGTCTGTCCCCGGCCTGGGGAGCCCCTCACGTGCCCACCGGTCCTCTGCAGACGCTCAAGGGGCTGCTGCAGTCCCCGTGCCAGGAACCCCCCAACTTTGCAGGCCTGAGTGGGGACACCTGTATGTGGAGACAGTTGTGGAGTCTCAGGAAGCTGTAAGGATCGTGCAGAGGGGTCACTGCATTTTCTCGCATCTTCCCCCCATGGAGTCCACCTCGAAGCCTGGGAGCAGGCGTTGGTCCAAACTGCAGTCTGTCACCATGTCACTTGTGTGGTGTCCTGGCCCACCCCGCATGGAGGCGCAGGGCCTAGCCGCCCGCTCCCAGCCCTGCTCTGTCCCACCTGGACCCGCTCCTGGCCCTGCTCCCAGCCCTGCTCCCAACCTCGCTTCCGGCCCACCTGGTCCTGCCCACCGTGGCCCGTCTGCCCTCTTCAGGTGCTTGTCCTTTCAAGAGTGCGATGGAAATGCGATGGTACGGAGGTGCCAACCTGGGTTCCTCTTCAAGCCGGGCAGCCCACGGTGTGGACGTACCACCTTCTCGTCCTTCTGTGGGAAGGTGATGGGGTTGTTTTCAGTGTGAAGCCGCCAGAAATAAACCGTGTAATTCCTGTCCAGGTGGTGTGGACCTAAATTTTCATTTCTCTGGGGTGAACGCCCAGGAGCATGGTGTAAGAGTGCATTTAGTCTTTTAAGAAACCCCCACCCGTTTTCTGGTGTCTGCACCGTTCAGGGGCCGTGTCTTCCGCCTGCAGCCAGGGCCCCTCACAGGCAGGTGGCCGTCGCCTCCAGTGAGTTCTCGTGTGGGTCGTCTGCAGCAAAACGTCCCTGCTTGTGTTTTGCCCACTTTCTAAGAGGATTGTTTGGTGGAATTGTTTGTTTTATTTTTAGGTTGAATTTTATAGTTCTTTAAAAGTTTAAGATGTTAATTCTTCATCGTATTTGTGATTCACAAATAGTTCCTTCCATTTCCAGCTTCTTTCATTCTCTCAGCAGGGTATTTTGCAGAGCAAGTGTTTTTAATTCGGAGGACGTCTGTCCTGTCCATTTTCCCTTGCGTGTCCCACGTTGGTGTCCTGCCTAAATTCTTTATCACTTTAGGTACCAAGTGCTCTCTTCTGTTTTTTATGCGTTTTATACTTGGATGTTTTATGTTTAAATCTGTGATCCATTTCTTGTTGTGGTCAATACATAGAACATAAAATCTGCCAGGCAGCCGTCATCAGCTTGTGGTTCATTGGCATCAAGTAACAGCCATCACCCCAAATAGAAACCACACCCACAAAGCAAAATCTGCCCCTTCCATGCTCCCCCAGCCCCTGCTAACCTCTACTCTGCCTTCCGTTCCTGCATACTTAACTTCTCCTGGGTATTTCGTGTATTTACTGTCACATTCCGAACCCAAGGTCATGAAGATTTTCCTGTGTTTTTTCCCAAGAGTTTCGTGGTGTTAGCTCTTACATGGAGTCTGTGATCGATTCTGAGTTAATCTTGTAAGTGACTTGAGGAAGGGTCCAACCACATTCTTTCCCAGGTGGCTGTGCGGTCTTCCCAGCACCGTTTGTGGGTTAGGCGCCCTTCCCTGTTGAATGCTCCTGGCGCCCATGTCAAAAATCCCCCGGCCGTGCACGGGAGGCTCCATTCTTCTCTGTCTTATTGCCAGCAGCATTATTTTGATGACTGTCCCTTTCCAGTAAGTTTTGAAATCAGGAAGTGTGGGTCCTTCAGCTTTGTTCTTTTACGAAACTGTTGGCTGATCTCAGAACTTTGAGATGCTGCTCAAGTGTTGGGATGTGTTTAGCCATCGGGCTGTTGGGGGTTTGCACCCACTCCATGGATGGCTTCGGGTGGAGTCGTTAGGACTGTCAGGGCGCCTTTCTGCTCCCCTCGGTCTCCTGTAACTTAACCCGGCAACATATTGTAGTTTCCAGTCTGCAGATCTTTTACCTTCTTAACACAACTGATTTTGTGTGTTGACTTCGTATTTTGATCATTTCCTGAATTTGTTAGTTCCAGTATTTTTCTGTGGAATTTTCAGGGTTTTCATTGTATCTGTGAACAGAAGTGACATTACCTCTTCCTTTACAATTTGGATGCCTTTTCATTTTTTGCTTAGTTGCTCTGGTTAGGAATTCCAAGGCTATGCTGGAGACAAGCGGCCAAAGTGGGCATCCTGGTCTTGTTCCTGATTTAGGGTCAAAGCTTTCTGTCTTCTAGCGTTTCACAGTATGTGGGGTTTTCATTAATGTCTCTGCAGTTTTGGAGAAATTCCCTTCTATTCCCAGTTTACAGAGTGGTTTTTATTATGAAAAGGTGTTGGATTTTGTGAGATGCTTTTTCTGCATCAACTGAGATGATCATGGGGGCCTTTCCCTTCATTCTGTGGCCGTCCTGTATTACCTGGACTGATCTTCCTTTACTGGATCATCCTTGCCTCCCTGGGAGAAGTCCACTCAGTCCTAGTGCATAATCCTTCAGGTATGCTCTTAGATTCGATTTGCTGGTGCTTTGCTGAGGATTTTTCATCTGTATTTGGAAGGGATATTGTTCTGTAGCTTTCTTTTTTGTGGTGTATCTGTCTGGCTTTGTTTGCGCATCGGTGTTGTTTTATATACAGTGTTCGGGGTCTGGGTAGTACTTAGGAGGAATCAGGAATAAGTGTCTACTCCCTGGCTCCACAAGCAGAAATCCCATATCCACTTCTAAAAACTTTTTTTTTATTTCTGAAACCTCTGCTTACCATTCGTGCCAACTCTTTGACGAACTGGGACGATAGGAGAGATGAGCTGCACTGTGATTGTGTCCTTCGGCCGCACTTGGAGGTCTGAGGAATCATGAGAAATGCGAAGGGTTTTCTGGCACTTGTGGGAAATTTAAACTCATATACTGCAAAATCTTTTTGGACGCCTTGGGTGGCTCAGATGGTTAAGCGTCTGCCTTTAGCTCAGGTCATGATCCCAGGCTCCTGGAATCGAGTCCCGCATCGGGCTCCCTGCTCGGTGGGAAGCCTGCTTCTCCCTCTGCCTCTCTCTCTCATGAATAAATAAATAAAATCTTTAAAAAAAAATCTTTTAAAAATCTTACAAACCAGAATTCTCCCAGAGTTTGGACTGACTGTATAGGAGGACTCTGGCTCTTTTCCTAGGATTCATGGAGTCAGGGAAGACAGAAGGGAAGTTGTCCTTAGAGCATCAGTCAGACCATTATGATGGTTTGCTTCGTCTTGATGGAAGGAAACTTCTATTGATGGGATTGAAGCACTCTGTGTGTGGCCCTTGGGCACCGACGGTATCTCGCTCGCTGGCGGCACGTGTTCTTTGTGCCACCGGAGTTATGATCACAGTAAATCCACTGTGTTCTTGGATTCTTATTTCTCTGGCCTGTGGACCCAGGAGGTTTGATAAAGAACTGAGTAGTTTTCCTTCCGTGGTTGCTAAGGAAGACCAAACTGTATTACCAACTCCCCATGTAAAAAGCGTTACTTTAGAAATATCACTTGATATTTACAATAAAATCTTAAATTACTACCCAAAAAAAAAAGCTTAACTCTTTATTCGTCAGAATAAAAGAACAAACTCTTACGTTTTTCATGGCTCCGATTTGGATTCCCATGCTTACCTGTGTGAAATTTTGTAATCTATAAGGATTGTCTATATTGAACGTGGATATAAATAATTCAGACGTAATGACTCATCGCCTTGAGGGCTCGTTGACTTACAATTCTGTAGTTAGTCCTTCTGATTAGAGAGAGGGGATATTGGGAAAGCTCTTGAAAGGTAAAGTTCCAGCAGAGTGACACTTGAATTCACATTAAGCGCTGTGCTGTTTCCTGCAGGAGGGACTTCGAACCTTGTGCGTTGCCTACAAAAGGCTTATTCCAGAAGAATATGAAGGTGTTTGTGCACTGCTGCAGGCTGCCAAAGTGGCTCTTCAGGACCGAGAGAGGAAGCTAGCAGAGGCCTACGAACAAGTAGAGAAGGACCTCATCCTGCTCGGTGCCACGGCTGTGGAGGACAGGTGACGTACGCACCCCGCCCAGCGTCAGAAGTAAGAGGTGGTGCTCTGAGGCCGCGGGGCCCGCTGGGTGCCCCGGGGACTGGTGGCGGCACCTCATGTCCTCACGTGGACGTGTGTCCGCAGTGGGACGAGACTGGCCTCGGGGTGGCGTCACCGGGAGGTCATGCCTGGACGGTGTTTGACTTTCCGTGGATAAGAACCTGACATTCACGCTTCGCCAGACAGACCAGAATGGTTGGCACATTCACACCGTGTCATCGGTAGTCAAGAGAGACTGTCATTTTTAAATCATTCTGTAGAGTTCAGTCATAATTAATTCTGTTCCTAAATTTGTCAGTAGCCCTTTCCAAGTCCCAGTGTAACATTTGAGATATGAACATACTCAGGTGTATTTCTCATTCCTCGTTGAAGAAATGAAACCGTGAAGTAGAATATTGCAACAACCACGACTAACCACTGGTAAGATTACCAAGCCGGTGTCTTCCCGTGCTCCGAGGACAGAGCTGCCCATCCACCGCCATTCCGTGATAGGCCGGATGTGAGTTAAGGCCTAGCGCACTGAGACACGGGTGTGTCACTGTTGCGACTTAAGACCGTGGACAGAAAGGAAAAGAAAAAATGCCCCAATTTAACAGAATGAAGCAGAAACATGAGGGCATTTACTGGAAACTCATTTCCCATAAAGGTTCAAAGTCTTTAAGGTGTAAGTGGGCCCGACGTTCAAGTCCTTACTGGAATCCTAGTCTTCCGGTGCCTTAAACAAGCATTCCGCAGCTTCCCAATTTCAGTAAGGTGTCTGGTGACGTGTTTTCAGTTTGATGACTTAAGCCCCTCCTGTCACTCAGGCAGGGATACAGGCACCAACACAGGAGGGGTACCTCGTGCTCAGGACAGGCTTTAGAACGTGACGCCACCGAGCGTCTGCTGTGCTAGGAGGGAGGGGGACGTGCGTTGGGGTGCGTTTGCCTGGGAAAGAGTGGACGGTCCTCGAAGGAGGTTAGAGAGAGGAGAGTCTGGATAGGGGAACCGAGTCTGCACACCCTCATGAGGGCCGAGGGAGCAGATCAACTCAGTGGGGAGTCGGGACCTCAAAAACAGAGGGCAGTTGGGGGGCCAGCAGCTTTGAAGTGATGATATTCAGTCACAAATCATTTCCCTAAAATCCCTGACCAACAACTCTGCAGGTTGACCTTTCTGGTCCTCAGTTTCCATTTTCAAAAAAACTGATGAAATTAGAAATGTTTTCCATGTCCCTGGAATGCTGAGGTCATGTGAGCGCAAGGCTTTGCCAAGGAAGCTTGCCGGGTCTCATTGGGTCACCCCAGTTAGGATCCCATCCCGTCAGTGCTGGGCAGGGACACGGCACATTACTTCACACAGCTGTTGAAAGCCCAGACACTAAAATCTACGAAGAATGTCAGGTCCCAAATGAGGCAGATGTCCACGCACAGTGCAGCAGCCTGACCACTGTGTGAGCTGCCCATCCTTGCACGAGTCTGTCCGCCCCACGAGCTCTGGGTTTTCCACACCTAGCACAGGGTCGCTAACAGAGGCTCGCCCCGTGAGCTCTGGTGGAGGGGATTCATCGCAGGCAGAATGCTTCCCATGGCATCTGACACGTGCCCAGCTCATGGTATACGCTAGCCAGTCGTGGAACCTGCTGGCTTTCTCAGGATTTTACCATATTTAGAGATACCTGGGCTCCAGTGTGGTAAGTGGCAGAATTACAACAGTTCATGCCAAAGGAAAGTCAATGAATACTACTGACTACCTCTTTTTCCTGGTTCCATTTTCCCCTGGTTAAGACTTTCTTTTTTGGTGGTTATGGTCCTTGTAATTGCCTAAAATCCTCCACAAGTGGGGGAGCCCCAGCTATACAGAGCACTGCGTGCTCACCAAATATCAGTTATGCAAGACCGATGCTTTACTCCTTAACATCATGGGTGTTTCTCTGCTTGGAATTAGGAAGTGCTTCCTTGTAAAAAGTTAACATATAAGTATAAAAGCAGCTCCGGGTACCTCATGGTAGTATCACGAGCTAGTGGTGTGGTGTTTTTTTTAGCTTGGGGGGGACAAATAGTTTCCTAGGTTACAAATTTTGGAAATTCTTGGCTTCACCAGTGCCACACTCAGGCCTGTGTTCTCGTTTCTGCTTTGCTCAGGCTCCAGGAGAAAGCTGCTGACACCATAGAAGCCCTGCAGAAGGCCGGGATCAAAGTCTGGGTTCTCACCGGGGACAAGATGGAGACGGCAGCTGCCACCTGCTATGCCTGCAAGCTGTTCAGGAGGAACACGCAGTTGCTCGAGCTCACCACCAAGAAGATCGAGGAGCAGAGTCTACACGACGTCCTGTTTGAGCTGAGCAAGACCGTCCTGCGCCACAGCGGGAGCCTAACCAGGGACAACTTCTCAGGGTAGGCAGTGCCCCTTTTCTGCCATGGGAGGGCCACACAGCCTTGGCGCCCCTGCGGGTGGCGCGGGTCCATCCCCGGGGGTCCTAGCAGCGCCCGTGTGCTCGCGGTGAACAGCGGGACGCGCCAGAGCCATTTCTTTGTAGCAACTGTGATGTGTTTTTTTGCAGAAGAGGTGTGTGTGTGTGTGTGTGTGTGTGTGTGTGTGTGCACTTTTAAGTGCTGCTTAAGGATGCAGACTTGATTTATAAAATATTGGGAATGAGATCATTCTCATCTGCTTATAAGGCACTCGGGCTGTATTGTGGATTCCTCAGGGTATCTGTCAGAGTGGAGAGAGAAATATTAATAATGCATGCTTATTTGTCTGTTAAGACAAAACAGGATATGCCCGAGAGTTTTTTTTCCAAGAACATTCAGCAGTATATTCACATTTTATCAATGCTCTCCTTACTGGTATCAGATCCATGATTGAAGGTTAAGATTTCATGGGAATCGTTTTAGATTTTCATTAGTGTCGTAATGCAAAAGCACTCTCTCATCATATGCAAATGTTAAATTATTCATAAGTAGCGCAAGGATGTTTCCCTTCACCTGATCTGCAGGACTCCTCTGGGGGATCAGGGATGTTCTTGTGACTCTGAAACCCAGCAGAAAGACGTACTCTGACCGTGTTCTTTCCAGCTCACGTCCTCTAGGCAGGATGCCCTGGAGGGATTCACGGCAAGGCTGCAGCCTGAGGCTGGCCACCATGGCTGGGGCTCGGGAATAAAGACTGCCCTCTGCTGGCCGCAGGATACACGCTCTCGGTCGGCTTTGCCAAAGTAGGGGAGTGTGCACACAAAACCGCAGCTAGAGCTCAGGGTTTGCTTTGCGTCGGTGGCAGGAGAATGTTAATTAAAACTCAGTTTTAACATGTGGTCGAGGACGTTCTGTCCAGTGTTCTAAAGACTGTGTTGATAAAATGAGGAATACCAGTTTCTTAATCCCTTGATCATCAGTTTATGACATCTGCAGATATCCAAAAAACAATGATAGTCTTCTAAAGTCTGTGCGCTTCGCTCCTGAGTCATGTCTCTGATTTGTGTGATTCAACAGGCTCTCGGCCGACATGCAGGACTACGGTTTGATCATCGACGGAGCGGCGCTGTCCCTGATCATGAAGCCCCGTGAGGACGGGAGCTGCGGCAACTACCGGGAGCTCTTCCTGGAGATCTGCCGGAACTGCAGCGCCGTGCTGTGCTGTCGCATGGCGCCCCTGCAGAAGGCTCAGGTCGGCCCCCGTCTCAGCTGGCCCCCGGGGGGGGGGGGGTGGGCAGACACCCAGAGCCTCCGGCTAGTTCTTACAGCCTCTCATGGTTTTCTTTTCCAAACCCAGCAAGGCACCACCTTTTCTAAATAGAAGCACAAATGGTAGCAATTTCCAACCTGGATCTTACTTTGCTTGTCGTGATTAGGTGAGAGTTGGCCGGATCAGGTGCACACGTCTCCCTCTGGGGGCTGGGAGGCCTGGCCCTGCACGACCTCTTGTGCAGAGGGAACCTCATTCTAAGACTCTGGAGGAAGGATGGGGGGGTGCGAGTGCATTATGACACAGCTGCTGTTGCTCTCCCGTGACAGATGCAGCTCTGAACCCCTACAGAATGATAGCGTGTGAGGGGTGTTACGCTGATTGCACAGAGGAGTGCTGAGACCCAGAAAACGGGGATGACTTGTCTACAGGGTATATTTGGAAACTGGCAGAGTCCACATATGGCTTCTAGCCTGTTGGACTCCAGACTCCTGTCTGCCCAGCCCACGTGGTCTGTTGGAGACCCACACCTGACGTCTTTTCTTTTCAGTATTTTGTAAAGCATCATAGAAGACACGTGTGAGCACGGGTCTGTTTCTGGTATGAGTAAACCTACAGCACATCTCATGTACTGCACGAGACCAATCTGTCTTCAACTGTTCATGAAAGAAATGCAGCACTTCCCAGACTGATGCAGGGGTTAGGGTAAAACACTGAAAACCACGTGTGAAGAGTCATTTCTCACATCTCTAGCATTCCGCCAGCCTCTAGAGGCACACCAGGACCCCCTCCCCGCGGGCGCCTGCGAGCACCAGCTGGGACCCAGGAGCGTGGCCGTGGTCCTGCCCTGCCCCGTCTTCTGAGTCAGGCTCCATGTAAACCCGTGTCATCCTATCCAGACAGGCAGACTAAGGTCTCTGTGTTTGATTTTCATGTGTTACACGGTCCCTTTTTTTCAGTTTTTAACTGATTTTCAGAAAGGTTCGCACACGTTAGTGTTTCATGAAATGGCAGGCAGTCCGCACGTGGCTTCTCATTTTCTCGGTCTTCTGTCCTGAACTGCGGCACTTAGACATGTAGACGGAGAGAAAGTTTGCCAAGAAATGGACAACACGCTTGAAATTATTAATTGTATTGAATTTCCAGATTGGATTTGCACACGTGACAACTTTGAGGATTAAAAGAGCGTGAGAAGCTGCTTATTTATAAGAAATAGATGTTCGAAAGCAAATAGCTTGGCATGGCCTTGCCTTCTAGTGGAACGTGCTGTTCGGGTGTCCCCAGAGGTGCCTGGACCCCGTCTGCTGAATCTGTGCATGTAGCAGGAACGGATAGCAGTTGCCCACCAGCCTTTTCCAGTTTATTCCCTGGTAATCACACATTAGCTGCCTTCTCTTTACTGTGTCGGGGCTGCCGTGTGAGGATCCGTCCTGCACGCAGACAGCAGACTGAACGTAGGAGGTTCACACCAAGCCAATCATTGTTCTGTCTTCCTTGGCTGACTTGACATCCATGTTCTTTCTGCCTAGTTAGTGATCTGTGCAAACAAAACAGAGAAGATAAGTGCTCCGTTTGTTTATCTTCCAGATTGTTAAATTAATCAAACTTTCGAAAGAGCACCCTATTACTTTAGCTGTCGGCGATGGCGCCAACGACGTCAGCATGATCCTGGAGGCGCATGTGGGCATCGGTGAGCTGCCCGCGTCCGGGTGCCTGCAAGGCGGGGAGGGGAGTCTGGTGGCGGGACCGAGGGGCGCAGGTGCAGGGCGCGTGTGGGTCCGGATGTTCTCGTCGCCGGTGTTTGGTGGCTCCTCATTTCGCTTCTTGCTGCTTCCCCTCGCACGGTGCTGAGGGTGGGTCTCCTCCTGCAGGTGTCATTGGGAAGGAAGGTCGTCAGGCCGCAAGGAACAGCGACTATGCGGTCCCGAAATTTAAGCACCTGAAGAAGATGCTGCTCGTTCACGGGCATTTCTATTACATCAGGATATCAGAGCTCGTGCAGTACTTCTTCTATAAGGTAGGAGGGCGTCCGTGCCGCAGCTGCACGCGGTGCGCTGAGCATCTCTCTGGTGCTATGAGGGGCGGCTCAGGGAGAGACAGAAGGGCCAGCAGGGAGGGGGTCCTCGCGTTGTCCCTGAGAGAGGAGGTGCAACACACCCCTGGGCACACAGATTTGGCATGGAGCCAGCAGGAACCTTGCGTTGTCACGTGACTGAGGGAAGGCCATTTTTCCATGCGTCCTGGCAACAGCTCCTTATTCGTCCACTCTCAGACTCTCTCCTGGCCATGCTCAGGCCCCGCTGCATCCTCATTCCTCTGTAGGCAGCATCTCTGGACGCTGTCTGCTCATGGAGTGACCGGAACACGTGCCTCCTAGTGCCATTAAACTAAGAGCAGACTTTACAGCCCATCACCCACCCTTCTGAGAACACAGGACACTATGGGGTTACTTCTTGCAGATACGGCATATTACCGGGACAGCTGAGGAGGGTAGATGCGTCTCACGGTGTGCTGTTGAACTAACTAGTGTGTGGCTTGCCTTTCAGAATGTCTGCTTCATTTTCCCTCAGTTTTTATACCAGTTCTTCTGTGGATTTTCACAACAGGTGAGTCCTACTGTCTGGAGTCAGAAGTTCCCCTGGGCCTTACCTCCCTGCCCTTGTGGTGGTGAAGGAGAGAGCAGGCTGCAGGGGTGAGGAGGCTGCAGGGGCGAGTAGGCTGCAGGGGGGAGTAAGCTGTAAGGGGGGCAGGCTGTAGGGGTGAGTAGGCTGTAAGGGGGAGCAGGCTGCAGGGGCGAGTAGGCTGTAAGGGGGAGCAGGCTGCAGGGGCGAGTGGGCTGTAAGGGGGGCAGGCTGCAGGGGTGAGTAGGCTGTAAGGGGGAGCAGGCTGCAGGGACGAGTAGGCTGTAAGGGGGAGCAGGCTGCAGGGGCGAGTGGGCTGTAAGGGGGAGCAGGCTGCAGGGGGCAGCAGCTCAGGGGTGTGGTGCCCTCCACCTCGCACCCCTGTGCAGCCCGGTCCACAGGCAGGTTCAGGAGCAGACGTGGAGTGGCCACCGTGGCTGATGCCCAGTGGCTGCCGTGGGCTTGCTCACGTGGCCCACCAGCGAGGTGCCCAGCTCACCCGCCCCCAAAGGCTGTGGCGGCTTTCTGCCCCTAACAGAGAGGATTCAGTCAGCATCTGAGACCCTCTCCCGGGTGCCTGACCGTCAGCAACTGGCACACTTGGGTGGCGAGCTGCCCAGGAGAACAGCGGCCCCTCGTGGCATCCCCTTCCCATCACGTCCCTGCTTCTGCCCGAGGGGCCGGGACTGGAGAATATTGAAGCTTGAAGGTGGCCATCAAATGATTGCAGACTTCTCAGCAACTGTTTTTGTTGCAAGTCTGCAGCAGCCAAATGGGGTGGGTCCCGATGGTGCCTGTGTCGGCCACGGCTTTAACCTGACAGTTGACGCCAGGAAGGACTGAAAAATGTCCCGCTGTCTGTAGCTGCAGAAAGTGGACTCTGTGCAGTTAGAATGCTCGTGGGTCTGGGTCTTTGCAAATTAAGAAATACGTGTACATTTCAACAAAGCACCAGAGCGGTTTGTGGAGACGGACGGAGTGCGGTTCTCAGGTTGATTTTGTGCTCCCCACAGACTTTGTATGACACTGCCTACCTGACTCTCTACAACATCAGCTTTACCTCCCTCCCGATCCTTCTGTACAGCCTGATGGAACAGCACGTCAGTATCGACACGCTGCGGAGAGACCCCTCCCTCTACAGGTACCGCCTGTGATGGGAGCCCAGGTGCACTAGGTGCCCCCCACCCTGCACCCCACTCCCTGCTCAGAAAAGCCCCAGGCGCTCAGCACTGTGCACTCGCTTCCCCCAGAGAGGCTTTCACAGGGAAACAATGTAACTGAAGCGAACATACTTCAGATTGAGGGAGAGGATTGGTGCTGCATCTGAGATGTGCCTGTTATGGGAGTGCTCCTTGGGAGCCTGCTTCTCCCTCTGCTTCTCTCTCTCTCTCTCCTTCTCTCCCTCATGAATAAATAAGTAAAATCTTTAAAAAAAAAAAAAGTAGTTATGGGAGGACCCGGGATACGTGGTTTGGTTGTGCCCCTTGGTGACCCCAGTGGATTTAGAGGCTAAATTAGCCTTTAAAAACCAAGTACATGCCATTCAGTGAGATAAGAAAAGTTAACAGATCTGATCTCAGAGTGCTTTTTTTTTGCTAAAAAGTACTTTTTAATCAGGAAAAGGCGTTTTTCTGCCAATTTGGAATCGTACTCCAAGATGGCTGGCAGATTCAGTGTGTTACTTTTTTGTGGCTTTTCTTAAATTTAACTTCTTAGATCAAGTAATTTTAGATTCATGTATAGTTTTAAGGGTTCCTGGGTTCTGTGAGCCTTTCTCCAGTGACCCTGGGGTTAATGCCCAACAGAACGTTGCTCGGGGGGTTGAACGGCGTCCCTCCGGGCGCCCAGGTTTACTGGTGTCCATCTGTGTGCATGTGCATCCTGTGGCCACACAGTGCAGAGCACCTGCCAGCCTCATAGCCTCATCAGAGTGTCCGCCGTGATGTGGGATCTGGAAGCCCCAGAGCCCCAGTGATCCGTGTGGGCGACGAGCAGGCAAGCGTGGAGCTCACTGCTGTGCCTTCAGTGGGAGGGGAATGCGTCTGAGGAGGCGGGATACGCCACGGTAGCCCTGCATCCAGAGGGACCCCTGCAGCTGGCCTCCCGTGGACTGACTGGTGTAAGAGTTGCACCAGGAGATGCACCACGAGCCTGAGGCCCACAGCCCGTGTCACATGGGACAGGTGTGGGCCCCATGTCCTGGGTCCGTTCGCAAGCAGAGATGTGAGCATTTGTCTGCCCTCAGACACATCAGTGTCCGCCTGGAGGGAGAGAACCAAATGTCGTTCACATTTGATCCCACAGGGACATTGTCCGGTGGTCCCGTGCCACCACCGGGCATGTGCTTGGTTCACCGTGCTCTGATTCTGCTTCTGGTACAGCAGTCTGGTGCTCTGGCTGCCCCAAGGGCTTTGTGGAGCCAGGCGCGGTGCTGGGTAAGGGGCAGGGGTGTTTGGCAGGCAGCCAGGGGGCAGGCGGAGTGTGACACAGGGGCACAGTCGGTGCCAGAAGCTACCAGGAGGAGCCCAGTGGGACCCACCTGGACGGCTCTGTAAGATCAGAGTGTGTGGCCAGCCCCAGGGCAGGTGTGGAGGGGGTCAGGCAGACACGGGAATAGACCTGCCGGGCAGAGCGACCCTGTGTACTCGGCCCGTTTCTCCATGACCCACTTTCATTGCGTGGTGGAGCCAGCTGGCTCTGCAGCCTGGGTTGGTGCCGTGACTGAGGGGGCCTTCCTGGCCAGATGGTCATGACAGAGCGTGGGGTGGCCCGGCCACTGTGAGAGTTTGGTGTCCCTGACGTGTGATCTCACCTGTTTCCACAGAGATATCGCCAAGAACGCTCTGCTCCGTTGGCGCGTGTTCATCTACTGGACATTCTTAGGAGTATTTGATGCTCTGGTATTTTTCTTTGGTGCTTACTTCATGTTTGAAAACACAACAGTGACCAGCAATGGACAGGTTAGTACAGAACCGCATTGTGTGGGCTGGGCTGCTTGGGAGTCCCATACGGGCGTGGGCCGGGGTAGCCTGTGGGGCCTGGTACTGGGGCATCTGTCCACCAACGCACCTCGCACCTCGAGGCCGCGGTGCCGCTGCTGCTGCCGGTCGCACCCAGTCTGCGCGTCCCAGGCTTGTGGGACTGCATCACCGGAGCCGGAGCCGCTTTGTTGGTTCCCTCCCTCAGGCCTAGTTTATTTCCTTTGGGAATTAATTTCATATTTAACACATTGTAGCTTTTTTCCACCCGTATTTACCTTAAGTACCTGCTGCCTTTGCAAAGAGTGGATTGAGAGTTTGCTAGTAACCAGGCAGTTCTCTGCTTGTTTGCATAATCTCTGGGGTTGTTTTATTCGTATCTTGCTTTTGTCTTTTTGCCTCGGGCTTCCCTCCCCACTCTCAGATAATGACCACCAACACACACATGGTAAGAAAACTGTGGGTTTGTCCTTTATGTTTTGGAGTGCCTTAAAAATAAAATATTTCTCGAAATATTTTCACCTGTGACTTCTTCTGTGTGCTTTGTCGGTAGAAAGCCGCTAGCTGCCACCAGCCCCCACGCGGGGCCGGCGCTGCGTTAGGCGAGTGTGTCTGCATTTGGTCGTGCGTACTTGATGTTTCTTCTCTGGAGTTATGTGTCAGGCTCGCCAGCCCAGGCGGTGCTCGGTTTAATTGATGCGTTTGAACTTCCACGCACGGCGCCGTCCCATGCACAGGAGGCCCAGTGGGGACGCTGAGCTGAGTGTGGCAGACCCGGGCCTTGGGGACACGCGGGGAGACATGCAGGCGCACTTCAGGGCCGTCCCCTCCGGAGTGCTGCCCGGGCTTGGCGGCCACACCGACGTGACCCCTGCCCGCCAGGCGGCCCTGCTGTTCGCTGGTACGGGGCGAACTTTTCTTTCTCCTCATTACTAAGGGGCTGCTCTATTTCATTGTAGCTTAAATCGACTTTTACTAAATTGAGCTTGAAAATGTTTTAAGTATCTCATTTTGCTTTTTGAAAGCCTGACGTTTCTCTAGAGTGCACTCCTTTGTCTTCATTTGCTTGGATAATTCCTGGATGCCAGCCGGCCCCAGGCCCGTCCTCCTGCGGGGTCCCCACAGGACTTCCTGCAGCGAGGCCCTGAGGGAGGGTCTTGCACGTGTCTTAGGAAGAACTAAGATTTCGGGTCCCCGGAGCTGGGACGTCAGGACCAAGTCAGCCTGTTGCTACTGCAAGAAGCCTCCCCACGTGGTGCTGCCTACTCCTGGCCTGGCATTGACGTCAAAGCAACGAGTTCAGACAGATGGAGTAACGTACGCGCACAAGTGCTCAAACCGGGGTTTTTGTGCAATGCCGATGGTGTCATTTTATTCTGTGCTGCTCCTTCATTGCCCCAGTCTCGAGAGTACCTAGCGAGAGGACTGGTCCTGCTTGGTCTCAGCGGGGAATGGATGCGCATGACAACACGGGTGGCCCGTGCACCTTGGACGTGGTCGTGTTGGCTGGCAGGCATGGTGTAGGCCCTCGTGAGGCCCAGGCAGTGTCTCCTACTTGTGTTCAAATCCCCGGAGCCCTGATGTGCCTCGAGCCACTCCTCAGGGTGCCGTGGTGCTCTGACGCGTCCAGTGGATGCGGGAACTTCTGCCCGTTCCCTCCTGCTCTCTCCGACTGGCACGTTCCTTCGGGGTTCCTTGAGCTTCGACAGGGCCTGATTCCTGATGTCTAGGCCAGGGCCTTTGCGAAACACTGATAACCCCACGCACATGTGCACGCCTTGGCAGAGCTGCTAGCGCACGGGGCTTTTGTTAGAATTTGAAACAGGGACAGAGAGAGAGATGAAGACGGAGAAAGCAGAGTTGGCCCGTGCCACTGCATGGAAGATCGGCCAGGCAGGTGCCCTACTGCCCGCTGGCTGAGAGCTTCCCGGGCCCACCCTCGGCCCCACTTGCTGGCCTGTCCACACATGAAGCTGCTCAGAAGCCTGGTGATACTGTGAACCAGGCACGGGGCGCATGGTGCCAGGCAGGGTCCGTGAGGTGAGGTGTCTGTCCACAGTGATGCTCTGAGAGGTGAAGTCTCCTGCAAGTCAGTGCTCCGTAGACAGTGGGGAACCCCGAGACCGGGCTCGTCAGAGCGAGATGAAGAGTGAGCACAGCATCCCCGAGTCAGGAGTGGTGCTCATTTCCATCCCGCATCCCTGGGAGGACAGGAGCCCCAGGAGGCTGGGGTGGCCCAAGGCCACTGCACACAGGGCAAAGCCAGGGTTAAACGTCTGGTGTTCGAACTCTAGCCCACCCCCCTGCCCCCACCCCGGTGCGTCCACATCTCCAGATGGAGCCTTTCCTGTTCGCTTTGTGGGAAAGAGGGTTTGATCGCCCACAAAACTCAGATAGCGTTGTAGCCTGGTTCTCTAGTAATTCAGATAAATCCCAGAACCCAAGTGCATCAAGGGCCATTCTGTGGTGACTGATGAAGCTCTTGGTTCGTGGGCAGCAGGAGTTTGCTGATTGTAATGTGCATCCCTCCCTGGACACCCACCCTTCCTGCTGAGGGTGCATCTGTGGTGTTACGGTTCAGAAGCCCCATCCCACTGGTGGTCAGTAGGTAAGGACCCGTTTTCTTGAGAGCTACATTGTTCTGTAGGAATGTGCATAGATCCCGTGTGGTGTTGAGACAATGCTCGTCATAACTTCTTGAAAAGAAATTCACTTAGGGAGCATTTTCTGCACACACACCAAAGCTGTTTCTCCTTGTGACGCACAAACGAGCTCACAGAGGCGGTAACGGACATACTCGTATGGAGCAGCAGGTTTCTTCCAGAGGTGGTAATGGAGGGCAGCAAACATCGAGAACAGACGGCGGAGTCCGCGTGAAGGGAGCATGGACCGCACGTGTTGTGTTTGTTGTGGAATATTTTTACACGTGACAGTGAAGTTGGTCTGGGTTTGAGGGCCTTTAGGAGCAGAACGCTTTCCCACAGGATGCTTCTGGGCAGGCAGAGGGAAGACCGAGGGCGCGTGAGGTGGAGCTGGAGGCTTGCAGGCTCCCCAGGTGTTCGCTGTCCCCACACAGGGCTGGGAGTCCCTGGGAGTCTGTGCCAAGGGGAGTACTCTGTTAGGAAGTCAGGTGCAGTGCACCTGGGACCGATGCCATTCAGAGAGCAAACCCTCTGGACACCCTTTCGCCTCCCACCCCCAAAATCTATAGAAATAGTAGCAAACAACTTCAGTGACAAAAGCCCGAGGGCTCCACCCTGCGAGAACCGATGACGACTTTCGAGGGTGTTCCCAGAGCCATCCCCCTGACTCGCTGTCCTGGTGACTCAGGAACTGCTGGCCGAGGGTATAGGTGAGGCAGAGCAGACGTGTCTTCATTGCTGGGGCTTGGAACCAAAATTCCCAGTTCTGGAGCCAAATTAGTTGTGTGTTGTTGGTACGTGCCCGTAGAAATTATAGCTGAGGCCCATGCATTACTGCGCGAAGTATTGGGAGCCCCACTTGGTACGGAATCCCAGGTCGGCCGTAATTTCCAGCTCTACAAATCTACCGGCTGGTGATGCGCTTGCTGAGGCCCTGCCCGTCTGCTATGCACGCACACACTGCTGCACCTTGCTATTACCCGACCCTTAAAAAAGATTTCCGTGTCCCCTGCCAGGCACGGGTGTGACCATGGGCCCCGGGTGTCAGGAAGTGGAGGGGGCAGGCCTTTCTGCCAGGTCCCCCTGACGGGCCCACGCGGGATTCAAGCCCCTGCTCACAGTGTCCTTTTGTCTGCAAGCATCAGCTTCCAGTGAAAACAAAACGCAGCGTGGTTTCCGACACCCTGCTGGCCAAGCATTTCTGTAGCCTGCTGCCAAGCTGCTCCTGGTCTCAGAGCTTAAAATTTTTCCTGCCCCCAAAGCGAAACAAGACAGCACTTTTCGGTCAGAGTTTCTTCCCTGGGCACTGTGGCCTCTGGGGGCTGGGAAGTTCTGGTCCCTGGTTGTGGGGCCACCCTGTGCAGGCAGCAGACCCCAGCCCTTCCTGCGAGGTGCCTGTAGCAGCCCCCTCCCCAGTGTGGCAGCCAGAACCGTCCTGGGACTTTGCAGGGGTCCCCTGGGGGCAGAGTCGCCTCCAGGCACCAGCCCCCATGTGTGGGTCCGAGTGATGGAAGCCCCATTTTGATCCCAGTGATGGACTGGGGAATGAGGTCCGGATGTTGGTGGGGGTCTGTGGGGCTCTGTGTCCTCACACGAACTCTAGAATCCTACGTCGCCAAACGTATGCAAAGACCTAGCCTCCGTGTTCGCCCGTGTTTTCTCTGTTGAAAACTAACCATACAGAAAGCCTTTGTATTCCGGCCTCTTAATTCTTAATGAAATAGAGCTGTTTGCCTTTAAAGAAGTACTAGGAACATTTTCTGAGAGGCGCATTTCACAGAAACCAGAAGGGGGTCCGTGCTTAGGGGATTCTGGAGAAATCTTGAAGAGAGTAAAATCTCCAGCAGACTGATTTCCCCCTAAGAGAAAGTGGGTATTTCGTTTTCTGTGTCTTTGTCTGTAGTTGAGAAATGTGTTGTCGTGATTTGACCCTATGTTTCCACCACGTGTGGCTTCGCGGCGCCATGCGGGGCGGGAGGCACTTCCTCGGCGCTGTTGGCGCGTCTGTGGTTCTGGCCGTCAGCCTGGCTGCCAGGGCCTTTGTGCAGCTGTCTCGTCTGCCTCCATTTCCCCCTCCCCGTGACTGTCCAGGGCAACGCCCCACCCTCACAGGGTCGCTCATTTAGGACACGGTTGTCCTCTCGGGCTGCTCGCGCCTGTCCTTGGTTTTGTTCCAGGGCGGGCGGGTGTCTGAGTTGAGTTCGGAGGAGGTAGCCAGTGCTCCTGAGTCTGTTCTTGAGCGTGCAGACGGCGCAGAGCCGGGGAGCTGGGCCGCGTCTCTTCCACAGGGAACACGATGCGGAAGAGACATGGCCGGCACCCTGCACACGAGCATTCCTGCTCCCGGGGATTTTCACCTCTCCGTCTGCCACATTAGGACTGCTGTTTGTGGAGGGTCGAGTGGGCCGACATGGGGGGTCAGTGCAGGAAGGGCTCTGAACCCATCCCCCAACCGCTGGCCTGGCCCCCAGGGGTGGCGCGGGGACCCCAGAGGTCTGGGGGCCCGGGGTGTTGACAGCCAGCTTCTTCCCATCCCTGTATCTTCGGGGTCTGGAGCGCTGGTCCGCAAGAGCACTGGGGTGTGTTCTCTGACAGTCTTGTCTTGAGCGTGGAGGGGAGTGATGTGTATTAACTGGAGACTCTCTGGACGATTCTCCCCCACAGATCTTTGGAAACTGGACCTTTGGGACGCTGGTGTTCACTGTGATGGTATTTACGGTCACACTAAAGGTAAGCGCATGCCCTTGATGTTCCTTCTTCAGCTGCCCTGTCCATTGTAACCATGCTCGGGCTGGAGCCCCCATGCCCCGGGCCACCCTCCAGGGTCACGTTCAGTCATTTAAGAAGCCATGTGGGGACGCAGTGCACTGGGTGCCGGGCGACCAATACGTGAACTTCTGGAATTACACAGAAGGTGAATGAGGGAATGAGCCTTTTCTTTATAAAAGGAGTCAGGTTAGAATTCCTTTAAGTGACAAGCCCCAATACAGTCAAAAGTTACTTTAAGGGCGCCTGGGTGGCTCAGTTGGTTGGGCGACTGCCTTCGGCTCAGGTCATGGTCCTGGAGTCCCAGGATCGAGTCCCACATCGGGCTCCCTGCTCAGCAGGGGAGTCTGCTTCTTCCTCTGACCCTCTTCGCTCTCATGCTCTCTGGCTCTCATTCTCTCTCTCTCTCAAATAAATAAATAAAATCTTTAAAAAAAAATCTTTACAAAAAAGTTACTTTAAAACAAATGAATGTATTATGGGAAATTCAGCTCTTTTGAAAGGCCGGATTCTGTATTCCTCAGACTGTCGCCCCGAGTCTCTGCAGTGGGAACACAGCCGACAGGGTAGCTGGGCGGGGGGGTCCTCCCCGAGCAGGAGACACTCCAGGGCGTGCCCCCCTGGGATGCGGGGACACTGCCTTCTCTCTCTCCTCTGGGAGCTTTGATTGTGCTCCTGCAGCAGGTTTACGTGGGCCTTTTGGCTGCTGTGGAGGCGGGGTGGTCTCTGTTCCCCATTCTCTCCGGCTGCTGGTCCGCGATGCTGTGGCTGAGGCCCCGACGGCGCCCCAACCCGCAGTCTGTGTCTTGTCTTTCAGTTGGCGCTCGATACGCACTACTGGACTTGGATAAACCACTTTGTCATCTGGGGGTCCCTGCTGTTCTACGTTGTCTTCTCCCTCCTCTGGGGAGGGATTATCTGGTATGTGGGGGTGCGAGGCCGAGGGGTCCCTGCTCCCTGGACCCACGTTCTCCATGGGGAAGCCACGCGGCGTGGCAGGTGACTAGCTGAGACCGGGGAGGCCAGGCACTGCCGCAAGGGACCTGCGTCAGATCGCAGGTCAGACGATTCTTCTCGAGAGAAGTCATTTACGCTGTGGCCTGGGCGGGCATCACCCTCTTCGTGGTGGGCTGGGCGTCCTAAATGTGTCCCGGGATGGGCCCCGGGCTAAGTGCTTGTCGGGCGTGGCATGGCCAGCCTTCTGTGCTGCAGCAGTGATGAGCGGGTCCTAGCGGGCGTAGCAGGTGGGGCTGGCCTGGGCCCCCCCTCCCCCCACCGCTGGCCGATGGAGCCCTGCTCCTGGGAGGCCACCCAGGACCCTCTGCGGAGAAATGGCAGGGTCCCAGTGCTCTGTGGGGAGTTCACTGTGGCTGCCAGGGGGCTGGCTCCGTGGCCTCTGACAAGGGCGGGAAGTGGTTGTGTGTGTGGTACCTACTCTGGTGCTTTTACTGGTGCACCGTGGCTCATGCTGTTCCTTCTGCCGGGCTGTCCTTTCCCACTAGCCTGCCCCGCGAGCTCTTACGTGTCCTTCAGAACCCCATGCTGCGTCACCCGTCGCACAGGCAGGCTGGTCCCACCTCCCGTCCCCATCACAGCACACACGGCGCCCCCACCTGTGCATGAGACGGAGCATTTCCTGAGCGCGGCTGGGACAAGGGAGTCCTGGGCGTGCTGGCCGGACGCGGTGTCCCCGCCACGGTGCCCGTGCTGGGCAGCTTGGAGCGTGGCTCTGCCCTCAGCACCCGCCTCCCCACCTCTCGGAGCGTCGCTGACCTCTAGTGGCCAGAGCCCTATGCTCGTGTTCTTGGGGACCTGCAGGTGCTGAGCTGGATGGGCTTGTGGTAGCCTCCGGCCTGTGACGTCCACGTTCCGTCCGGAACACCATCCGCCCCGCTCCCCAGCCTTGGGCGTAGGGATGGCGGAACTAACCCAGGTTTACTGTTGGTCCCTTCCAGTTTCTGTCTTGGAGCCCAGTGTGGATATTTTCTTGAATTATAGATTTGCCTGGAAGGGAGGCCCTTCGTGCTCTCTGTTTTCACAGAAAAAATGTCATTTTTTTCACCGTATAAGCCTGGGGTGGTTAACTAGCGTTGCTGATCAGAACCCGTGCGTGTCTCGTGCATGTTAACAGCCATCGCTCAGGTTGTGGTTCCAAGATACCCAAAAAAAAAAAAAAAAAAAAATCACCTATTTTAGTCTTTTAAAATCATTTTTCACTGTCTGGAAACAGCTCCAGGGACATCCCATCTCTTTGGGAGACTTGTAGAACTCCTCACTGCCTGGCCTGACAGGGAAATCCTGTGGCTCATTGTCCGTGAGTAGGCAGGCACACACACTCAAGAGGCTCAGTGACAGAGGGAAAACCTCGGGGAACAGGCGGGGGCTGCTCCTGAGAGCAGAGAGCGCGGTGTCCTCCGGGTGACCTCCGGCCTGCCCATCTGTTGTTTTTCCAGGCCGTTCCTGAATTACCAAAGGATGTACTATGTGTTCATCCAGATGTTGTCCAGCGGCCCTGCCTGGCTGCTCATCATCCTGCTCATCACTGTCAGCCTCCTTCCTGACGTTCTCAAAAAAGTCCTGTCCAGGCAGCTGTGGCCCAGTGCCACAGAGAGAGTCCAGGTAGGGGTGCGGCGGGGTTGGGGGTGCTGCAGGGGGGGGCGTGGGGGCCCAGCCGGAGCAGCCGCTGTGATCGCTGTAAGGAAAGCAGGAGAGGCTTGTGTTGGAAGTGCGCTCAGTCCGGGTGTTCCTAATGAGCGTTAGAACGTTAACGCAGGGGAGCTGCAGGGTGACCACGGTCAGGCCCGAGACGCTAGTCTGCTGAAGTCAGAGAAGGATCGAGGGAGACGGACTGAGCCAATACAAAAGGAAGATTATTTTGTGTAAATCCAAAAAAGTTTTCAAAATTAATCATTACTTCGAAGGTAAAATTGCGTTAGCTTTAGGGATGGTGAATGTGGCCCCAAACGTTCGCGTTTATACTGGGCGATTCTGGTGAGTACTAGGGTCACTTGGTTTCCACAATCCCCAGTTAAGGCCAACGGGCTGAATTCCGGATTCAGGAGAGAAGTGAGACGTGTAGAATGCCCAGCCCAGCATGACCGCAGCAGCAGGTGTCAGTCGAAGCTGCTCAGAGTTCTCAGCGAGGGCTCGTCCCCCTTCATCCCCACACCCCTGCGACCTCAGGGAGGGCACGTCCCCTGTCGCCCTCACCCTGTGTCCTGCCCACGGAGGTGCAGAGCCTCCGTAAGGAGAAGGGAGGATCCTGCCGAGTGTGCAGAGGGCAGAGCGCAGGCGGGCCTGCGGGTGTGGGAGGACCGTCCGTGTGCTTCAGGGCCCCAGGGAAGGCCTTCTGGAAAGCTCACATCGCCCAGGTGTGCAGCCCCCAGGTGCTGTTGGCCGGCCTCTGGGGTGGGAAACAGCCAGGCCGCTGCTGGGTTTGCAGGGAGCAAGGTCTGGGCACCACGTGTGCCCACCTCCACCTGTCCCAGCGTTTGGACGGGACCCCGGTGGGGGGCTCTCCCCGAAGTCTGCGCTGCTTTAGCGAGCTGGGCCCAGCTCCCCTGGTTGCTAGTCTTCCCCTCCTTGGTGCCTGTGTGTTCGTAGTCGGCACCGACAGCTCGAGAGCGTGCGTCAGCACCTCTGCTCTGAGCTCTTTAACAAGCGAGCACGACAGGAGCTTCCGGGGCGGAGGGGACAGACGCAGGGACGAGAGGCCCGCGCGGTCCCCAGGAGGGGAGCATCCAGGGAGGACACGGTTTGCTTAGCGCGATGGCGGGGATGCGCAAGGGAGGTTCCTGCGATTAACCGGCCCCAACCGCCTTAACTTGTTTCTCTTTTCCCTTCCTCCTTCCCTTTGTCTCCAACTTCTTTGCCTAAATAACTGCTCCCACCTGTCTCGCGATGTGTGTGGCCCCTCGACCCCTCTGGACTGCAGACTAAGAGCCAGTGCCTTTCTGTCGAGCAGTCCACCATCTTTATGCTCTCTCAGACCTCCAGCAGTCTGAGTTTCTAACGGAACAAGGTGATGCTTTTCTGTCGTTTGGCATGGTGGGGTTACGGTCGCAGGAAGCAGAGGGCTGACCCCTCGCTGAGGCGTCCCGGCACCTGTCCCGGGCTCCTGCCTGCTCAGGATGAGCACATCAGGAGCTACCGGTGTGACCTGTATCTGAGACGCAGAAGTGCACGTGGCCCGTGCTTCTCTGTGTGTCCGTGGGAGGTTGCGGGTCCCACCTGCCCAGGTGCAGGGCTGCACTGCATTGCACTGGCTGGCAGGTACCCGTGGCCCCTGCACACAGAGGTGTGGGTGTGGCGGCTCCTACGTCGCTCGAGCTCACGTGGGCAGAGTCCACGCAGCACCAGCCCCCTCTCCGCAGCCAATGGCGGATGGACAGCAAGACCTCCTCACTCACGCAGCTCTGCGGACCCATTACACAGACAGGGAAACTGAGGCCCCCACGACAGAGTGTTGTGCAGGCCCCACAAGGCACTACAGAAAAGACAAGGCTCGGGCTGAGCCACCCAGGCTGTGGAAAAGCTGGGAGAGATGTGTTTGGGTCAAGTGTTTCTCCAAATTCCCTTTTCACTTTGAAAAAGATTCTGTTTTTAGAGAAAGCCTTATGTTGCTGTGAGCGGCTGTGCTGGCTTGTTTCTCAGCAGCCTTGAGCCACACAGGGTAGCCGCCCAGGGCTACAGCCTGTTCCTGAAGAGCCATGATTTCAGGGGCACAGTTGTCCAGGGATGGCTCCTGTCCGTGTGTCTAAAGGACACACTTACAGAGGCCTCAACGTCAGTGATGCTTGGAAACTGTTCCTAGTACAGCTGAGTTCATAGGAAAATACCTAAGCAAGAAAAGGCTCTGTTTTCTTTTAACGACCGTTCATCCTCTATACATTTTAAACACTATTTTTTAACTAACAGGATGGTACATTTTTTAATTTCTGGTAATTATCAGCAGTCAAAATTTTTCTACTCTGGTGCCATCAGAATTTGCTAGAATGAGTGACTTAATTTTATCTTACTGGATACATACTTGAAAACATTTAGGATGAAATTACTAGGAACATTTAAGTTATGGGCTGTGCTTAGGAAATTGATTAAATCTTGCCAACTTTGGGATAAAAATACATACTTTCACCCTTGATGCGTGAGGTGTGCTAAGACTCTCTCTCAGAAGCCCACGTTTGGCTGCTCGGGGGTGGTCGGCGCCGGGCGCCCAGCAGGGTCCACGGCCACATGAGGCGGCCGTGTGCCCACACCTGCACCTTCCTGGGGCCCCTGGCACGCACACAGATGTGCGTGTGCTTCTGGGAACCCCCCTGGACACCTGCCAAACTTTGGAGGAACAGACCCTGGACCAGTCCTCATGTCAGATGGGCCGTTGTTTCCCTCCGTCTGTTCTGTTAAAAAGAAACACATCACAGGCACCAGGTCTTGCGTGTGTGCATGTGTCACCCGTGTATACATATTTGTACACGTGTTTCGCTGTGTTACCGGGTACAGTTCCGTCCCTGCAAAGGGCCGCACCGCCCTCCCCTGATCAGTTCACCCTTCTCTCACCAGAAGACGTTCTGCATCTCACACCTTGTACTCCTCCACCTCTTCAAGTTCCCTTCTTGCTGGTTCCTGAGGCACTACTATGGTCTGACGAGAAAGCCCGCGTTGACTTGCGGCACCGTGACCCCCGGGCCCTGCAGGGGTCTAGCCTTGGGGTCGGGGCGAAGGACAGGGACAGAGGGGCAGGCAGGTGCAGTCCCTCCTGTTTGGGGTGAGCGCCGAGGCGGCCGCCGGCGGGAGCAGCCGGTCTGGTCCTTCCAGCAGAGGCTCCTCCGTGGGCCCCCGGCCTGCTGTCCCAGCCTGCCCTCTGTGCCCTGCCCTGTCCCTTGGTCTCTGTCAGGTGAAGGGCTGCTAGGAAGACCCGCTCCTTCCCTGGCGGCACCCTCCCGCTGCCCCCAGCTTGCACAGGCCCCAGGTCCGGCTGCGAGGCTGGGTCGTGCTCCCGGACGGGAGGTGCTTCTGGAACCAGGCGCAGCCCCTCTCAGTATTTCTCCTCGCCTTGCAGCAGAGCATGAAACTCAAAGCATCGGTCGCCGCTGCGCCAGGCACGGACGGGCCGCTTCTGAAGGACCTCTTGCCACGGCCGAGGCGCCATTAGCCAAGGATAGGTAACCGTGTCCGCCACGCCGCCTGGCAGGCCTCCTGGGTGTGCTGTGATCCTTCCAAACTGTCCACTTTTCCTCCAAAGTTTTGCTGTGCCATTTTGATAACAAAGGTTCATGATGAAAAAAAAAAAAAAAAACCACTTTTTACACACACGTGTGTTTCTGTCCCAGGTAAGTGACCTGCCTGAGCGTGTCTGGGCTGCAGATGGCCGTGCACTGCTCGCGTGTGCCGTGGCCTTCCGCGCGCGTTTACTGGATCCACTCACCCAGGGTGTTCAGTGCCTAGTTTGCCAGAACAAAGCTCATTCCTTGGCCTTGGTTGTGGAAAGAGCTTCACCCAGAAGGTCTCTCAGGAAAGACCGTATTTTGACAAGACAACGGAAGATTGCATGATTTGCGTGGAACGTTGGCCCAGGCAGACGTCCAGCACAGGTGTCCTGTTGTCCGTCAGCCGACACGGGGAGCCGTGTCTGCCCCAGAGAGGCCCGGAGATGCAGCCGCGCTCACGACGCGCCCTGAGCTGGGTGTCTCGGGTGCTGACAGGCACACTGCCTTCTCTGCCCGGGGACGGTTGGTTATTCCTTTAAGACCCGTTCCTCCCAGACTGCTTCCCTCAGGCCCTGCTGCCCGGTAAATTTAACAACGGCTAGGTGAGGTGGCCGGCCTCCTTGGGCTGTAAGAACCTGCACAGACTGAGGTTGCCCACGTGCGTGGAGGGGACCGTGGACCCCAGCCCCGGTCCCCGGGGCCTCTGGTAGAGGCTTCGCACGTGATGGAGCCAAGCGGGGCAACCGCTGGTGGCCAGAATGCGGTCACCATGCTGGCTCTGTGTCCTCGGTCACACGGGACACGCTCCCGACCCGTGTCTGGAACGGGAGGCCCCGCGGGCAGCGTCAGAGCAGGCTGGGCAGGGTCCTTGTGGAGGGTCCCGGGACTGACGCTGTGTCCTCTGTGTTCTCCAACAGAGCACATGTGTGCGCGGCCAGGACTGCCTCCCCGAACTCACTCTCCTGGCCTACCCGCAGAGCCCCAGCCCCTGGGCCGTGTGGCCAGGCCCGCACACAAAGCAGGGGACGCTGATGTGGTCTCCCCTCGCCGGTCTCCTGCACAGCCACCGCCATCCCGGCCCTGCGCCCCACGGGGGGGCCACTGGTGGACAGGCCACCAGTCCCAGCCTTTGAGAGCCGCACGTGTGTGCTTCTCCCCGCCCCCGAAGGAGGGATGAGGACCACGGGACTTGCTTGGAATGCGTGGCTGGCAGTCGTCACCTCTCGTGGGGCTGGTGGCCCCACAGCTTCTCTTGGGCATTTGGCTGGGCACGCACGGCCCACTGCACCCTGGGCCAGGGCCTCCAGCCCCAGACGCTGCCGGAGGAGGACACCTGCGTGGAGGTGGGCCATCAGCTTGCGCGGGGGTGGCCACACCGCCGACCGTCCGAGCACAGGGGCCTTGTCCTCACCGTGGGACGGGCCGGCCTTGCCTCTGTGCCTCCTTGTCCGGAGCCCTCCAGCCCTCGTGCTTCTGGAACTGGCCGGACCAGACCCTGGCGTCACCGTGCTCCTACAGCCTGTCGGAGTCCTGGACGGTGTCCTGCTTCAATCCAAACCCGCTCCCTAGCACAGCTGCTTTCCAGGGTCATGTCCGACGGGGGGTTCGTCCCTCTGAGGGAGGACTAGCTTCCCCTGTGTGAATCTCTGAGTGTTTCCCGTCCCCGGCTGCCCCTGTGGAGAAAAAGAAAATACCGTGTGTGACGAATAGAGAACACTGTCCACTCCAGCCTTCCCGATACAAGATAGGAGCTAGTTTTTCTCACACCCCCATGGGTAGACCCTCCCCGCGTTCTCTTGTCCAGAGAGCTTTCCCCAGTTCTAGGGGAAGGCTGGTGGTCGGGGGCCGGGGGCAGACCCTTCGATGTCCTCATCGAGAGGTGGCCTCCAGGGGCCGCGTCCATCTTCCGAAATCTGTTTCCGGCCCGCACAGGTCTGACAGTGAGGCGGTGTCTGAATCCTGAGAAGCAGGATTGCCGCCCTGGCCGGCTGCCCACGGCCAAGACCCAGACCAAGGCCTGCGTGTTCTGTTGGATGAGTGCTGTGTTGCAGTCCGCTGTCCAGGGCGTCATTTGGGGTGGGCAGACCTTGAGGAGGCTGCTGCGTTGATGGTCCCGGTCCCTTCTCTGTACTGCTGTTTGTTTCTAGAATAACCTCCTTGAGGTAGCCTTAATGGTCCACAAAGAAGACATTTCAGTCTGAGATTCAAAGTGTGGATGTGGAAACGGATGCCTTTTGAGAAAAGTATCGTCCCGAAGCTAAATGACAAGCAGGCCCCTTGCCCGCTGCCGGGTTCCAGGCTGTGGCCCCGGCGACGCTGGTGAGTGAACAGGGGTCTGCTTCAGAGACGCTCCATGCCAGGCATTTTGGGAAGCCCAGATTTCACAATTTGTATAATGTTTCGCCTATAAAATATTTATTTGAACTAGGGGATGAATTGACTGCATACACAGAGGAGTTGGGGTAAGTTCAGGTGAAGTAGCAACAGCAAACCAAAGACCCAGAGAAAGGACGGGGAGCGCACCGGGGTCTCCGCCCTCCGTCCCGCGCGCCCCGCCCCCCGTGTGTGGTGGCGCCCCGGCCCTCCCGTCCGCGCTAGACCCTGCAGCAGTGGTGTGTGCATTTTTACAGCCGTTTTTAAGAACCTAATATGGGTATAAATGTAATACCTGTAGGGAGACAGATTCTCTGTATGTTTAGTTAACAAATTCTTTGTAATGTATTTTTTTAGAAATCTTAAAATTGCCTTTGCGCTGAAATATTTTCATAGCTGTTTCTATCCCTTTATTCATTTATTTGTTAATATACCACATCTAATTTTTAAAGTATGTTTTTAAAGCTTTTATTTTTTAAGTTGATGAACTTTTGGCCACTTTGCATTTAAATTCTGGTGGGCGTTTTGGCCAAATATCTCCATATCTGATGAATGTGAAGATTCAGATTTGATTTTATTCTCTACACCTGTGTCCCCGGTGGCAGTGATTAGTTGAAGGCATATTTAGAGCACAATATTTCGCTTGCTGGTTCTTCACAGTTGATTGCGATTATCATCTGCTTTTTGATTTGTTTTTCATTTCCATCCTTCGGCCTTAAAATAGAAGCTTCTCGAGGGATGGTTCGGTACCCTCTTTCCACCTGTACCAAGACCTCTGATAATGCACATCTCGTTGGGAAAGTCACTAACCCCTTACATGCTCCAAATGTCTCTTACAAGATGGTCAGGGAATCCTCCGTGAGTGCGCCTGATCGGTGACGCGGCCCCGGGGCGGGACGTAGAGCGGCAGAGCCCTCCGGGATGAGTGTGCACGTGGGACCCAGTGCGATCTCTCACCTACATGAGTTCCTGTTTACTTGCCTTAAACTGACCTGAAAGCAAGTCCTGTCATCTTCGAGTGTTCGTTTTGGAAACCTCGTTCAGGACAGCACACGTTAATGAATTACCAACCCGTGATCTCCCACACGGGTCCCAGCATCTGGTTCCCAAGCCGCACACCATCCCCTTAAGAGCAGGTCACACTAACGCACAGGTGGCCCCCACCACATCCCTGTCTCCTGTTTTCAGCTCCGTGTCCACTTGGCCACACGGTACGCACACATACAGTCTCCCTGGGCCCTGGCCATCCTGCCCCCTTCCTGAGGGGACCCTGCCAGGAGCTCCGGGAACACGAGGCTCGAGTCTCATGCCCTGGCAGGATGCCGGAGGCGGGCACGGCAGCCCCGGGGGGCAGACGGGGCTGTGGATGGATATGCTGCAGCGCTTCCTCCTTGGGGAGACCCCCCCCCCCGGCTGACACTGCCCCGCGGCTCTGCCCTCGGGACGGGGCAGAGAGGAGCGTCCGGACCCTCTGAGCCACGGGGCCTCTGCGAGCCTCCGGGAGCACCGGCCGGCCCTCTGCCGCGGGCAGTGGGCAGAAAAGGCGTCCTCCCCTTGGCAACTCCGGGTGGAACCCAGCTCGTCTATTCCTGTGCATTTGACTCCACAGAGTGAACGCCGACCAGATGAGCCCCTCGTGGTATAGCCGTGCCTGCACTTGGGAAGGAGGCCCAGGCGCCCAGCTTCTGCAGTGACGGGTTATAGAATTGTAGTTTGGCCTGGTGAGATTTTGCAGCTTTAAGTACAAAAACGTCTCCTACATGCTATTCTAATTAGTCTCAAATTGTTGCACATCAACCAAATGCCCAGTGCAGCCTAAAGGGAGTTTCCCGGCCTTTTTCTTTAAAACCACTAAGCTCGCCGGTGTTGCACTGACTGGAATAACCCAATGCAATTCCTCGTCCTTTCTTCGGAAAGCTATTATTTATTTAACAGCTCCGTGTCACATTTCCATGTACAGTTTCTTGCCTTCTGCGTTTCTTTTGGAAGCTTCTCATTTTAAAAACAGGAAAAATGTTAGTCGGCAAATACATTTTTTTGAGTTAGAGGGTAGGTGAATGGGAATGAGAATCATTCTGATATTGTCTATAAACAAAGCTTTAATGAAGATGTGTCGGAAGTATTACTAAAGTGTGATTCTACTTTTGCAGAAAATAAAGATCAGTTTATATAGCTTTATTTTTTACCTTATCAAAATATACAGAATTTTAATATACATATAGTGTCTCTGACTTAAAACTATGATATGTGTCTGCATTGCCATTTAAAATGTCTATTCATTATGTAATGTAATAAAAGAGAATCTTCAAAATGTATTTAACATGAATGGTATCTGTAGTTGTCATCATCATAAATACTGGAATTTATTTTTAAATTATTGAAAATAGTAGGTGCGGTTAAGATAATAATAAATCAGCCTCCAGGTAGTCAGGTTTAATTGATAATGATTCATTAACTCACTTTGAAAAATTAAATTGTGATTAAACCAAATCTTACACTTCTGTAAAGTTTATTTTGTATGCTACTGTTTTTAACTTTTATTTCTGTAGATAAAGTATGACTTAATTATATCAGACTTTTCTGCAGATTATTTAAGCAGGAGACTTGAATCTGCTTGCAATAGAGAAGAAAAAATGTCTGGTTTGGTTTCTTTATAAATAAATCAGCAATTGGGCGTAAATCTCTGGGGACAGAAGCTGCAGGGTGAAAGCTCTCAGCCTGAGTGTTTGGGCTGAAGGTCACCTGGGTGACCGGGTGCACCTGCACTCACCGAGGCCGCAGTGCGGCCCAGGCGCTCAGGACGGGAGAACGGCATCATGGACCCCTCGCTGAGCCGCCCCGTCACCACCCACAGCTCCTCTGAGCGTCCTGCCTTCAGGCCCGCGCCCCGGGTGTAAGCTTCTGCTTGCCCCGGCCTCCTCCCCCCTTCCTCTGGCCCCTCTCATTCCCTCCTCCCGTCCAGACTCCGGGCCTGCGCCCTGCACGGGTCCCCTGCGCCTGCTGGTCGCACCAGCTCCACGACACCTGTGGACAGCGGGCTGGTGCGTGTGTCCCCTCCCCACGCTGCCCCCTCCCCCTCGGCTGGTCATTCACCTCCCGCCCACTGGCCGCTGCGGTCCCTCCCGCTCCTTGTCTGAGGACCAACCTCAAGCCCACCACACCTGACATCAGGCCCTGAGATTCGGAGTCGATGAGGGGACGAGGGTGGAGCCCAGTCGGGGATGCTCAGTTCTGGGGTGCCACCCCACAGGCCTCCCCAAACCTCTGGGAGGGACCTGGGCTCTACCGTGTGCGCGCTTTGTCCCTGGCCCTCGCGCCCCGTGACACAAGCACGCAGCCGGTGCCGAGTAACCTGGGCTGAATGGGTGGCCGTCACCGTGTCTAGCCAGCCGCCGGCGGCTAACTCAAGACTGGAATATGCAACAGGAAGTAAAAGGCTCTGGCACCTGTCGTGGGTCTAACCTGCCTCGGTGACCCTGGCGTCTGGGAGGATAGTACCTTGTCCTGCTGGTACGAGACTCACAGATAGAACAGCCAGCACCACTCACCTGTGTTCCCGTGAACACAACCACTCAGTGATATGCTAACAACACCCACACGCTAGGGAGCTCCCTCTTGCACGGAGAAGTCTCGGGAACATGTCATTTCTCAATTTCTTTCCTGCATTGAGGGGATACCACCAAATTCCCCGAGGGAAAATGTTCACCTTTGTACATTTTTAGGATTCAGGCACTCATTGGAATAATTCAGGAATGATGAATGAAATATTAACTCATCACTGAGCTGCACTCGTTCTCACGGAGCCTGATGGAGGCTCAACAGAAACCCGAGAACCCGTCAACTATGAATTAGATGAAGAATTTCGTATACACTGAAGACACCAACCCCACAATTAGTGGACAGGTGTCATGACTAATGGCAGCCAATCTTGGGAAAATAGAAATGGACACTTTGCGCCGTACAGCACATTACTGGAGGTGACCTCTCCCTTACCTTCCATCGTTTTGTTTGCTCTGTTGACCCATCAGCAAGACACTGGGGGTCACAGCTCCCGGGAGCCACAGACACCCTAGGGGCCACGGACAGGTGCGGTCTAATTTCGTTGTTAAAACTTTCGGATTCCTTGATGTATTGCTTGTGAAGAATATGTATTAGCCTTTAAAACTAGTCACACAAAATCATAATATGAAAAAAGTCACATCAATGCTCTTATTCACTTGGTTTTTATTAGATTCAAAGAGGGAAAGGGTTTTAAGATAATTAAGAACAAACACGTTCTCTTGAGAACCTCAGTTATAATATCTTTAGAATTTTTAAAGACCTACTACAAATACATGCAAAATATGAAATAAATATCAAAATAAATGTTTTAATTAGCTTAGACTGTTAGTGAATGATTACAGTTCCTCGATCTTTATAAATAGTGGAGCAGAAAGTATCTATGTCCCGGGAGGGCAAACGCAGGCTGAATGCTGACCGGTGCCTCCCAACCGCCCCATTTGTGGGCCGGCCCACGCGGCTACAGGGTCGTCGGTCCTACGTGGACAGACAGCATGGAAAGAGAACCAGGCAGCACAGACACGGCCGTCCCACCTGGAGACCAGTCTGCTCCAGAAGCGCTCAATGGACACAAAGCTCGTGAGTGGCTTGCTGGCGGAGCAGGCTTCTTGGGGTCGCTGGGAGCGAGCAGCAGGGATCGCGACGTGGATCACTGTCCCTCGGTCTGGATCCAGGTGGGTCTCCTGAGGCCGTGAGGGCGGGTCTGCTCGGGGTTCCGTCCTCTGCTGGCCGCTGTAGGGGGTGGTTCTCCGCAGTCCTCCGCCTGCAGACAGGTCACCTTGAATCTATGCTTCGTCTCCCCGTGAGCGTGTCTGTCCAAATGTCCCTCATAAAGGACACCAGTCATATTGGGGCTTGGGGCCTCCTTATTTGAGCTTAATTGCCTCTGTAAAGACCCTATCTCCAAATAAGGTCACATTCTGAGGTCCTAGGAGTTAGGGTCTCAACATAGCTTTTCGAGGGGACACACGTCGACCCATAAGACCCTGCTTTGGGGTTCCCAGTGGGAGATTCGTCGGCCTTAGGGGGTGGGCGAGCACAGAGGCTGCGTGTGCAGGGCACGCGTGCACACGAGCTGCAGAGAGTCGGGGGAGCTAAGAAACAACAGCCCCGCTGCGAAGTCGTGGCCCAGGCCAAGCCGGCCCAGCCCGGGGACCCTGGTTGAAGCAGAGCTGGGTGAGGGAGGGGCCGAGAGTGCCCTGCTATAGAAGGACCCGCCCGACCCCGCAGGGTCCTGCCTCCTCACAAGCTGCGCTTGGGGGTAGCCACCCCTTTGGTCAGGGGCCTCCCTGTCCGCCGAGCGGCCCTTCCACACAAAACTCCCGTGGCCATCAGCTGGGGTGCACTCCTCAGCTCCCCTTTAAAGACTCTCAGGAAGGGGTCTCCATTTGCCACCTCTGCACCCCCATTCTCTTCTCGGCCCACCCAAACTGGGCTCGTCTCCCACTCCCCTGGGAAGGCCCGGGACACCCCTGCACCCCAGGCCCCGAGGGCTGGGCAGGGGAAGAGGGCGAGGAGGGGCGCTCCCCTGCCGTATCTGTGTTCACAGCTGCAGGGCCCCAGGGACTGCACGGAGCCCGGGATAGATGCAGGGCCCAATGACGCAGCTCCCCAAATAATCCCCACACCTCAAGGCTCGCAGCCCCGCCTGCCCAGCTGAGCTGGACTCCTGGGCTGTGGTCGGGCAGACCAGCCCTGGCCATTTGCTTCCAGAAGCGGACGTGCAGGAAGGCCCCCATCACGGCAGAGCCGGCCATCGGGGAAGCGATTACACCAAGGGCACCTTAGTTCAGGAGAAGCGAGCAAGGGAGGGACGTCGGCTGCTGAAGGGTCCAGGTAGGCTTGTGGTCTACCTGGGGGCCGGAAAAGGGTACCCCATCCTCCCCCCACAAGGTTGGTTTTCTGAAACCCTAGGCAGCCCCCCAAAGGATGACCAGCAGGCCCCCTGACTTGCTGCAGGCACGTCCCTGCTTGTCCCCTCCTCACTTTGGACCCAGTGTGACAAGGGCAGAGACACCCTGAGGGCACCCCGATTTTCTGAGGGGGACGAGGAGTGCCCTGTGCCTCTTCTCTTTAGCCCTACGTGGAGAGTGGATGTGTTTACCACCTGAGGTGTTAACTGCTTTTTCTTAGTAGAGACTTTCTTGGGGGGCGCCTGGGTGGCTCAGGCAGTTGAGCGTCTGCCTTGGGCTCCACCCCAGGGTCCTGGGAGCGTTGGGCTCTGCACTCAGCCTCTGCCTCCGCCCCCGGGTCATGGGCACGCACACGCTCTCTCGTGCGCTCTCTCTCTCAAATAAATCTTTAAAAAAAAAAAAGATTTTTGGGGGGGAAAGCAGTGCTTTTATATAAATGATTTAAGCTCAAATGCTAGTTTTAAACAGTAAATCAGAGAAACAGGGACAATTTGGAAGGCAGATGGGCCCTCTCAGGCTGGTCCCAGGGCACAGTGACCAACGGGACAGCCTTGCAGGCCTTCCAAGCATGGGGGCTCTGCCACAGTGTTGACAACGTTCCAGATCCGGAATCGGCAGGCAAACGTCAACTCTCACCTCCGGGACCGAGCCAGAGTCTGCAGCCTGAGCTCAGAACTCGGAGCCCGGGGCCCCGGGACCCCAGGTGTGCGCTTTGTCCCCTGCAATCTCTCCCCGCCGTAAGCAAGGATACCTTGGTGCAAATTGCCCCTTGTATTTCTGCTCTGCGGTACACTTTCTGGAGGCGCGTTTGTGATGGTGATCTCCTTGTGCCTCACCGGGGGCTTGGGAGCTGTGGAAGCCGCGCAGAGCCACAAAGGGCTCATCCGGCCACATGATGAGCAGGAGGCCAGCAGGGCGTTGCTCGGACCAGGGATGAGTTGGCCGGCTTTTGTACTCGGGGAGATTCATTTCCTCTTGAATCACCTCAACTTTAGAATTAGCCCTAACATTTTCTGAACAGCACAGAAATTTTGGGAGTTTGTCCTCTGTGCTTTCGCTGTGTTGGGGACCATGTGCCGAAGCAGAGACCGCTTTCATATTCTGGGCTTGCTGGTTTGCTGGCCCCCAGAGCTGCTTGCCAGCCGAGCCCGTCCGGGTGTGGGTAACGGAGATGAAGATGCGGGATCCTGGCTGGGAACCCCTGCGTTGTGGCAGGGCACGCTCCCGTCGGGAGCCCATGCGCGCTGGCCTGTGGGATCTGAGCCTGCAGCCCGCACACATTCTGACCAGGGTCACCGCACGGGTCACCAGCCATTTCCCCTCATTTTCTGCACCAGCGGCACAGTCTGCTTGGACACCCCGCAGAGCACTCCCCAGGAAGCCGGGGGACTGCCTCCCTTTGTACTTTCACTGCTCAGTTAACTGGTGTTTCCTACAGCCCATCCGGGAGAATCTCTCTTACTGGAGGGCCTCCCACGCAGTCATGGGGAACGAGGTGTTGGTCTTAAAAAAACAGGCAAAGCCCAGCACGCTGGAGCACCGTGACCTCCCTGTGGCCCCTTGGAGAAGAGGAACCCATTTGGTCCCTGACTCCCGAAGGTTCTTGGGGCGCTGCCCATGATCAGCCCTTCCCATCTCTTCAGCTCCCCACCAAGCAGAGGGTTTCCCCTTCATCTCATTTCCTGTCCCCTCAAACCACCCCCTTCCTGAGCCCGCCTAACCCCCTCCTTTGTGAGCCCTGCCTGCTCTGTTCACTGAGACAGGAACCCGGCCCACACTGTGCCCACTGCATGCCTGGGACCTCCCAGGAGAGCGTGGCCCCTGCAGACCCCGCATCCTGGGCCAGTGGAGCCTGAGCTGCCCCGGTGCGCACCGGCCACCAGGGAGCTTGCTGGATGCACGCTGACCTTCCATGAGCCCCACGACCCCAGGGCCACTCCTGGAGGAGGAAAGTGCTCCTGTGGGTCACTGCCGGGCACCCTCCCTGCAGGCCTGTGTCGCCGTGCCCTGGGTGGGTCTCAGGCAGCGCCCACACCTCAGGATGCTGTGTCCAGCAGTTAGAGCTGCCTCTTGGCAGGATGCCGTGGTTTGGTTTAAACCAGCTGACCACTCCGCCCCGCTACACGCAGACTTTGTGAAGCCTCAGCTGAAATGAGCGTTCTGGATGTTTTCGTCCTCATATCCACTTTCATGTTTTAGATGACCTGATGCCCTCTGCCTGCATGGCCATCGAGGGGCGCAGTGAGCTCCTGCCCACCCCCGGCCCTAGGTCGTGACAGCCGGCTGTGCTTCCCACAGGGCCGGAGCCCTGGCTCCCCGTTGTTGGCCATGGTCCCGGCCGTCCGCCCCAGAAGCACGGCCGGCAGGTGGCCTGGAGCACAGGCTCCCCGCGCAGGGGTGAGGCCACTGTGCGCACAGGCTTTGTGTTGACCCCGCCCACCGGCCGCCCTCCTTCTCCTGAGAGGCTCCTGGGGAGTTGGGGGAGCCTAGCATGGGTGGAGGTCCTCAGGGCCGCATGGAGCCTGGCTTAGAGCAGGTGCCTTGCGGCCGGCGGGACCCTCCTCCTGTGGGTGAGCCCGGGAACTGGAGTCGGGCCGGGGAGAGCCTCCGGGCAGAACTCCCCGTCCAGCCCAGCCCGTGTCCCCTTGGGGTGCCGGATATGCGCCCGGTCGCCGGCGACCCCAGGCGGAGGGGCACGACCCCTGCCCACCGGACACGTAGGGAGAGGCGAGGGCGGGCTCGGGTGTCTCCTCCCCCTCCCGCGCCCTCCCCCGCCCCCTGGTCCCGCCCCTGCCCCAGACATTAACCCCTTTCTCCCCTCCTCCCCCCACCTGAGCCCTCCTCCTCTTCCTCAGCCCACGCCCCTCCCTTCCCTCCCCCTCCCCCTCCGCCCTCCACCACGTCCCCGCCCCCACCTTTCCCCGCCTCTCTCGGGCGCCCTCCTCCCCTGCACCCCTCCCCCTCCTCCGCCCTTCCCCCTGCGGCCGGGGCGGCGTCGGGCGCGGCACCTGCGGCGGAGGACGCGCGGAGGACGGTCCAGGCGGGCAGGTGTGCGGGGGTGGGGAGGCCGGTGGAAGGGGTGGATGGGGACGGGGGCGGGGGTGGTGAGGGTCCGGAGGTGGGCGGGCCCGACCGCGGTCTGCGGTGGGGGTGCATCCCTGCAGTCACCCGCTGGAGGCGCGGGGCTCCCTGTGCACAGACGCTCCTCCCCATTGTCACGGGGTCGTGTCACACGCGGCAGGTGTCCCTCACGCCCCCCCACGCCCCCCACCTTGAAGAGCCACATCCCAAGCTCCTCCGAATCCCCCCGCAGCCGTCAGGTGTCAGGACAGGTGTTGGGACAGGTGGCCCTGCAGGTTGGTGTGGGGGCAGCAGGAGGAGGCCCCCCCACCGGCGCCTGCACTTCCCTGGGCCCCCCAGCCCGGCAGCGGCAGCAGGAAAGGCGGGTGGCCCACAGTCTAGCGGCCTTGCTTTTCAAAAGGGCTACTCAAGAGAGACTCCCACAGTTTAAAAAGAAGAGCGGCTCTTTTCAGTCAACTTCAAAGGCTGTTCGATCACTTTTTAAGAAAGGGGCCCTGTTGCTCTCCTTGGCTCCTCCTGAGCAGCTCTGCTCACTTAAGAGGGAGTTTGGGAGGAGCAGACTTTGGTCCTGAGCACACAGCCTCCGGTCCTTACAGGAGACAGCCCCGTCCAGGGGCCAGAGGCCTCCAGGGACCCTAGGAGGCTGCCCGCCAGCCCTGGCCCAGGAAGGGGTTAAGGTGACCCGGCAGCACGGCAGGATGTGGGGGGGGATGCTGTGGGAGGCCCCAGGATGTGTGGCCGCTGGGAGGCACAGGGGCACCACAAAAATAGAAGTGGGTCCCCAGGGGCTGCTGGCTGCAGAGTGTCCAGGCTCCCCCTGCGGCAAGCAGAGGACCCCACTTGGCAGGTTGGTGAGGAGGTGCAGACCCTGGGGAAGGAGCCCTTGCACTGGCGGGCAGGCGGGCGTTCTACTGTGCAAATCCAGGGGATGACAGGCCAAAGCTGGTTTGCAGACCCGAGTTCACAGACCAGGCTGTTCTGAGCTCTGCCCATCCTCCTGGGACCTACGCCCTCTGCTCACACCACCGGGGAGGGGACTGTCCTGCCCCGACCTGGGGGCGGGTGGTGAGGAGGGGGCTCTCGCTGGGGTGATCCGGCTCTATCTTAGGACCGCTTCGCTTTTCAGGACCCCGCTCCCCACCCTGTGGGCTGGGCTGCGCCCTCCCACCCTGGTGTCACGGTCTGGGCCTGGCTAATGCTCCTGGGGCATCAGTTTTGCCTCACACAGTTGTGCAGGGAAGAGGCTGGTGCAGAGAGCTTCTGCCACATAGGGCCCACAGCCCGGGGTGGGGGCCCTGGGGCCTGGAGGGCCTGGGGCAACTCTTCTCAGAGCAGGAGAGGCAAGGTTTTCTTACAGGAGAACTTACAGGGAGCTAGAAGGAGGGGGTCACGGTGACTGGCCCTGCAGAGCCCCTGACAGTCGGGAGGATTCAGGCAGCTGGAAAGCCACCTCCAGCAGAGTCTCCAGCAGAGTCTCCCCCCTGCCCCCCAGCTGTTGCTTCCTGGTGCTCACCGGCCACACCATCAGCCTGCAGATGACCCTCTCCCTCTCTGAGCCTCAGGTTTCCCACTGCGGTCTTGAACTGAAAACGGGATATTTATCTGGGAAAGCAGCATCTGGGCAAGTCGAGGTGAGATCCCAATCACTGTGGAAGGAGAGCTGTCCGCCGCCACGTTATTGAACTTCTGAAATATGAACAGAATCCTGCAGCTGAAGCAGAGGACGTGGAGTGTGTGTGGGCCGCAACCAAGCCGGCCTGGAATGCTCCCAACCAACAGCACGTGGTCCCCGACTTCGTGGGTGTCGTATTATTTTAAGAGGCTCCTGGAGAAGTAGTTACAAGCGTTTACTGCACTTGTCCTTTTGTATTTGCTCACGAGAACATTAGTGAAGCTCTTTGCTGGCAGACGGGAGACTCGCTGGGCTGGACACACACGGGCAGCAGAGATGCTCTCGTCCTTTGGACAGGGCAGGAGAGGATGGGGTCGGTCTTCACCAAAGCACCTGCAGAAGCGGCTGTGGGCCAGGCGCCGGCTCACAGGAAGGCCGCACTCGCGGGCGGAGTCTGGCGCTGCAGTCGCCTGGCGTGGCCGCTGGAAGAGGCAGGGGCGGTCCCCTCTTGCGGGCCGCCCAGGGGCTTATAGACTCCCCATGGGCTCCCGGCTGGCGTAGCCTGTCTGTGGCGTGTTCCTCTTTGAGATGGGGACGTAACCCTGCTTCCTCCTGACTTCCTTGAGTGAAACTTCCAGAACTCTCTGCCCACAGTGGGATGTCTGATACTGCGTGGTTGCAGGAAATGCTAGGGCATCTCGACTTTGTGGCCCATGGCGGGAAGAAGATGGGGGAATGACAAGTCCCCTCCACCTTCAGCTTCTCTGTCCTAGAACCGCCTTCTCTGCTTTTGAATGATGCTACTACGTTCTCAGTATTGGCGATTTGTAACTGATTGATAACGCACTTGTCTGGGAGACCGTAGTGCAGACAGCTGAGCTGTGACAGTCGCATCTTCGGTGCATTTCTCTAGTGCTGGGGCTCCCGCTCGGAAGCAGCAGCAGGAGAGGAGAGTCAGATTTCCTGTCCTCAGGCAGCCGTCTCATCAGTGAGAGCGTGCACAGTGCCCCGGGTGCAGCGACAGCACTGAGTGTGAGCGACGCCGCGCCTGGGGGGTGCGTGTGCACGGGCCGCTCTCCCGGGACTCCGAGCTCCTGCAGGGCAGGGCTTGCCTGATGCCCTCGGCACCGAAGCAGGTGCGCAGGGAGGTGGCCCAGCAGAAGGAGGAGCGGGTGACGCTGGTTGGCTTGGATCTTCTGCTGTGTTCTGCCACGTCCCTGCCACCCAGCCCCCAAGTCCCCTGTGTGCTGCGAGGGGGATGCCTGGACTCCAGAGAGGCACAGAACCAGACCTGGTGACTGTCACTGCTCCGGGTCCTCACCTATGGGGAACTTTTCAGTGGAAGACAGAACGGTTTGGTGCTGCGTGGTTATGCCAGCCTGGAGATTCTTATTTGTTTGTTTGTTTATTATTTTTATTTTTTAAAAAAAGACTTATGTTAGAGAGCTTGCACACACGGGTGGGAGGGGCAGAAGGAGAGAGAGGATCTCAAGCAGACTCCCCGCTGAGCGTGGAGCCCGACACGGGGCTCGACCCCGGACCCTGAGATCACAGCCAGAGCTGAAACCAGGAGTCAGATGCTTCACCGACTGAGTCCCCCAGGCGCCCCCAGCCTGGAGATTTTTAAAGTGAACGGGCCTGCCATCTGGGTCTGAGCTCTGTGCCCTCGGGGTGACATTAGCTGTGGGAAACCACTGTTGAGGTGCCGCCTTCTGCCTGGGAGCTTCGGGCCGGGGAGGGGGGCGGAGGGACAGTGTCCAGAGCCGCTGGAGGACCACAGTCCTGGGGGCAGGGGTTCACCCCTCCGGCCCCCGGCACCAGCCGTCCTCGGGGTGCTCGGGGCTGACCTGCCTGGCTGCGACCTTGCCGGTGGAAGCGGGGACGGCCTCATGGGTCCTCCAGCCAAGAGGAGTGGAGGGCATTCTTTTGAGAACAAACTCCTTAAAAACAAACCTTGGACCGTCTTGCTTGGGTCTCAAGACGGGAGACTGAGAGCCTGGTGACGCTTGCGGTCTCCGTGGCGGGTGGGGGGCTGGAGGCCGGCTGGAGGGGCAGGAGCCCAGCTCCCCTGGGAGCAAAGGTGGACTCACACACCGGGCCTTTTCTTTCTGTCCAGAGGTTTAAGATTACCATCAGCCTGCTCGTGTTTGAAATCCTCTGAGCAGAACGTGGAAGACAGGAGGGAGAGGACAGGGTTTGGGGTTTGGTTTGGTTTTAACCAGGGAAATGTGCCTCCTCGTGTTTCATGTTAAGGCCAGACTGAGGCAATCGGAAATCATTAGCTTCGGTCTGACTGTGGCCGCCGTCGGCGCCGTTCCTGGAACGCGATTTGATGGTCCTGGATCCGGAGACAGGCCGCAAATGCAGCGGTCCCAGGGCCTTTTGGGGGAGAGCGGCTCATTGTCCCCCGGGTTCAGCGTGAGGGATCCTCATTCTGGTGCTGGGCAGAGAGATCCAGAAAGCGTCCACTGGGACCCGAAGCGCACGCCCAGAGAAGTGACACGAAGGACGCGTGTAGGTACCGAGCAAGTTGGGGCCAGCAGCGCTGGGAATAAAACCAGAGGGACCTGTGCGTACTGGGGGACCGGCAGGGGAAGCCCTGAGCTTGTGTGTTGGCAGGAAGATGGGGGAGGAAATGGGCCTCTTGTTGGGCAGGGCTGTGGGGTTGGTGGTGCTTGCCGCATGAGGGAACCGGGCTGTGTGTCTGCCGGCCAGAGTTACCCCAGTCTGGTGGCGGCTCCTTCCTCCCTGCAAAGACAGGCGAGGCTCTGTGCCTCAGCGCCCTGCTCGTCCAAACTCCTCCCTAGATGCGGGCAGGCAGTGGTGGGCTTTCGAAGCTGCCCTGGGGGTCTGAAAGGAAGCCAGACCTGGGAACAGCATGGAGGGCGGGCTGGCCGTCGGGGGCCAGGCGGTCAGGGAGAGCCTTGAGGGGGAGAGTCGGGGGGCCTGAGCTGGGATGGCAAGGGGCGTCGGTGGGAGGAAGGGAGGTGGGTGGTGCTCAGCCCCGGGGTGGCCTCCTCCCGGTGGGGCGTGGCTTGGGGCCGGGACAAAACCGCCCCAATGCGTGAGGCGGAACATAAAACACTGAGGTGGAAAGGTGATATTGTTGGTAATAATATTCAAGTCAGATCATGTCCATCTTTATTCTCGAAGACAAGGCCTGCCAGTTACCGAGTCAACAGGGGGATGTCATAAGGAACCACACATGAGCTCAGACACCAGCACAAAACCGCGTGGTTGGGAGCCGTGTGCGCCACACATGACTTCCGGGGCTTTCTGTCTCAAGGGTCCTTACCAGCCGTCTGTTTACATTCAGGATTGCCTCCCAAAAACCTGACTTAGGTTTCTTTTGCTGGATTTTCACAGGAGGGATCGTACCTTAATGTTTGTTCTGGGACTCAGGAGGACATTCTCTGCTCAGACGATTTCACATGCTTTTCAGTAATCTGAATAAGCAATCAGCAGTGGTTTTGAAAATTTGCCAGTTCGGTGAATTAGACTGTGACCTTGAAACCACGGAATCAGGGATTTTTATATCCTTGAAACAAGAGCCTAAATGTCAAGGGGAAAATCTAGGACTTTGTTTTCCTTAAGCAGAAGTAAATAATATTTTTGTTTATGCAACCTTTATTCCGTGCCAATATCATAAAAGAAGGCTGTTTGTTTAACTGAACGTTGGGGCAGTAAACATTCGTTGGACGAAAATGAATTTCCTTTTAAACGTACTCCCTCCATTTCTGAATAAACACTGCAAAAGGTTGCATCTAGTTGTTAGGACTTCGAGAAACGACTATGCTGTCTTTGGGCAGGGTTAGCTCATTTTCCTTTGAAAATCTGTTTCTCACACTGCAGACTCATGTTTGACTGCTGGAGGTTTGTCCTGTGCAAGAAAACTGGACGCAACCATCATTCTTCCCGGAGAGGCTCCGATGAGGCCGAAAAAGAAGAAGGTGACCCTCAGGTCGACGTACCTGACGTCCTCAGGCTTGTCAGAGACCCACCAGAGGGGTCACATTCACCTGCAGGTAGGGACCACTTTAATCCTTAGTTTGACCTGGAAGCTCAAAGTCCTGCCCTTAGCTTTTCTGGTCCTTGTAGGAGATGAGTGTGTTTTGGGTCTGGGAGGACAGTGTCTGTCGTGGCGTCCCGGTGGCACCCCCGTGGCACCCCCGTGGCACCCCCGTGGCATCCCCGAGGCGTCCCCGTGGTGTCCGCGTGGCGTCCCCGTGGTGTCCGGCTGCAGGCCCAAGGCTGTTACCTGCCCACGTGGACCCGGTGAGGAGCTCCCAAGATGCTCCTCACTTGGTCCTGGAGGTTATTGCGATGAGCGGGTTAACGCGAGAGGAGAAAAGTTCGTCTGGGTTAGGGACGCAGCACAGTGTGCAGCTGGAGGGGAACCATCAGCAGGCTTGGCTTCGGTTCTCAAAACTACAGGAGCTGCTGTGGAACTCGGTGGACGCAGCTCTCACGGCTCAGCAGGTCAGTGGCTGGTGCCCGGAGGACAGAGCGAGCATGACCCATGCGGGCTGAGAGCCCCATGCTCCTCCGTGCCCAGCCTGACCCCAGTCCAGGCCTGGGTCACTTCCCACGGGCTCCTGGCCGTCTCATAACCGAAGCCGGAGGCTGGACCCCTGGCTGCGGTTCATCTGCACTAAATTACTTGTTGCCCTTCCTCCCCACCCTACTCTGAAAGTGGTTTTCATTAGATGGGGCAAGCCACGTGCTGACCCCCGAGGGACAGCACAGATGGGATGGCGAGTGTCCACCTGGGGCTGTGTCCCTCGCAGGCTGTGTCTGGGTCTCCGTGCAGCTGGGGCGGCCCTCGCAGAGCAGGCCAGCTGGGCCATCGCTGCCACTCATCCCTTGCGTGTCTGTGTCCACGTGTAGGCATTTGTGCTGCCAATGGCGGTGTCTCGTATACTCCCCAGATCAGCGGTCCTGAGCCACAACTCTGATGACGGACCCTTGCACGTGTGAACACCGTTGGCCACTTGAACTTGGCCGGTGGGTGGTTCCTTCTGGTGGGGTGGCCCCACCGCGTCTCCTGTAGGTTCAGAAACTTGATTTTTGTCCCGTCCCTTGTCGGTGACTGTTGGGAGCGGGAGGCTGATGTCAGGCTCCCCTCGATGGGGCTCCGCGGCTCTCTGGTGCTCTCCGCGCTGGGAGCGGGCACGTGGGATGGCCACCTCGGGGAAGGCGAGGGCAGGAAGGGCTGGGGACAGGGCTGGGGACAGCGCTGCCCCTCACCCGGTGCGCCCGCGCTGGGAAGGGCACTTGGGAAGGCGGTGTGCTTCCCGCGTGAGTGAGAGCACAGTTTCGTGGCGCGGACACTGGGGAGCGCTGACCTTTGCGGCTGGAAGGTTATCTAGTCCTTCCCTGCTCAGCTGGGCCGCAGTGGCCGGGCTCCGGAGCGGCACGCTGGGACTGGACTCTGGTTGTCGCTCTGCAGCCTGGAGCGTGGGCTCTCCGTGGCGTGGTGGCGGCAGCACCGTGCCCAGCGGTAGCAGTGAGGACCCCAGGGTGTCGCGTGCTCGGGCGAGGGGGTCAGGGCCGTGCCCAGCCGGCCTGTGCTCTCGCTGGGTTCACCTCCTCTGTCCCCCAAGCTGCAGACCTCCATGGCGCTGTGCATCCTGCTCTGTGGACGAGGCCCGCTGGGCCCCACAGCCCCTCCCGAGGGGACGGGAAGGCCCCCCTGTTGTCCTTGCTCCCTGTGGAGATGGGGGGAGCTGGTGCCGAGGGAGGGAGGCAGGTGCGGGGCAGACTCTGAGTAGCTCGTTTTCCAGTGCACAGAGTGGGTCTGTAGCTCTCTGTCCGGTCTCGGCTCTCCTGTGTGACCGCCGGCGGCTCAGAGCCTGCCCTGACTGCCACAGCCACACGGGGAAGGCCTCCCTCCATGGGGCGCTGTGCTGATGGCCTCCTCGGGGGGCCTGCTGCCTGTGACCTGGCCCGGGGGCCCGTGAGCCACCGCTCACAGCGGCCATGGGATGGCCCCTCGGAGGGAGGTCATCGCAGGTCAGTGCTGGGGTCTCCTTCCTGGGGCCAATCCTGGGCTCAAGCCTCGGCTGGAGTCTGGAATGGACCCCAGCGTGTGTCCCCCGCCCCCTTTCCCGTGGCCACAGCCGTCTTTCTGGGAGCAAGTTGCGGCAGATGCTTCTTCTGCTCGATGCCTTTCTGTGGGCCCACGCTGACCCCGGATATAGGCGGGGGGGTCTCTGCTTACCCCTGCATTCTGGCCCAGCCATTCGAAGCTCCCCTCCTCCCACGCCCTGCAGGGGCAGCTGCCTCTGCTGAGGACCCCTGGTCCATGACCCGGTCAGGGCTGGCCTTTATCACGCACCCGGGGCACCGGGCCGACAGTCCCGGATCAGGGGCACTGATGTACCAGGGGGTGGGGAGGCCTGGGCCCTCCCTCCCCGTCCGGTTCTGGGCAAACAGCTGAAGCAGAAAGGAATGGAGCCCGTGAGCTACTAGGACCCCACGGAGGCAGGACAGGGGGACTGAGGTGGGAGCCGGTGGCCTCGTGGGAGGGTGGGGTGAACCAGGCACCGGTGGTGTTTACGGGCCCACGCACACATGCACACGTGCATCCCGGCGAGTGGAGCTCCGAGCTCGTCCGGCTCTGGATTCCCTGCTCTCCGCCTTCTGTGTGTCGCGGGCACAGGTGGGGCCCCAGCGTCCACGGTCGCCCCGCCACCCGCCTCCCTGTGGCTCCAGCATCTGCTGAGCGCCTCGGTGAGTCTGCGGCACGTCAGGCAGGAAGCCTGTGGCTTTGGACGGTGGGTTGGTGGGTCTGAAGGCCCTCTGTCATCTGAAACCTCGAGTGTGAGAGCGCGGGCAGCGCGCCCATCACGGGGGCAGTTCCTCGTCACCGCGGAGGTGCTGCGTCTGGGAGGCCTGCACTGGGCCGGCGGGCCTCCCCGGGTTTGGATGCCGTTGCCCCGTGGTTTACTTTGCAAACAGTGACATCGATCGTGATGGGTTAGTAGGGTCTTTAGTGATGCCCACAAGCCTTTGAGTATCATGCTTGAACAGGTACTGGGCAACGTTTTGAGGATAAAGGACAACAAAACGTGGTTCTTGACGTGGGTGTAAAGCGAACGATTGCCGTCCGCCACATGAGGTTGAGTCGCGAAGCTGCCGCTGTGTCAGTCAGCCGCCCGGGGCCGGGCGAGAGGAGCCCCCGATGGCCGGCAGCGCCCCGGGAGCCTCGCGGTTCTCCGCTCTCCCAGGACCTCCCACACACGCGCTCCCGAGTGGCATTGACTTGGGGTTAGTTATGGCCAACATGACAGGTCACGGGACCTGGAAGAAGGACTCTGAGCGTCTGGAGAAGCCCCTCACGGGGACAGAGATGACTGGGAGGCTGCTCATCACTGAGGCTCCCTCCCCATGCACCCCTCCCCCCGCCGCAGCAGCACGACAGCAGAAGGACTGATTTTTATTTCTGTGGGAAGTTAGTGGTTTTCTGTGTAATTATGTGCTTTATGATGTGTGCTGTATGATTAAGGTGATCCCAGGGCCACACTGTGCCTGATGGTCATGATTTACACCAACGGGTGTTTGGGGAAAAGTGAAATCACGGTATTTGGAGCCTGGTGATGCTGTTCCGTTGCTTAGATGACACCTTCCTGCACCCCAGGCGCTCTGACGCCCTTGCCCCACGCTGTTGACCCCAGAGCCCTGCTGACCTGTGTCTTCTTAGAAATCGGAACCTGAACCAGCTCCTGGGGGCGCTTTTTAAAAGACAGCGTCATAGTGGTGCCTTCCAACAAGTACGTGATGTTGGCTTGTCTGTCTCCTGAGATGTTAGCAGCCATCGGTGAGCGTTGCTCGGATTTATCACCTAGCTCTTGAGAGTTGCAGTGTCCTTGTTCTGTCGAGATTTCCCTTCTTATAGTCACCTCATGACCAGAAGCGTCCCCCTTACCTCCTTGTTGCCGTGAGGTGCAGTTTGTAGGACAGGGGGTACACAGGCCTGATTCTTCCCCTTGTATCTACCAGTTTCTAGGATAGTGAGTTTGCCGTTAGCATCTTCCCAAGGGTTTTTACAAATATCGCTATAAACTCTTACAAAATAAAATTTAAGTGAATACATTTAAAAGATCTCATTGGCTTTGTTCAAGGGATCCTGAACGGGGCAGCGTCCCACCCAGCAGCTGGAAAGGGGCTCCGAGCAGGTGGACAAGGTGAGAGGCTCTGAGCAGGGGGCGCTGATGAGGAACTTGGTCTGGAAAGAAATCGGGTGGTGATTGCAGGGTCACTGCTCACGGGTCCATCTGGCAGATCACCCAACTGACTGGTGCTGGTCACTCCGTTTCTGGGGGACTTGAAGCTGTAACTAAGTCTCAGTTTGGTGACGGGGGCTTAGCATCAGTGGTCTTGTTTTTCACAGAAGTAAAAGACTTAAATATTTCATATATCTTAATCCATCGCAGCTGTTCGTATGGGTCGGATTGTCCTGTTTGGGGCCTTGGGAGCCTCTTCGTTCGGCCTTCGGATCCACCGGGCCTGCTGCCACATCCTGGGCACGTCCTTGCGGAGAGGAACACGGGCGGGTGCCGGGCCAGTGGCGGGCCTAGGACGTACGACACAGTTCAACCTCAGATAGCTCACGTACACATGAATTCGTGGACTGAGTACTCCTTGGCCACAAAAGCTACCACGCGGCTTGCTCGCGGGAGAAGCCAGGCGGGTCTCAGAGACACTGAGTGAGGGACGCACACACAGTTCCTGTTGTGGGGCCTCCGGGGAGGAGGGTCTAGAGAGGCCGAGCGGGTCTCCCAGCCTCGGGTCGCACCACGAGTGGGATCCCGTGTGCGGCGGGCGTCCAGCACGCACGTGGGTCACAGCTGGTCCGAGGCGCGCGTGGATGACCGCCTCCCCCGTCGCAGCCCCCCCGCCCCGCGTGTCTGTGTGTGTCTGCAGCCCGGGAAGGAGACGCGCTGAGTTCCCTCCCTGCTCTCCGATGCCCGGGCCACGTGGATCCCGGGTCTGTCTCCCGCTCCCAGCCCCGATCCGTTTCCAGGGACAGCAGCATGCGGCTCCTCGGCCGTTTCCCACACGCGCACCTGGTGGTGTGAACGGCAGTGGCCTCTCTGTCACGGGCCCGGGACCATCACGCCCGAGGGAAGGTGGGATTCAGATTTCCGGCCATGGGGTCCGGGCCTACCCCGCCGGGGGCACAGCCCCATCACCGTGTCTTGAAGTCTCTCAGAATCCTCTCTATGTGGTTATGTCAGCAGGTGGAGAAGTAAATTCCTTTGTTTAATTTTTCAATGATTGCCATTTTAAATTCCATTTTACTTTGTAATTACGTAAGATGACCACATGTTTCTGAACCGAATACTGCACACCCAGAGACGTTAGGGTCTGTCCGTCTGTCCGTGTTTCCCCTCCCCCCAGAGTGACTTCTCTGCTTTTCAGGTATTGATGTTCCTTCTGTTGTGCAAGTTTTTGAAGTACAAGTACATATTCTTATGTCTTGCATAAAAGGCTGGTACTGCTCGCACTTCCCTTCACTGTGCTTTCTCCTAGCCCAGTAAATTTTGGACTGTGACACCCGCCCCCTGGGTCTGTCCCCGTGGCTGTCCTGCCCCTCTGCACATGCGTGCGGGGTTGGCAGGTGCTTCGCCTCTAACACCTGCACTGTCCTCGGGGCTCCCGCTGGTGTGGGATGGTGGATCCTGGGTTTGTCCCTGAGGGACAGGGGGCCATGGGCCCCACTGGGCACAGTCCTGCCAGGACCCTTAATGCTGGGGTTGCTGGGGTCCTCGCTTTCTGGGAGGATGAACTGTGCGTGTCTGCATGTCCACGTGTGTCTCTGAGTGTGTGTCTTTGTGTCTGTGTGTGCCTGCATGTCTGCGTGTGTGTCTGCATGTGTGTCCACGTGTGTCTGTGTGTGTCTGCGTGTGTGTCTGCGTGTCCATGTGTCTGTGTGTGTCTCTGCATGTGTGTCTGTGTGTGTCTGCGTGTGTCTGTGTGTCTGCGTGTCCGTGCATGTGTCTGCGTGTGTGTGTCTGCGTGTGTGTGTGTGTGTCTGTGTGTGTCTGCGTCTGTGTCTGTGTGTCTGCGTGTGTCTGCGTGTGTGCCTCTGTGTCTGTGTGTCTGCGTGTGTGTGTCTGTCTGTGTGTGTCTGTGTGTGTGTGTGTTTCTGCGTGTGGACAACATTTGAAGCAGCGTGTCCTCTCTCGGTTGCCTGGTGCAGCAAACACCTGCGGGGAGATGCGTGAGGTTTCTGTGTCTGTTGCACCGGTTCCCCGAGAACTTGGTTGACAGTGGCTGGCACCTCTGTTCCTGGGGACAAACGTGATCTTTGGGAACGTGGGGCTTGGGAAGGTGGGCTGCCTGCAAACACAAGGTGCTTTGTCTTCCTTAAACCGCTCGGGGCGGGGCGCTTCTCTGCGGGATCCGAGTGGCAGTCCGGGCTAGGCGTGTCCCGTGTGCCTGGTGAGGGCAGCTGTCCGTTCCCGCCACAGCGAGGATACAGCCTGGCCGGCAGCTACCAGAAGCCCCTCACTGGTGCTGTTTGAGTATGGAATTTTCTCTCCTGCATCATGTGCTATGTGGGGATTTGGGGGGTCATTTTTACACAGATCTTTTCTTTTCCAAGACTGCAGATTATTTCTCGATTGCTTTGATGACCTAACTTTCCTGCTGATCTGCGGCCCCCCTGACTCCCTGTTCAGTGCTCACACCACATCCAAGCTTTCCTGGAGCCCCGCTTGTCTAGTCTTTTCTCCCCGAAGCAGTCTGGACCCTCTCCCCCTCCCTCCTTCTTTGCTTTCCTTCTTTCCTTCTTTCTTTTTTTGGGTTTGTAATAAATCCTACACATCTTCATGACTCACAATCAAAATGGTGTAACAGGTACACCGGGCCAGTTCTCACTGTGAGCCTGCAGCACCTGCCGGTCTGTGCCCGCAGGTGGTCTCTCCTGCGGGATCCTGCCCTCCCTCCTGGCTTATACAAAGGGCAGCACCCTACAAATCCCGTTCTGCACATTCTCCCGCTCTGTGTATCTTGGACGTTGTTCCGCATCAATGAAGAGCGAGTTGTTCATTCTGTATTCGTGGCCACATGTAACCCTCCGTACACACGGCCACAGCTCCTCAGTCTGTCGGTGGACGCTTGGGTTCTTCTCCTTTCTCGCTGTTGCAAACACTGCTGCGGTTAGTGACCTTGGATGATGTCATTGTGTACGTGTGGCAGTGTGTGCATTCCAGGTTCCCAGAGGCTGAGGGGGGAGCAAGTCCTTTTGCTGGTTTTGCTCTGAGTCGCAGCTGCACTGTGGGCTCCATTGTGCACCCAGAGCCGTCTGGAGAGCGGCTCTCCGCAGAGGCTCCCAGGACCAGGGTCTCCGTCCTGTGTTTGCCAGTCCGAGGGCGGGGAAGGGCCGTCTCAGTGTGCGGATGTGACCGCACTTGTCCCACGGAGACCTGGAGAGCCTCCTGCTTGGTTTCGGACTTGTTTACACCTCTTGCTGCCCATCTACTAATTGGCTTGCTCATCTTCTAATGGTTTCTAGGAGCTCTTTCTAAATTAGGGAGATTGGCCCTTGTGACTGGAGTTGAAAGTACTTTTTCTCAGATTGCCATTATCTTGATTTTTTTTTTTTTTTGCCATTTTTGAAATGTAGTGGAATTCCAGTATTTTGTGGCTTTTGGATGTTGAGTTGTAGTTTAAAAGGCCTTGGTATTCCAAGGTTTTAAAGGAATTCACCCATTTTTCCCCCCTAGGACTTTTATTTACGTGTAAACCTTTAACCCTTTTGGATTTATTTTGTTGTATGGTCTCAAGTATGGATCCAACTTGGTTTTTCTAATCTGGTGGTCCCAATACCATTTATTAAAATCTCTGTCTTCACTCCACAGATTGGAGACACCACCATGAAATTATATTAAGCTTCCATATGTATTTGAGTCAGTTTCTGTAATTTCTGGTCTATGTCATTTGTCTGTTTGCCTTCCAGTTTCTGGTGCCACTCAGCTTTAGTTACTGGGGCTCTGGGGCATATTTTAGCATTTTATCTGGTTCATTTCACTTCATTGCTCCTTCCAAGTGTTTACCTGACCATTCTTGCTAGCTTTTCTTTTTCATATAAAATCCAAAATTCATTCTAATTACATAATTACATAAACAAATCAGCAAATGATTATGGTTTTATTTCTTTGAGTTTTTCGTACTTCTGATTTCTTTTCCTTGTCTAATTGTATTTTCCGGTATCTCTAGGGCATTGGGGATTGGTGGGTACCCTTGCCTAGTTTAGTGTGTTGGGGAACACGCCTCCTACAGTCTTCCTCTTCAGTATCACACTGGCTTCAGGCTGAGAGGGGGACAGTTCAGTGTGTGTATGTGTATTATATTAGCATACCCATCGATTTTCTTTTTTGAGTATTTTAAAATCAAGAACAAATACAAATAAGTTTATCAAGTGCTTCTTTAGTGTCTGGAGATGATCATGACATTTTTATTTAGGAACAACATCAAAAGGAGGTATGTTTATACATTCCCCACACTTAACCCTCTGCAACCTTTTTTCTGTATTTTCCTGGCATAAAGCCCAGTCAGTCATGGTATCGCTCTTTTTTTATCTTTTTTTTAAAGATTTTATTTGTTTATTTGACAGAGAGAGACACACACAGCAGAGAGAGAGCAGGAGCAGGGGGAGCGGCAGAGGGAGAGGGAGAAGCAGGCTCCCCACCGAGCAGGGAGCCCGATGCGGGGCTCCATCCAAAGACCCTGGGATCATGACCTGAGCCGAAGGCAGACGCCCATCCGGCTGAGCCACCCAGGCGCCCCATGATATCACTCTTCTAATAGGATGTGGATTTTATCTAATTACCATTTCTTTCTTCTCTGCAGCTTGATGTTTGAATGTAATATGTTCTGGAAATCTTTCCCATCACCCCCACCAAGGGAAAGCTCACACAACTTCTCCTATTTTCCATTTCCTGCCCTTTTAAGGAAGGAGCCAGGGACGCTAATCACATCTGCCCAGAAAACTGGCCACTTTTCTACTGACGAGGTAATTATTTGAGCGTTTGTCTCTTCTCCTGTTTGAGTGCCAACCTCTCAAGGTAGAATCTGTCTCACAATCCTCAGCAATCACAAATTAAGGAGACATGTTGTATCAAGGAATGCATCTAGTACGTATGCTGGGGTGAGAAAAATACTTAAGGTGGCACCCCCTCTGTCCTTAAAATTCAGTCCAGGGTAGGAAGCTGGCAGCTCTCCAGAGGCTGAGGAAGGAGCTTTGGGATGACAGGAGCTGTTCTTTTATCCTCTCTCAATGCGTGTAGACTATTTGATTAATTCAAATTCTTTTAAAAGGTACAAAATTCTACATTATAATTTTTAGTCTGTGGCATTTCCCTAGCTATGTATTCTAAAAGATAAGAGCTTGCAGTTTTTATATTAAAATGACATTTCATACCAAAAATGTTAGGAATCACTGTTTTGTTTTGAAAAAATACTTTGAGGGACACCTGGCAGGCTCAGTTGGTAGAACATGTGACTCTTAATCTTGGGGTTGTGAGTCTGAGCTCCAGTTGGGTGTACAGTTTACTTAAAAACACAATCTTAAAAAAAATACTTTGAAATGCTTTGAAAAACGTAGAAAGCATGTAAACTATGCGAATTCTGATCGTCATTGTTATAATGGGTGTGTTGGTTTTCCGTACCCTTGCTGTAGCTGGTTTAAAATCCCGTCTTTGTACTTAGCAAGACAGCTTCTTCAGTCACCCTCTGGTCACTGTGTCCCTCCATTTCAGTGGCCCATCTGTGACCCTGGAAGGCAACGTCTTGTTACACTAAATAGACCATGAAGTGCACTTGAGATGCAAGATTATGTTTCTTCGTGCTTCGAAGGACCCAACAGCCAGAATGATTTCTCCGCGTCTCGTCTCTTCCTTCACTTAGCTCAGCATGGCTGAATTACGCACATAGAATAATTTTCTGTCCTTCCCTTTTTAAATAAATAGACACACCAAGTCCTGTTGTGCCTTCTCACGAAATGCCCCATTTCCCGGTGTCTGAGGTTTCTGTGCTGGCTCCTCCCACCCCTCCTGGAGCTGTCCCTTATACACTTTGGACTTTTTTGGGTTCTGAGGCTGGGAGCACGAAGCTAATTGTGATACCTGGAGAGCGAGGCATTCGGGGAAAAGGGTTGGCGGACATGCCCACATGACCTCGCTTGTGTCTCCTGGGCCAAGCTAGACTCCTGAGCCGTGGTTCAGTAAACGTGCGGACTTACAGCCTTTTGAGGGCTGGGACCAGGTGCCTGCAGACAGAGCTGTCGGGAACAGGCCGGACTTGATGAGGGTCATGAGTTCAGGCAGCTGTTGACCTGGGGAGCAGCCCCACGCTGGGGCTGTCAGGGGAGAACCGTTAGCTGCGCTGTGGCCACATGTGACAACTGTGTCGTGCTTGTCTTGTATGGAGGCCCCCACCCTTCAGGGACATGGGCCGACGGGCGTGCATGCAGAGCCACGCAGGTGTGCGGGCTTCGGCGTGGACTCGTGCACGTGGGCGGCCGGTGGCTATGGACGGAGCTGGGCTGGCTGTGTGCTGATGAAGCTGTGGCAGCTCACGTGCTCACTGTTTCTGTGTCTGTTGGAATTTCTCTGATTCACGGAACATTCTTCTGTGACGGAGCCCACGCAGTGGGGACCCCTGCTCACGATGCGCTCCACTGTGTCCTGAGTGCGGCCGCCCTCGGGGTCAGAAGGAATCCTGTGTGCGGACGTGCCTTGGGGCCTCCCTGAGACTACCCACGGACATTATTTCGGTCTAGCCGGCCACGGTTAATGTGGCTCACGAAGACGCAGTCTGGAGGCAAGGGAACTGTTTCCAGACCTTTCAAATAGATGTGGTGACTTTTCCCTTCTTAAAAAGTCATGATGTGGGGCGTCTGTTTGAGGTTCTCTCCCCCTTTGTCCCTCCCCCCTCAAAAGAAAAAGTCATGAGGATTCTCTGCTCCTCGTATTTGTTTTATGGGAGGGTTGGCATTTCGAGTTTCTTTTAATAGCTAGAGTGGACTGTCCTGTTGCCCGAGGCGTGTGGAAAACGATGGGCCCCAAGTGAAATGGGCGTGGTTCTGGCACCGGAAAGGACCGTGTTAGAGAAGGCTCTGGAAGTTTTGTGACGCCGGCCACACTGGGATGGGCATGTGCTGTGTCACATCCCCCCCAGAAAGGCTTCTGTGTCGAGTGGCTGTTCTGGGCGCATGAGTAGATGAGGGCCCACCACCCCGACAGCTCTCCGGCCCAGCGGGTGGCTGTCTGAGATTGGCACCTGTGCACACAGACCCCGGTGGTGCCAACCAGCCTCCACCGGGACCCACTCTTGGAAGCCAGCGTTAGGAAGCCCCTCGGCCGACTCCCGACGCAGCTGTGCCCCAGAGGCTCGACTGACTCTGGTCTTCGGGCCTCTCTCTGCTTCCCTGTGAGATCTGTCCGCACAGCCGCGTCCTGCCCGGGGACTGGAGAGGCACAGCCTCTCCACATCCGTTTTCCTTGCCTCCAGATTGAGTTCTGTTGGTTAATCCCGCTTTCCCCATCAATCGCAGTGGGGCCTCTGTGAGCCCGAGGGTCTGTTCCTGGGTCTTTGGTGCCCCTTCCTTGCACCGCGGCCACAACAGAGCTGTTTGTTCAGGGTGCTGACTGAGTCCTGCTGCAGGTGCGGTGGGGGGGTCTGATCCTGCTGGCGCTCTGCCCCCACAGGCCAGGAAACGGGACACAGCAATGTATGGGAGCCTGCCACTGCCGCCCCGCCCATCTGCAGGGCATTAGCCAAATCCCTCTGCAGAGAACAGCGGGGAGTTGATTTTAAACTCATTTCCAGATTAACTCTTCAGATTCCCTAATGAAGTCTGAGGTAGGCAGAGTCTGTCTTTGCCTTCTGGTGCCGTGCACAGCGGGTCAGAACCAGCAGCGGATAAGCCCCCGAGGTCTGCTCTGCCCATCGCACCTGCTCGGCACCCCCCACCCATGATCGGGGGTGAGGAAGCCCGCGTCACGTGTGGGCGTGGGGGGGGGAGCCTGGCACCGTCCCTGTGCCTGGTGCTCTGGCTGGCGGCCCGTTGCCTGGCTTCCTGCCGTCGTGGGCCGTCCTCTTATCCTCCCCGCGGTCGGCGCAGAGAACTCACTCCCTGCAGTGGGAATGCAGAATGGTGCAGTGATGTGGAAGACAGGGGACGTTTCTTGCACAACTAAGCACGCTCTCCCCACGTGACCCAGCTGTCGTGCTCCTGGCCATTTCCCCAAAAGAGCCCGAAATTTACATCCACAAAAACCCCGGCACCTGCCTGTTTCCAGCAGCTGTACTCGGAATCGCCCAGTGCACCAAACCCTGCGGTGCATCCAGGCAGCGCTTTTATTCAGCACTAAGGAGAGACGAGCACAGAGAGCGAGGGGCAGCGAGACCACTCTGCGTGACATAATGGCAGACCCGTGAGTGCGTCTGTGAGCTCCCCGCACAGCGCAGAGAGTGAACATCAGTGCACACCGGAAAGATCATGGGGGGGGGTCCCAGGAAGAAGTGCAGGCGGGCAGGAGAGGGGCAGAGCGGGGGGCGCGTGCACCCACAACGGGAACCGCACACGGGCTCTGTGGTTTCTTGCTGCTGTTTGACCTCCGGTGTTTAAAGGCCTCTTCAGCTGTGTGTTTTGATGATAGTGTGAATAGGATGTTCCGTCCAGACCTGCAGACCCCTGGCCCTCTGGGTGTGTGAACGTCAGCCGCGGAGGCTGGTGTGTGACCCGGGGGGCCGTGCCGGTGCTGAGCCCGCTCACTGCTTGTCTGTATTAATAATCCGGCACACATGCGGCTTGGTCACGTGTGGAACGCAGTGAGTTTCTGGGCTCAGCTGCAGGTAACCCGATTTTCACCTACAGGCATGTCCAGGGACCGTTCCTGACGCACCCTGTGCCCCATCAGGGACAGCTCCTAATCCCCTGCGTCTTGGGCCGCCCGCCAGCGGCCGTTCCCGTGCCCCCCAGCACACCAGCAGGTGGAGCTGGTGCACACCTTCCACATTTGGGATCCCACGTGGTGTCAGAACAGTGGGGACGCAGGCTCCCTGCGGAACCAAGTGCTCACGGCTTCAGCTCAGGGATTCCTGCAGGTGCGCCACTGCCCGCAGGCCACCCGCCCCACTTCGGGGACGCCTCAGGGGACACAGCCTTGTCCTGCGCTGCTCGGCCGGCTTCTGGACACACAGAGCAAGTAGATGAAGGGGTCAGTGCGACGGCTTGGTATCGCCCAGACGGGGCCGTGTGTGCGTGTGCGTGTCCAGGAGTGTGCAGACCACCTCGTCAGCCCTTCGCTTCATTTTTACTAACAGCTTCATTTCAGCGTAACTCACAGACCATAGACTTTCACCCCCTTTATTTTTTTAATTTAATTTTATTTAAATTCAATTAACATATACTGTACTATTAGTTTCAGAAGTAGAATTTAGTAATTCATCCGTTGCATATCACACCCAGTGCTCATTGCATCACGTGCCCCCCTTAGTGCCCATCCCCCAGTTACCCCCTCCCCCCCCCCAGTAACCCTCAGTTTGCGTCCTGGAGTTGAGAGTCTCTTGTGGTTTGTCTCCCTCTCTGATTTCATCTTATTTTATTTTTCCCTCCCTTCCCCTATGATCCTCTGTCTTGTTTCTTAAATTCCGCATATGATAATTGACTTTCTCTGATTGACTTATTTCACTTAGCCTAACACCCTCCAGTTCCATCCACGTCATTGCAAATGGCAAGATTTCATTCTTTTTGATGGCTGCATAATATTCCATTGTGTATATATACCACCTCTTCTTTATCCATTCATCTGTCGGTGGACATCTGGGCTCTTTCCATAGTTTGGCTATTGTGGGTGGACATTGCTGCTGTGAACACGGGGGGCAGGTACCCCTTTGGATCACTCCATTTGTATCTTTGGGGTAAATACCCAGTAGTGCAATTGCTGGGTCGTAGGGCACTTTCACCCCCTTTAAAATGTACAGCTGGGTGGTTTTCAGGCTGTTGGCAGGGTTGGCCACGTCACCATGAACTTGAGGACACTCATCACCCCTGAAAGAAACCCCACCCTGTGAGCCGTCGAGCCCTATCCCCTGCCCCCACAACCACGGCTCTGCACTCGTTCCGTGTGGATTTACCTGTTCTGGGCATCGCGTGGAAATGCTCACATGCAGCGTGCAATGCCTGTGTGTCTGGCTTCTTCTAGGAGCGTGATGTCTTCACGGTTTGTCCTGGTGCAGCCTGTGTCTGGCGCTCCGTCCGTTTCTGTGGCTGAACCCCATCCTGCTGTGCGGACAGATCAAGCTTCACCTGATGGTCGGGTGGGGACGTTGGGTTGTTCCCACATTGGGCCATTTTGAATCCCGTCGCCATGAACTTCCACACACGGTTTCCATGCGAATGTGTCTTCACTGCTCTTGGGTGCACGCCCAGGGAGGAGGTGCTGGGTGTGTGGGGAGTCTGGGTTTAACCGACGGAAAACTGCCAGACTGTTTCCCACACGGCTGCAGCACCTTCTATTCCCAGTGTCTCCACATCCTCCCCAATACCTGCTTCTGTCCATCTTTTCTTTCCCCCCGTCCTGGTGGGTGTGGCACGGTGTCTCGCCGGGGTTTGGATTTGCGTCTCCCGGACGGCAGAGGACGCGGAGAACCTTCGCATGCTTCCCGGCACCATCTTACGTTGTCTTCATGGAGACGTCCGTTCAGGTCTCCTGCCCGTGCTGTAGTTGGGGCGTTTGCCTTTTCGGCATGAGCTGGAGGAGTGCCCTGCGTGTTGTGGGTCCAGGTCCATGGCCCCCTTCTGCGTCCTCAGCTTCCTGCCCCGGGGCCCTCACCTGGGCCTGATGGGCACTGGGTGGGTGGTGGGTTGCTGTGGGGCCGGCCTGCGCCCTGAGGGGCGTTGGCCACGTCCCTGGTTCTGCCAGCAGAGGCCAGGGGCTCCCCTGCTTGTGCTATAGCCCAGGCTGTCCCCTAGGGGTCAGAGTCGGCCTGGGTGAGAAGCTGCATCTGCGTGTCGTCGTCTGCTGTGGATGCATGAGCCCCCTGCACACACGAGCGGGCATGTGCCCCCAGGTCTGTGTGAACATATGCTTGGGCGTACAGAGCCTGACACAGGCTTGCTCGGGAGACCTTTCCAGGGAGGACGCGAAAGGTGGGCAGTGCCCTCGTGGAGCTAGCGTGTGCCCCGGAGCACGAGTCTTCTGCTTCTTGAGGCTGCAGTCCGCAGCAGGGACCCGGGGAGCGGGAGGGCACGCATCGGGCGGGGTTGGGGGAGGGGACTGGAGGGCGAGTGTGTCGGGGCCCGGGGTCTTCACCAGCCCAGCGTGCCGGCTGGATAGGCTCCGGGAAGGGCCAGGCAGTGAGAGCCTGAATGCACCTTCTCCAAGCTTCCATGGGCCTCTGAGGGGCACCTGATGGGATGCCCCTCAGAGGGGATCGAGGGGGGCCAGCCTTCCAGAGCAGGGCCTGGGACACACCAGCCTCTGGGCACCAGCTCTGGGCACAGACGCCCTCAGGAGGCACGGGACAGTGGCACCGACACCCCTCGCCCCTCCACCAGACACCACGTGGAGAGGAGCAGGGAGATGGGGACTGATCCAAGAGGATGGAGTTCCCACGATCACGGTGAAGTTGCTGGCTTGAGCTGAGTTTGGCTGGGCATACCTGGGTTCTTCCCACGGCTTTGGCGCAGGAGGTGGGGACTGAGAGCGGACGCAGCAAGGAGAGTGCCCGTGGTCCTTGTTCCTCTGGGGGGCGTGTTCCGTCCGCATCTGCGGTCCACGTCGGCCTCAGGTGTTGGGGGCAGTGTGGCCAACAGGCGCCTCACGCGCTCGCTCACAGCCCCAAATAGCTTAGGCGTTTACAGATTAGAATGGGGATATCACAGTGGGGCAGAGGAACCTCGGTGCTTCACGCCAACACTCTTTCTTCTGTGGAAACCTGTCCCCTCTGAGTGGTGGGGCGTCAGTGCCTGCTTCCCCGGCCCTCCGCCCACGGCCCGTGCTGTCTGGACCTGGCGCTCTGCCCCGGCCACGGCTCCGGCTGTCTCTGAAGGCTCTGGGGAGCCCCACCCCTCCTCAGCGCCTCCGAGTGCCCCCCGGGGAACAGCGTGAGAAGCTGAGACCCATCTGCTTCACACTGGTCCCAGGGCACAGGCCCGAATCGCCTCCCACTCACATCAGTGCCACCAAGACCTCGGTGTTGGATGCAGCCCCACGAGGACCTGAAAGGGCGTGGATCTGGCCCTGGAGGACACGGCCACCTGTGGACTGCGCTGCACAGAGCTGGGGTCGGCATGAGGTGTCCCTGTGGGTAGCTGGAAATCACTTTGTATCGGAAGTGGCCTTCAGGAAGATGGTTGTGATGCTGGTGAGGCACATGCCGCATCATCGGCTGGTGCACGGGGCCTGGGGGGCATGTGGGGCCCTGCCCGCGCTGGCTGTGGTGGTGCTGAGGCCCTGTGGGGGAGTGGGGGCGAGGCCGAAGAGGGGTGAGGGCCGATGGCACTGGGCTCGTGACCGTGGAGCTGAGCTGTGGGCTGTGCGAAAAGTCGTGTGCTGTGCAGAAAAGTGGAGGGCAGGACTTTGGGGCACGAGCTGGTATAAAGCAACGTGGAGGCCAAGCTGTTCTCAACACCAATAGCAAAAGAAACAGGAGACCACCCCACCTCAGGAGCCCCCTCTCGGCAGACCCCAGCGTGGCGGCTGCCCTGGCAGCTACAGGGCCGGGTGGACGCGGGGAATTCGCGGGTGCTCGTGGAGTGCCTTCTGTATCCGGGCCCGGCACCCCCGGCCAGTGTGTACCTTCACTCTCGGGAGGAGCATCGTTAGATGCTGGTTTGCGAGCATCATTAGAAATCAGAGAAACCCCTCCTTTCAACTAGTCTGGCTAAAGGTTCATCAGTTTTGTGGGTCTTCTCTATCTGCCCATTTTCTAGTTCTTTGATTTCTACTTTTATAATTTCCTTCCATCTACTTTGGTTTTAAGTTGTTCTTCTGTTTCTAGTTTTTGAAGGTGGATGTTTATGTCACTGTATTTAAATTTTTCATTGTTCTTTTTTCAGAGAGAGAGAGAGTGCGTGCGTGTGCTTGTGCATGAGTGGGGGAGGGGCAGACGGAGAGGGAGAGAATCTCAAGCAGACTCCCCGCTGAGCGCAGAGCGCAACACAGGGCTCAGTCCCACAACCCTGAGATCATGACCTGAGCCAAAATCAAAAGTCAGACACTCAACTGACTGAGGCACCCAGGCGCCCCAAACATGGGAATTTTTGAATTGAGAAATATGGTAACTGAAGCAAAAACTGTAAACCAATGGGCTCAACACCCCAAGAATCAGAAAACGTGAGGATAAAACAAAACTTGCCCAATCTGGCAACCGGGAGACAGTAGACTGGAAAAACAAATGAACAGAGCCTCAGGGACATTTGGGACTCTAACCAAAGACCAGACATTCACACCACTGGAGTCACAGAAGGAGAGAAGACTGAAAACTACCCAAATTTGGCAAAAGGCACAAACACAAACATTTGAGAAGTTGGTAGAACCCCAGTTAGAATAAATCCCCCCAAATCACACCAAGACCTCTCATGGTTGAACTCTGAACACTGAAGACAAAGAAACGCTTCTTGAAAAACACAACTAGCACATCTTGCTCAGTAGGATATAGACCATTTGAATAGCCTAATGGCGAGTAAGGAAGTTGAATTAGTCGTTTTAAAACCCACCACAAAGAAACTTCAGACCTAAATGGTTTCACTCGAGAATTCCAACATGCATTCAAAGAAGTGGAGGAGGCACTTCCCAGTTTGTCTTCTGAGGCTAATATTATACTGATGCCAGACAAAGACAGAAAAGAAACCTATGGACCAATATTACTTATGAATACTGACACAAAAGTCCGTAACAAAATATTAGCAAGTAGAAGTCAACAATACATAAAAAGAATTTTTCACAGTGACCAAGGTGGGTTTTATTGCAGGTGTGCGGGGCTGGTTCAGTATTTCAAGATTTATCAGTGGAACCACATCAATGGACAAAAGAAAAAAAAAATCACGCCATCGTTTCAATCAGTACAGAAAGAGTATTTGACAAAATTCAACACCCATTCAGAAAAACAGGAATACAGGGGAACTTCCTTTTAACGTGTTAATGAGTACCTACAGAGAACACCTACGGCTAACAAACAGAGTGGGACAGAGTCAGGCATGCGCTGTCAGTGCTCGTCCTCAGCCGCGTAGGGCTGCAGAAGGAAACACAGGTCATGGAGATTGGCAAGGAGGACTCAGCAGTCTGTTCACAGATGACACGATTATCTAATTATAAAATCCCAAGGGCTCTACAGAAATACTCCTGTAACTATACAAGAGTGTGTAGCAAGGCTGCAGGATACAAGATAAACATTCAGAAGTCAACTATTTTTCTGTTTATAGCAATGGACACATGGATGCCAAAAGTAAAAATACAATATTATTTACAATTACTAAAAAAAAAATGAAACACTTAGGCGCAGCTAAGAAAAGCTGTGCGGGGCTGTGTGCCGCCCCTGCAAATGCTCATGTAGGGACTCAAGACCTCAGTGAAGGGGAGACGGGTCCGAGACTGAGTGTGTAGCACGTCTGTTCTCACCACACTGATTCATTGCATTCCTAGCAAAATCCCAGAACGGTTTTTTATGGACGTAGACAAGATGATCCTAAAATTTGTATGGAAAGTCAGAGGAGCTAAAATTCTTACAACAATCTTGAGAAGGAAGAAAAAAGGAGCGGTGCACTTGCTATCAAAACATTACTTTGCTACGTGTGCTGGGGCAGCAGGGTGCTTACTGGCAGACGAGCAGAACCTGGAGCACAATAGGAAACTCAGACTGGCACCAGTGGGACCAACTGATTTTTGGCAAAGGTGGCAAATCAATCAGTGCAGGGAAGATTGCCTTTTCAACAAATTGAGCTAGAGCAATTGGCGGTCCAGAGGCAAAAACAAAGACCAACCTAAATTTCATACCTTACATAAAAGTGAACTCAAAATGGATTACAGATTTAAACAAAGTATACAACTTTTATCCTTTTGGAAAAAATACAGTAGATGATATTTGGGATTTAGGAATACACAGAGTTTTTAGACCTGATGCCAAACACATGATCCATAAAAGGAGAAATTGGCAAATTAGACTTTGTCAAAATTAGAAACTTACACTCTGCAAAGGGTGCTGTTCAGAGGGTGGGCAGACTAGCTGCAGCCTGTGGGAGATCTTCAGATCACAAATCTGATGAAGGACTGGGAGTCTCCAAGCTCCCCAGCACAACTGTCAGTCCAGTTAGCAAATGGGCTTCAGGCACAAGCAGATCCTGGGGGCAGATACAGACATTAGGCAAGCCCACGGAAAGATGTGTAACCCCATTAGCATTTACAGACATGCAGATAGAACCGCACGAGATACCACTACGCTCCTTCCAGAATGGCCCCCAGCATGGGGGGATATGCTGGGAGGTGGGATCACCCCTTGCTCCTGGCAGGGACGAAGCACGGAGTGGCCACTCTGCAGAGTGTGCGCCCACGTCTGCTCAATGTGCTGCTGTCCTGCAGCCCAGCAATTGCACTCCCGGGTATTTAGCCCAAGAAATGAAAATTTCACACAGATTCATGCACATGAATGTTTATGTTAGTTTTATTTGTAATAGCCCAAACGTGCAAAGAACCTAATGTCCTTCAGCGGGTGAATGGCTAAAAAGACCCTGTGATCTGTCCACACCGTGGAACATTAATCTGCTCTGCAGCAACAAGAAGGAACTGCACACAGCAGCCTCGGTCAATCTCCAGGGAATCGGGCTGCGTGAAGGGATGCAGTCCCCAGAATCCTGCGCAGGCTCACCACAGAGACACACGGGTCCAGCTCAGACCACTGAAGTACAGCGGATCCCACAGTTAAAGAGCGTCCAGTGAACATTTTTGGTTTCCAGTGCATATAGAAGTTACGTTTATTCTCTCTGTGGTCTACCAGGTGTCCGATAGCGTTGTGTCTAAAAAATGTACATACTTAATTAAAAAATATTTTACTGCTAAAAGGTGCTAACCATCATCTGATCTTTTGACAAGTTGTAATCCCTGATCACACGTCACCAAAAAAAATATAATGAAAAATTTGAAATATTGCGAGAATCACCAAAATGGGACGGGGACACGAAGTGAGCACGTTCTGTTGGAAAAGTAGGGCTGGTAGATTCTCGATTCAGGGTCTCTACAAACCCTCCTTTTGTAAAAAGGCAGTGTCCGTGGAGCACAAGAAAGCAAGGTATGCCTGTCTGCTTGGTTCCATTTCTAGAACATTCTTGAAATGGTGAAATTATGGAATCAGAGAACAGATCAGTTGTTTCCAGGGGCTCAGCAGGGGTGGAGCGGGAAGGAGGCGGGTGTGACTGTGTAGAGACTCAGGTGCTCGTGGGGATGGGATGCTCTGTTGTGTCTGGTTGGTATCCGTGCTGTGATGTCTGTGGTGGTTTTTCCTGTTGTATCCGCCTTGGGGGAAGGGCACACAGGATCTGTCTGGATTATTTCTTATAACTGCCGGTGAGTCTACAATTATCTAAAAAAAAATCATCATCACAGCCCTATTCATGCACTGCCAACAAGCCCACACACACAGGGCTGCGTTGGGAGGGTCTCGCCAAGTCATACGATCGTATCTGAAGTAGAAGCCGCGCAGAATAGCTAGCCCTGATTTGAGGGGCTAAAAATAAATATTTGCTACAGATTCTTACGTCTAGATCCGAAAGCTTAAGTAGATGTCAAGGTAGGTTAACTCAATTTCAGTGACCTTGGTGTTGAGCCTTGGAAGGTACTAAGTTAAGGCTCGAGTAAATGGCATTTCTAAAATTAAATCGCGTGTGTTTAAAGATTCAGCACTACGGGAAGGAAGGCAGAAGGTAACAGACCACCCCGCGGTGACGGCTGGGCCGCCATGCGCTTCGAGTCGTCTTCCTTTTGGAGCCTCAGCTGGAGCTTCAGCTTGGAGTAAGCTCGAGACACACAGCTGCCTGTCCCCTGCCTGGGAGGTGGGCACCCCTGGTGCTACGCACGCACGCCCGGGCCCCCTGGTTGTTTTCTGGGGATGCCCGCGATGATGCAGGCGCCTGCTAACCACGTCCCTCGAAGGGAGGAAGGAGAGCAGTCTCCACTTTCTTTAAAATGCTCGAGGTCCCAGCATGCCCGCTCCTGGTCCTTGGAGGCCAGGACCCGCAGAACCTGAACCAGCCCACCTCCCTCCGGCCTTTTTTGGCATTTTGTAGATTGTTTGGGGGCACATTTGAGGGGAAGAATCTGAAAATGAAAGATTAAGTCAGATTTAAAGTTGTTACTAATAGTTTTCTAAACAAAGTAAAAAAACAACTTCCTAATTATAAATCAGTGTGTTCCAGTGTTTACTGTTTTGGACAGAAGTCACACAGAGTGGGAACATAAATGGTAGTCTGCGTCAGAGCCGGACAACACGGAGCTGCGGGTCCCCCAAGGCCGCGTTATCATTCCCATCACTGGGCTCTATTGTTACCAGTTTCCTTTCCAATAAATGTCAAATTCACCGGCCAGAGAGCACACGGGGCAGTCGGTGTGGAAAGTAATGAGGCAGAAGACATCTACACGCCTGCTTGGGGAATAGATTCTGTTTTGTGCGAGAGCGGCCGGCGCATAGACGGTCCAGGTGGGCTGGGCCGGAGCCCAGTGCACCCTCTCACCCAGGCGCACAGAACGCCTGCTCCGCGGCGAGCCCTATTTGCGTTTTTGGTGAACTGGAAGGTACATTTCAGCTCTGATCTCCTGTAGGAACGTGGTGGAGGGTTGGCCATCGGACACTGGAAGCTACAGAAGTTTCAGCCATTGGTGTCCATGTCCGTGGGAGAAGGTGGCCACTGCAGACGTGCATGGAGTCACCAACTGCACAGGATGGATGGGGAGCCCTGTTCTCAGGGCTTTGCCTCAGCAGAGCCATAACTCAAGTTTGAATCAGATCTCACCTGCCGTGACCCTGGAGGGGGATGGGTGCCATCTGGGCGCACGCCCCACCTGAGTCCAGCCCCCCAGGGACGGACGTGACCCCTGCTCCTGGTGTCAGGCCTGCACATCGGTCCCAGTGCCCTGAAGAGCTGGGAGAGCGGGGCGGGAAACAGGCATCAGCCGCGGGACGGAGGCTTCGGGTGCCCGTCCCTGACACGCTCTGGCTCCGAACCATGCCCTGTTTGGCCATGTTTGTCGGGTCACCTGGCGATTCTAAGTGAGGTCCCCACTGAAGTCAGCTTTCCTGCATTCGTCCCATCACCCAGTGAGACCATGAATGCCAGAGCCAGGGGCCACGTTCCACCCTCCACACACCTGTTTCCCAGGCCTCACACCACGCCACCAAGAAGGCCATGCCCCCAGCTCGCCCAGGCCTTGTTGCCAGATCCCCTCCCTTCCGGATCCTTTAGGGCCCCTGTTCATTGCTGTTCTCAGGGGTCCCCTCGTGCTGCCCCCACTGACACTCGCCCGAGGCGCGAAGGTGGCTGGGGCTTCTGCTCCTTGAAGAGGGCAGCCCTTTCCCCAAACCCGGACACACCCTGGCACCCCACCATCTGCGTTCTCATGCCAGGGGTCGAGCTCTCCATGCCTCCCTGGGACATCCAGCCCCAGAACAGAAGGAAATCCTGCCCCTTGCGGCCACACGGGAGAACCTGGAGGGCCTCGGGTGGAGAGCAGTAAGCCCACAGAGACGGACCAGTGTCCAGGGATTCCCGCTGGGAGACACAGCCAACAGTCAGGTCAGGGAAGCGGGTGGTGGCAGGGCCCGGGAGGGGAGGGCAAGGCCAACGGGCCTGAGGTAAGTCCTAGAGGCCGGCTGGACAGCGACGCCTTCAGTAAAGCCTAGAAGCCTGCGAGGAAGCTGCAACCGGGAAGTGTTCCTACTGCACCAAGGGCACAGGAAGCTCCTTGGAGGTGGCAGTGCATCTGTGACCTGAGGGGCGACACACCAGGAGGGATGTATTGCAGACGTGCAGTTCTTTGTGTACTGATTACACCTCAATAAAGCTGTTTAAAACATTCAAACAAAAGAGAAAAAGGTGTTGGTGAAGAAGACACGAAGAAATGGAAAAATGTTCCGTGCTCATGGACTAGAAGAACATCGTTAAAATGTCCGTGGTGCTCAGAGCAATCTACACATTCAGTGCAATCTCTATCAGAATACCATCAAAATACCATCAGCCACTCTGGAAAACAGTATGGGGTTCCTCAGAAAGTTGAAAATAGAGCTACCCTACGATCCAGCAATTGCACTACTGGGTCTTTACCCCAAAGATACAGATGTAGGGATCTGCTGGGGCACCTGCACCCCAATGTTCATAACAGCAATGTCCACAATAGCCAAGCCGTGGAAAGAGCCAAGATGTCCAACAACAGATGAATGGGTAAAGAAGATGTGGTATATATACACAATGGAATATTATGCAGCCATCAAAAAAGCACACCGAAATCTGGCCTTTTGCAACGACGTGGATGGAACTAGAGGGTATTATGCTAAGCGAAATAAGTCAATCAGAGAAAGACAATTATCATATGATCTCACTGATATGAGGAATTTAAGAAACAAAACAGGATCATAGGGGAAGAGAAGAAAAAAATAAAACAAGACAAAATCAGAGAGGTAGGAAAGAGACTGAGGGTTGCTGGAGGGGAGGGGGCTGGGGGAGGGGGTGGCTGGGGGATGGGCATGAAGGAGGGCCCGTGATGCAATGGGCACTGGGTGTGATATAAGACTGATGAACCACTGAGCTCTACCTCTGAAACTAATGATATGAAATATGTTAATTAATTGAATTTAAATAAATTTTTTAAAAGAAAGAAAGGTGTTGGTACCCACCTTTATTTTCTGTCCTGTTTCACCTCCTTCCCCTGCTGACTCAGGTGTCCTCAGTGCCCAGCGGAGGGTGATCCCCCTGAATAACCGCTTTCCTGTGGCTGAGCCTTGGCGTGCCCCTCGGGGGGACTGCCCCAGAGCCTCGGTTCTTTGGGGGGGGCTGCACGTGGGGGCACCTGCTGAGGGGCCTTTGTTGTGTTCTGTGTGCTCCTTGCAGGCCTGGACACACTGCTCTGTAAACAGCAGGTGCTCGTCCTTGCTGGTTTGCTTTGTAAGGAGGAAAACAGCCCCGTGCTGCGCGGTCACAGCTTCTTGCAGTAATGAGTGTGCTGACCTGGGCCAGTGCTGGGCACGGGGCCTCAGAAATCGGCGGAACTGACCGTGTGGCGGCCAGGACTGGGCCTCTCAGGACAGGCACCGGGGGAGGGCCCAGATCAAAGCTGCCCCGGGTAGAAGGCGAGGCGAGGACCGGGGACGTGGCCAGGAGGACGTGGCCGGCTCACCTTACTGAGCGGGAACACGCCATGAAGGGGAGGATCCTGTCCATTGCCAGCACTGTACCCCCAGCACGTGGCATGCGGCACCTGGTAGGGGCTCCCACTGTGACGGGTAAACGGAGAAGCGCGCACGGCAAAGCAGGAACAGCGAACCTCAGGCGGGGCCCGAAGCTCACGGGTCAGGAGTGGGAGGGAGCGCCAGGCCCGCGTGGACCGCTGCGGGAAGTCACAAACGGCTCTGACACACGGGGACACAGTCCGCAGGTTTGTTGACGTGGGCTCTTCCTGGGGTCCACCCTGGGTTTTACAGTCGGCGGTTATGGCATGGCTCATATTTATCGAACGCTTACCACGTGTCAGGCACTGTTCCAATTACTTATACACACACTTCATCTTCAAACAACCCAGTGACATAGATACTGTGTGATCCCCATTTTAAAGATGGGGAAACCGAGTAACTTCTCCCAGGCCACCCGCCTGGTCAGTGGGCAGGCTGCGGTCTGGACCCCCCAGCCCACCCCGGAACCCAGGCAGAGTCTCCTGGAGGGGTGCTCCCACCACCTCACACAGCCGTCTCCTGCATCCAGCGTCAGCCATGTGTCTGTCACCCTCCAGGCCTGGGATCAGTGGCTCCCTGTTGGGGCGCAGATGCGGATGCACATCTTGACCACGTGGGCCTCTAAATGTATAGATCTGGGGGCGCCCGGCTGTGGCTTAGTCGGCTGAGCGTCCAACTCCTGACTTCCGTTCAGGTCATGATCTCAGGGTCGTGATCAAGCCCCACATATGGGAGCCTGCTTCTCCCTCTGCCCCCCCCCCCCCCGCTCATTCTCTCTCGCTCCCTTTTTCTCTCTCGCTCCCTTTTTCTCTCTCTAAAATAAATAAAATATTTTTAAAAATGCATATATCCAGGAAATCCCCAGACACTTTGGAGAATAAAACGAGCCCCAGTTGCCAGAATTGAGTTCAGATGTTGCACGAGCCCCAGAGGGATGGAAGCCAGATCCCATGAAGGCCAACAGTAGTTTTTCTATGGTTTTATTTGGTTTCCTAGAAAGTGTGTGAAGCATAGGAATAAAGTCCAGATGCCACAGTATATTGATTTATTTTTCCTACTTCCCGGGAGGCATGAGTACCAAGGAACCAAAATAGCCAAATCTGAACCGTGAGTGCGTGGCGCTGGGCCCGCGTGGCCACCCGGAGAGTCAGGAGTCTCTGCTCTGCTCTGAGGAGGCGCGGCCCGGTACCTAAAACCTGAATTTATTTCAGGGAGTACGGGGAGAATGTTGTAAGTCAAACTGTGAGTTAGCTTTAAGCATTTGCCTTTTTAAAAATACTGTATTTTCAGCCTGCATTTCTTCTGTCCAAGGACCATATTTGTAGTGCCAGACATCAAGACATATGGCCTGAAGAGGGCACGGGAAAATTTTGTTCTAAGTTGTAATGACTTTCTGAAACCTCTTTTTTCTATATAACCGAACGGCTGACGTGCCTGTAACACTCCCTGATGGATCCGATCGCGTCGTTTGTCGGCTCCCAGTAGACTGATCCTTTGTCCTCGCAGCCGAGGCTCTGGTCACAGGCGTCCCTTGCTGTGCCCTGCAGAGGTAGGTTGTGCTCCCCTCCCCTCAGAGCCTGCCGGGTGGCCGTGTTCCCTGCCCATTCCTGGTCTCACACCCCAGGGCAGACGGCTTTGTGAGGGTGGGTTTGAAGCCTTATTCACGAGCTGACCTCCCAGAAGGAAAACAAAGTGAAGGCTGAAGGGTGCGCTGCCCAGGAATGTGGCCCTGACATTGGAGCAGAACGGTGCGTGTGGAAGGGTCCTCACCGGCCCCTGCTGCTCACAGACGGGCAGCCCCGTGTTACTGCGGCTGTGTCCCAGCACCGCTGCGTGCTCCCAGGGTCCCTGGTGCTTTTCTCCGTAGAGGACACGTATTTTCAGAGACAGAGCTAACGCTTGTATTTATGAATCAGCAGCGGTCCAGTTACAAGGCCTGTAAATTGGAGAGACTTTGCTCTTTACATATGAAGCACCAAGGCAGTCTAGGACCTGGGAGATCTGGCTGAGTCTCACTGTGCAGGTAGGCACGGAGGCCCAGCGACGCGCTGAGCGCAGCTCATCCTCCCAGGGCACGGACTCCGCTAAACCGTCTGTCTCCAGGCAGTACTCACCTTCACTGTCGTTGGTGTTTTATTTTTTTTCAGCGAGGCAGGTTATGGCTTATGCTGTACATACACTTCGGAATGTGGGTGTCCCTGTGCCCAGGGGCCGTGCTACCCTGTCTGGGTCCTTCCAGTTTCCACACATGTGTGCCAACATGAGTGCAAACACGGTTTTGTCTTAGCATTTGGAGTTTTATTTTATACCTGAATAGCCCCTTTGGCTTATGAAGACTGAATGCCATCAGTGTATCGCATAAACACAACGGGAAAGCAGTAGCAAGATAGTTGGCTGAGGTTTTCCTAGAATTTCTTCACATCCAGTATCTGCCCCTGAATTCCTTCGCGGCTCCACATGTGCGCAGCGCCCTCCCCAGCGGTCTTCCCAAGATACCAGTTTGCTCCTGGGTCTCCTCCCCAGGCCTGTCCCAGTCAGTGTTCTCAGAGAGATGGAGCCCCTGGGAGATGCACAGACATAAATCCACATGCATTACGGTTTGTTTCAAGGAAGTGGCTTATGCGATGGTGGGATCTGGCAAGTCTGAAGTGTGCAGGACAGGTAGAGACGCACGCAGGGTTTTCATGCTGTGGTCTTGAGGCAGAATTCCTTGTCCTCAGGGAAACCTGGGTTTTTGCTCTTGGGACCTTCGACCGATTGGACGTGGCCCACCACATTATGGAGGGAGGGTGCTCTGCTTTCCTCAGAGCCGCCTGGCTGCAGGTGTTGATTAGCCACACCCCCAGATGCCTGCACAGTGGCCCCCAGACGAGTGTTGGTCTGGATGATGGGAATAGAGCCTTTTAGGCTGACACAGGCACTGACCATCCTGACCATCCGGTGGTGGGGGAGGACGGGGACATCGGCAGGAAGTGGGGAGGCCGCCGTGGCCCCATGCGGTCTGTGACAAGCTTCCCTTGAGTGCGAGTGTCTCATTCAAATAAATGGCAGCTGTATTCCTACCTGGAGGTATTAGTAATACAAGGAAACCAGGAAAATTTCATAAAATTAAATATCAGTTCTTTTTCCTCTAGTATTGCTCTTGGAAAGAACTGGAGGAGGGTGCTGGGAGCCAGACACCTGTGTGTCCTGACGTCTGACGTCAGAGCGTCCTTTGTTCCCAAGCCAGCCGTGCCAGGAGAGGCGCTCTCCCGCTCCCGGCACAGCCTCCGGCCTGGGGCTCCCTGCAGGGTTGCTCCTGCCTGATGACAGCCGCTCCTCTGCTCTCCCCGAGGTGCTGAGCCGTTCCCTGGGTGCCGAGCCGTTCCCCGGGTGCCGAGCCGTCCCCGAGGTGGTGAGCTGTCCCGAGGGCTTTCTGCGGTGGGCTCACCAAACAACAGAAGGAAACAAGATGAAGCAACTGGCCTTGTTCCCTTCAATCACAGCTGTTGAAATCATTCCCCTTGGTGCCCGTGCGGTTCCCTCCCTAGTGCTGTTTCCTCACTGTGAGAGCGAATGCGTCACTGCACTGGTGCGGATGCGGGCGGAGCGTCGTTGGCAGGAGGGACACCAGCGTCTAGAAGGGCCCAGCTCGTTGGAGCTCACGCCTCCCGGTGCAGGCTGCGTGCCCTGACGCTCCTCGACGGGCTGTGAATCTATTAGGAAGGGACAGGCACCCTCACCCGGTTTTCTGAATAATCACAGATGTCTACATGGTGGCGGGGAGAAATTTACGTGGGTAGCGGGTGTGTCTCCGGATGGCAGACGTGCTCATGGGCACAGAGAGGGCGCTACCTGCTGACCCCGCGGGGTTTGTAAGAGGCCCGTGTGTGGTTGCTGGTCCAGAGAGGCCTCGGGGGCCTCGCCCGGTGGGGTGGCTTCTCCCCTGAGGGGTGGGATGGCCACGGCTCTGTGGAAGAGTGTGCGAGCATGGTCTCAGCGCTTTCCTGCTGCCGCCATAACAAACGACCACACGCAGTGGCCCAGACACCACACACTTACTATCCTTATGATCGCCCAGTCTGGGAGCTCAGAAGTCCAGAACCAAAGTGTGGGCAGGGCGGGTTCCTTCTGGACGCTCCTGGAGAAGCCACGCTCCCTGACCGTGGCCCCACGTCCTGCGCCTGCCTCTGACCCCTGCTGCCGTGAGGCCCGTGGGACACGTGGGGCCCGGCCAGGAATCCCGGACCATCTCCCGGTCTCAAGATCCTCAGCCTGTCACGTCTCCCAAGGCCCTGTGTCCACGCTGGTGACGCGTCCATAGGTTCTGAGCACGAGGACAGGGACGGTCCCCATTCTGCTCTCTGCAGCGCTTTCTCAGTCACAGGCTTGAGTTTGGGGGCCCCTCCTGGCATGTCCAGGCTGCAGCAGCTCGGGTGGGGCCCCCGAGGAGCCTCCTGTTCTGAATGTTGTGTCCCCAGAATCCACATGCTGCATCCTAACCCCCAAGGAGACGGCGTTTGGAGGCGGGGAGGTCATGGGGTGGAGCCCTCCTCCAGAGACCCCAGAGTGAGCCCTCGCCTGCCGCCTGCGAGGACACAGCGGGAAGGCCCCAGAACAGGCTCCTCGGGAACCTCCTGCAGCCTGACCGCGCAGGCGCCTTGATCCTGGACTGCCAGCCTCCGGGGCTGTGAGAATCCATGTGGTTTGTCAGCCCCCAGCCTGCGGTGCTGAGTGGCATGAGCCAGAAGGAGCCTGTTTCCCACGTGAAGCTTGCCGACTTGGGGGTGGTCTGGGCCAGGACGCGATGCACAGGCTGATGCCCCCAAAAGATTTGCTCCAGATGCGCGGCTGGGGCGGCAGGGCTGGACCCGAGTCTGGCGACATACTCAGAATAAAGGGGCCCCAAGGAAGCCTGTGGCCCGGGCGCCCCCCCGCCCTGCATGTCTGCCGTGGGACCTGTGGCCCGTCCATTCTCAGAACTGGCAGAGTGAGGGGGTCAGAGGCTCACCCCTTCCTCAGAAGGCTCCGCAGTGACGCCCTCCCGCACCCGCGCCCACACTCCGCCCGGCAGCGCCACCCAGCCTCCGGAGGCTTCCAGTTAGGATCCTTCCCGAAGGTCACTCCGGGGTCCCAGGTCCTTGTCCCGGGCGGTTAGTGGTCGTTGATGGCCCGCTGGGTGATCTGGGTGAGGTTCCCCAGTGCACTACACCAAGCTCGTCCCAGCCTTGCTCCTGTGTGAGCCCTCGTCCTCGGAGACCTGGGCTCTTCACTGGCCGGGGGATGGCGTTCCAGAGCGGGGTGCAGGCTCCCTTCCTCCGGGCCTTCCTCCTCTGTGGGACACCCTCCCCCTGGGCTCCCCGGTCCCTCCCAGCATCCTGGTCCCTCTCTGGACGGAGCACAGGGGGCCTTGGTGATGCTTTATTCTGCTCCCCAGGTTGGCTGTTACATTTGGTCACTGACACAGCTGCGGTTTTTTCCCCCTGGCCTCAGTCCTGCCCAGTGCACAGCCAGCCTCCACCCCCTCTTCCCCTGCTGCCCCAGGTACCTGCTCCTCCTCGCTCACCGCCCTCCCTCCAGAGCCTTCCCCGTGGGAGCAAGGCGGAAGGCACGTGGCACACGCACCTGCTCACACATGTGCCCTGACCTGCTGGGCTGTGTCCCAGGTCCTGTCTGCGCGGCCCTCGGGGGCCCACATGTGCTGCTGGTCGTCCAGGCCCAGCGCCGTGGCCCCCCTTCTGCTGACCCCGCATGGTGGCCGCCTTCCCCTGCTGCCTCCATGCCTGCTCGCCTGTGTAGACCCGTCTTCTCCAAACCTGGGCAGTGGGGACTCCGAAGTCCTTTTGGGAGGCTGCCCTGTTTCACCATCTCCCACGGTGCCGCTCCCCCATGCCGGGCGGAGATCCGGTGGACACATGGCCTCAGGGAGCAGAGGGCCTGCAACAGGATGATTTGGTCTAGGTGTGTATTTTGGAATGATCAGCACAATGAGGTTAGTTAGCACTTCTGACATGTCACATCCTCATACTTCTGGTTTGTGGTAAGAACATTGAAGGTCTACTTTCTTAACCGTTCTCAGGTATGTGACAGGGGTGGTTAACTCTAGCCGCCTTTCTGCACGTGCGGCCCCGAGGCCACCCTCCCGCTCGTGGGAAGTGTGCCCGTGAGCAGCATCCGCCCCTGGCGCCAGGAAACCAGCTACAGCTTCTCTCTGTGCCCACGAGTTCCGTGCTTCGGGATTCCACATACAAGCGACATTGTACAGCATGTGTCCTCCTCAGACGTCTTTCGCTTAGCGCGACGCCCTCCGGATCTGCCTCTGTTGTTGCAATGGCAGGGGGTCCTTTTCATGGCTGAGTAGTGGCCCCGAGTATATGCAGGGTGCATTGGTTTCCGTGTCCAGACTGTTGTGATTTGTGCTGCTCCGAACATGGGGTACAGGTACCCCTTTTTTGTTGCAGAAAGCTTTATTGTTTCCATGTGGTCCGTGGCTTGGGAGAGGGCTCCAGGGGGCTTAAAAAGTGGCCTCGAGGCTGCAGGGAGAGGCTCAGCCACCAGGGGGACGCCAGAGGGGCCCCCCAAAGGCTGCGGAGCTCCAGAGGCTCCTGGTCGTGCTTGAGGGTGAGCCTTTCGAAGAGATGCTCGCCCAGCCCAGCCTGGGGGCCGGCCAGCTTGTGCAGGTGAGTCAGGGGGTCACCTGTCTTCTTGATGAACTCACCTCCTCATCTGGGAAGTCACAGAGACGAGGTGTGTGCGGGCAGAACCCAGGCACGCAGACCCACAAGGGCCCGGTTCAGTCTCTCCTCCAGACCCGGGCGGCTTCCACAGTGTCCAGGGTTTGACCCGCTCGTCCTGCGACGGCTTCTCCCTGTCCTGGAAGAGGGTACGGCACCCCTTCAAGAGAGGCTCGGTGCCCTTGCACTTCTCCTCACCCAGCTCGAGGAAGAAGTGGCCCATGCCCTCCAGAGCCCCATCATCGTCAAAGTAGGAGCCCAGAGAGAGGCAGGTGCACATGGACCAGGCGGTTGACGGCGGCCTCCACCTCGGGGGGAAGAATTTGGATGAATCTGGAAGCTCATGGGTGATGGGTGATAAGGAGCTGAGCTCGCAGTAGGGTGCTGGCTGGTCCCAGAGGCTGAGGGTGGCAGGAAGGTGGCTGCTAAGGTTATGGCTGGAACCAAGGTTGGAGGGTGGTCAGAGGCCAGTAGAAGGGGCGTCTCCGGGTCTGTTCCGTCCAAACACTGTTAAAGCCAGAGACAGGCGGGCAGGACCACCAGGCGCATGCCCAGGTGTCTCTTTGAGTTAGTGTTTTTCTTTTCCCCAGGTGTGTTCCCAGAAGTAAAACTGTTGGATTATATGATAGTTTCATTTTAACGTCTTGAGGACCGTCCATGCTGCTTCCACGGCGGCCGCACCAGCTGCCCCCCTGAGGCCGAGCCCGAGCTCACCCCTTCCTCTGCACCCTTTGCCAGGGTCTCAGCTATCTCTTGATCCAAGCCCCTCTGACAAGTGTGAGGTGCATCCCCCGCAGTCTGACCAGTGGCATTGGGCACGCTCTCGCAGCTCCCCGCCCCCGGGATCCTGCCTCTTCTGTCCGGTGTTTGGCCCCGGGTTCGAGGAAAGGTATAGCTGGCGGAGGTCATCCCGGGCGCTGGCAGCCAGGGCTGGGGACAAGGTGGTGGCGGCAGGCCAGGTGCCTGGGGCTTGGGCTGAGAGGTGTCTAGTGGCGGTCCCCCCTCCTGAGGACTTCGGCTCCCCACCCCGCTGCCCCTTCCTCCAGGCGCCCATCTGTGCAGGCCCTCCTGTCAGGGGACCCTGCCGGGTTCCTTTAGCCCCCATTCCCGGGAAGCCTGTTGCTGCCTGGGCAGGCCTGGGTAGTGGGCATCTCCGCGCCGCACCCTGTTCCCCAAGCTTGTGCGAGGAAAGCCACCTGCTTCTGCAGCCTCCCAGCTGAGGGCTTGGGGGCCACGCTGTGTGTCTCTCCTGCTCACCGCAGGGAGCCCGTTTCTCAATTTGGTATAAATGGAGTCAGATTTTGTGTATTTGCAACTTGCTGCCCTGTGGTTTGCTGTTGTGATGGGGAAACCTGTTAGTTTTCCCATTTATGGGGGCAGCTCGACTGCTTTCAGCCTCCCCTCCCCTCCCCCTCCCCTCCCTGGCACTCCCTTACCCTTCCCTTCCGTTTCTCCCCCCCACTCCTCCTCCCCTCCCTTCTTCTCTGCTGTGCTCCCCCTTCCCCCCCACTTCTCCCCTGCCCTCCTCCCTTCTCCCCTCCCCTTACCCCCCCCCCGCAAGCCACGCTGCTGCAGACGTGGGTGTCTGTGAACGCTGGTGTGCAGGTACCAGAGCACACTGCAGGAACAGGGGCTGCCCATATCTTGGACTTTGTCATATGGTTTCACATCAGTTCCACAGGGCATTTTGCCCTCCGATGCGCCTCATTCACCAGCTCGTTCACCACCAGGCCACAGGGATGTGTGTCCTTATTAGTGGCCCCATGCAGGGGCAGGGAGCCCACCCGCCCAGCTCAGCTGGCCCTGCCCAGGGAGGAGTTGTTCAGGAGCCAGTGGCCATCTGTGCTCCAGGACGCACCTGCCCCACACCCCAGCTGTTAATGGGTGTGCATGTCTTCGGAGCATTCTTTCCAAGTGCCCCTTTCCCCCATGCTGCCCCCTTGAGGTGGGACGGGGCAGTGCAGGACAGGCAAGGCCCGGCTGTGGTTTCTCCCAGCCCTGGGGGTCTCCCCCTCCCTCCAGAGCACTGCACCTGTCTCAGGAGGGCAGGCTCCCCAGGGCCCCTGGTTTCTCAGAACCCTTCCAGCTCTCCTGTTTCTCACCTCCTTTCATGGCTAACATTCCGTAATGGTTGCTAAGAGGATGTGTTTGGTATCCAGGTGTAACATTACATCGGCCTTCCCACCTGGGTGCCGGCTGGCCTCATGGGACAGGCGAACAGTCATGGCCTATTTTTCCTCTCTGGGAGAGGGCAAGACAGTGATAGAAAGCGGGCCTGCGCCCTTGGGACCCACCGGCCAAGATTCTGATGCGGCATGGGGCTCGGGACCTTCCCTGCCTACCTGTCCCGTATTTCCTGTAAGGGACTTTGGGGATGGCATTCCAGTAGAGACGGGATGACGTTTCCCTGAAGCAAACACTTGTTGTCTAGGTTTCTATCTGCATCTGAGTTTGACTCCTGCCTCCACCACTGACCAGCTGTGTGACCCTGGGCAAGTTAACCTCTCTGTGCCAAGTCTATAAAGCAGCGTAAGAGTCATGCCCACCTCTTTGTGAAGACTAAATGAATTCAAAGAGGTTAGGAGAGTCCCTGGAACATACCAAGTGCTCAGCAAATGTTGGGTGTATTGTTATGATTGTTATACTTTAGGCAAATATGAAAAGATTTTCATAGAAAGCACAATTTGTGCCCTAATTTAAGGAGAGAGTAAAGCTTTGGTAGAGAACGAGCAAGAGAGAAGAGGGAGGGAGAAAGGAATGTATTGTAAGTGACTGGCTCGCGTGGCAGTGGGGCTGCTAAGTCTGAAATCTGCAGGTGGAGGCTGGAGACCCAGGGAGGAGCTGATGTTGCAGGTTGAGTCTGACATCAGTCTGAAGTCAGTCTGGAGACAGAATTCCCTCTTCTTCAGGGGAGGTCAGTCTTTGTCTCCTAAAGTCTTCAGCTGCTTCGACGAGGCCCACCCACACCAAGAGAGTGGTCTGCTTTACTCAGAGTCAGCTGACTTACATGTTAATTACATCTACAAAATGCCCTCAAAATGACATCCGGCCTGGTGTTCGAGCCAACATCTGGGCACCAGGCCTGGCCACGTGGCCCCGAAAACAGCAACCATCACAGAGGGCAGCAGACTCAGCCCTTGAAGCAGCGCTGGAGTGAGCGGCTTGGTCTGGGGATGGCACCAGCCAGAGGCACTACCAGGGACAGAGTGGAAGGCACGGGGTTGAGGAAAGAAGCTGAGTGTGAGTGGAGGCGCCCCAGCACGAAGGGCGCGGGAGTCAGCGAGAGCAGGGGGCAGAGGGTCTGCCTTGCCCTCCACTTAGTTTTTGGTTTAAAAATGGGATGGGCTCACTGTGGTTCTCAGCTTGTGGACCAGCAGTGTCAGCTTCACCTGGGATCCTGCTGGAAATGCACATTCCTGCCCCCACCCCAGATCCACAGGATGGGAAACGCCGGGGGGTGCCTAGCCATGTGGGGTCAACAAGCCCTCAGGTCTCCCACTGCATCTCAAGTTTGAGCACCTCCCGAATACACTTCTGTGCTCCAAAGGGGTTGAACCAGGCAAGGGAGGAGTGGAGATGCCTCGGGGCGGGGATGTCCCATCCGGGTGAGTGGCTGGGGACCGGTTTGGGCCGAGAAAAGTGGGGGTGTGAAGGACACGGGTGGGGGTCGTTGCCTTTGGGACAATGGGAAGTTGGGTGCCGCCCGCCGCACTTGGGGAGAGAAGGACCTGCGCTGTAGACATTTTAGGCTCTGCCTTGAGTGGAGGCAGCTGGTGTGATGGGGAAGGTGTGTGTCTGGCTCAGTGGGGTCTGTTCCGGAGAGGGCAGCCCCGGACAAGGGGAAGGCTCACTGTGTGCTCTGCGGTGACACCGTTCTGGAACCCTCCGTTCACCGGGCTCTTCTTGAACCATATGGAACTGCTGGTATGCAAGTGGTTTTGATGTTAAAGAAAGGAAAAGAAAAGAAAAAAAGAAATGAAAAAAGAAAAGAAGGGTGCCTGGGTGGCTCAGTTGGTTAAGCGACTGCCTTCGGCTCAGGTCATGGTCCTGGAGTCCCGGGATCGAGTCCCACATCGGGCTCCCTGCTCAGCGGGGAGTCTGCTTCTCCCTCTGACCCTCTTCCCTCTCATGTGCTCTCTCTCTCTCTCATTCTCTCTCTCTCAAATAAATAAAAATCTTTAAAAAAGAAAAAAGAAAAGAAAAGAGAAAAGCAGTTTTACCCTCACTCTCCACGTGTGGCTATTCACCTTCATTTCATGCTGCAGCAATTAGTTTCCAGATCTTTCTTGTCCCCAAGACCCATGACCTCTTGGAGGGCAAATGCTGTGTCACCCTCGTCTGTTGACCCCTGGGGCGCCGCTTGGTGCCCTTATGTGGACAGTTGATGCAGGTAGAACCTCAGCCACTCATGCTTGAATTTCCCAAACCCTGTACGGAAATGGGCGCTTCTTCCTGAAATACTCCATAAGGAAGGGCATGCTGCCTGTCCTGCCAACCACATAAGGATGGCAAGTCCCCGGCGCGGACCCGAGTGCCCGCACACCTGTTCCCTCAGTCCTCGGGGGTGGCAGCCATAGGCACCACGACTCCCATCTGCAGGGCGCTGAGGTGTAAAATGCACCCAGTGGCTTCGTGTCAACCATGGTGAGGTCGGAGGGCCCCAGCGAGCGGGCGGCACACTTCCCTCCCCGCCCCTGCCTCCCCAGGCCAGCGGGCTGGGGGAGCAGCCGGTCCTCCCCCGCCACCCGCGCACCCACCGGGGACCTGCCTTAGACCCAGTGAGCTGGGGCGGCATGCGTGGGCGTGGAGAGCGTGGGCTCAGCTGCTGCGGCCTCTGCACCTGCCCAAGGGCAGCCGGAGGTAAAGTGGGCGGAGCAGGTGCCGGCGCCACCTTGGTGGCCGCCTCACGGTCCGCAGCTCCTCCTTCCTTCCCAGGGAAGGCGCAGAGACCCAGGGCTGCTAGGGACAGGGAGCGGGTTGTGCCTTTGCGCGGGGAGCACACTTGGTACTGTGGGGGCCCCCAGCTGGCCGCGGGGTGAGCACGCAGGGCTCCCAGGTGACCTCGGCCGTGCACACGCGGGGCTCCAGGTGACCGCGGGGGTGCACACGCAGGGCTCCCGAGTGGCCGTGGGGACACGCGGGGCAGGCGCGCTGCTTCCGCTTCCGCCCAGCAGCCCCCCCTGCCGCAGGGCGCGCCCCCTTGGCGGGGCTCGGGAACCAATCCCAGGAAGGGAGGCGCGGCCGTGCCCCCTCCCCACTCGCTCGACCCCACCCATGAGGCACCTTCTGCTGCGGAGGGAAGCAAGCTGCGGAGGGTCACTGGTTCTGACAGAGGATGAGGTTTTGGCTGAGAAATGAAGAGATGGCTCTGGAAGAGATGGTGCAGAGGCTAAATGCGGTTTGCAGGCACACTGGTAGGAGCTGCCGGCCTTGAGTCCTGTGTTCTGAAGCCTGACATCATGTGTTGAATCATAGGGAATGCGTCTCCTGTCTGTAGGACAGCCTCATGCTCTTCCCCAGCAGGGAGGAAGCAGCTATGAGGGGCATCTGTCTGGCTGCTGATAGGTCTCTGGGGACGGTCAGCCTGCGTTCGTTCTGCCTAGGATAGGTACCGTCCTGCACACTGGAGATCCCGGTGTGTGCCCAGCCTGGCCGAGACCCGCCTGTGCAGCCTGCATGTCAGTTGCGTTTGAAGAAAGCATCCGTATCTGTGGGTCGAGAATAATCTGAGCCAAGGGCTTCTAGAGCCCCGTGCAGGGGTGGGGCTCTCCACAGCTCATTTTGAGGAGGAAAAATCTGAATTAATCAGATGCTTCTTTTTTCCACCAAATATAAATAAAATCTAAGACAAGCGCTTGAAAGGGGTGTAGGTAAGGGGGGAGGAGCCTAACCAGACCTTCGTTTTCTGTATTAATTAAAGGGTTACTTAAAATGAGCTTTGAGGAGCAGTTTGAATGGATTCCTTTAGATCTGAGAGAACGCTGGGCTGGCAGTGTCTTGCTCTCGGCTTTCGATCGGCCACCTCTGGGTTTCCATGCTGCACTGGGCAGGAGGAGGGCGTCCGCAGTCCCTAGTTTTCCTTGAAATGAAGAGGAAATAACCATATATCTTTAAAAGTAAGTTGCCAAGTTTTTGCCTGATATTGCCATATAATGTGTCATATATCTTTACCTCGTGGTCTAAATAATACTTTTCTGAGAGATTAGATTCTGTCACTTGGCTTGGGCGTGGTATCCTCTCTCTCTCTCTCTCTCTCTCTCTCTCTCTCTCGTAAGTGGGAGACCCCACTGGGTTTTGAGAGCAAAGCCACGGTTGAACGTCATTGTGTGTGATGGTCTAACCGAGATTTTTGGAGACATTCTGTGTTTAATGGTGATTTTTGTGATTAAAGCTACTGGGTTTATTGTATACGGGTCAAAAGAAAATAAAGCCACCGTGTGCCATCCGGCCCCTTATTCCCAGAGACAGAGCTCCCTTTTCCTAGAACTCGGTTGCGTTTTGCTTGGGTGTGGGGTATGGCCTGTGTCGTGGGGTGGAGGGCGCGGTGGCTCGCAGACCCACAGGGGCACCCCTCCCCGCCCTGCGGGGGGGGCAGCAGCTCTGCCCACTCTTCACACCCTCTGCTCAGACTTTGGAGTCGGAAAGATGGAGCAGGAACAGTTCCAAGAGTGATGTCATTGCCTAGGTTTTAGGGATGGAGGTTTCTTCGCGAGGGAGCTCGGAAAGACACGTGCATTTTGAATTGTAAAAAGGCTTCTCTGAAGAGCAGGAAGGACAGGCTGCTTGCTGAATCGTGCTGTGAGCTGAGCCTTCATGTTGACCATGGCCTTGCGCTAAGCAGCACATCCCACGTGTTTGTCCTTTGTCACATCTGGGCTCCCACGGCTGCCGATTTCACCAAGTCTCTCTTAAATCCAGGTCAACAGATGCCGCTTTATGAATCCCTGGTATTGTTTAGTGGGGAGTGGATGGCACCCCTGCCTGGGTCCCACTGATGCCGGCGGCTCCTTCCACACAAATTCCTTTTCCATCCGGCTACATGCCCGGTCCCCACAGTGCAGGCTTTGTGACGTGGAGCGGGTGTGTATCCCGCACCATTGACGCAGTGCCATCCGCCAACCGTGGGGCACGCACACCTTCCCTTGTGGGGACAGGAATCTAGGTCGACGTCGGCGAACTCCCCAGCCCGGGGCCAGACCCATGCGCATCCTGACAGGAGCTCCCCGTCTGTCCAGAACCGCTGTTCCTCGGAGATCACAGCAGCGGTGCACCTCCAGGGTCAGGAGGTGGCAGGACGCAGGTCTGTGTGCTGGTCTACATGGTGGCTCGGGGCTGGGGCCCGACCCCTGACGACCAGGGCAGAGCTGAGGGCTGGCGCTCAGTGACCTTTCCAAGGCTTCCTGCCTGTTTCCCTCCGCGGCTCCACCCCAGCTGACAGGCATTTCTCTTTGTCCGCTTGTCAGGACATGATGCTGCCTTGTCCTACCTTCAGACTGATAGGCTGCTTCCCGGGGTCCGGGTTGGTCTGCATGTAAGGGGAGGGTGGGGCCGCCATGTGCTCCCGGGACCTGTATCGGCTGACCTTGAGAATTCGGGGTACGTGCTCTTGAACCTAATCTTTAATCACAAGGCCAGGAGCAGTTTGCAAAAGCTCCTCTGCTGTGTGAGGGCTCCCTTTCCAGCGTTTTCATTATGTTGGTTTTCTCTTTAGATTCACAGTAATTGGTGAAAAAGTAAGAAACACTTGAGGGAGAGACACTGATGGATCTATACTCGGTTTAAACACGTGCTGGGGGATGCCTGGGGGGCTCAGTCGGTTGAGCATCTGCCTTCGGCTCAGGTCATGATCTCAGGGTCCTGGGATCGAGCCCCGGATCAGCTCCCTGCTCCACGGGGAGCCTGCTTCTCCCTCCCCCTCTGCCCCTCCCCCTGCTCGTGCTCTCTCACTGTCTCTCTCTCTCTGTCAAATAAATGAAATATTTTTTAAAAAATTAAACAAATAAACAGGTGCCGGATGCAGAACAGTGGTCCTCCAGCCAGGGCCTCTGAACCTCCTGGGGAGAACTGTCCCAGATTCCTGTCCCTCCCCCGAGCTTCTGAGTCAGGAAGTGTGTGGCGGAGCCTGAGAATCTGCACTTTGCAGGTCTCAGGTGATGCTGGTGGTGCTGGTCCAGGGACCAAACTTGGGAAGCTGCAGTAGAATCTTAAAATCTGGTGCCACCTTCTGCACTCACTGACCTTGAGCAAGATCCTAGCTCTTGTCGTGGTGCACGATGACAGGTTGGAGAGCTGTACGGATGAGGGTGGACGGGCAGGTGGGGGGGCCACACCAACCGATACATGGATGAGGTTGCACACAAGACAGTAAACCTCTAAGTTCTGCCCTCTTTGAAAGCGTGCATGGCCCCCAGCTCCTGGTGTGCATCGGAGCATGGGTGATGTGCCCACCACACGGGACACCCCAGACCCGCAGCCGTTAGCTCTGACATCTCCCCCCACCCGCCTGTCCTATCCCCTCTCCGCTGAGCGCTCCACCGTCCGAGAAGCTGAATTTCTACTGATAGCTCAGCTGTGAACTCAGCCGTTCTGGGCGTGCAGTGGGGCTACCCTTCCAGCACCGTTTATTGGCAAGGGCTCCTCCCTCTGAGACCCCAGGCCCCACAGCCACGTTCGCTGTGACGTGGAGGGGGCGTGCTGTTGGCCGGCTCTGTGGCTGGGACCTCTGGAGAGGTCTGAAGTAGGAGGGTAAACGTAGTTCTGTGAGACACCTGATCTGGGAAGTCTCTTTGTGGCAAAAATAGAAGCTTTTGGATAGAAAGGGAGAGAACATAGAACAAGACCAGATAGGCGGAGAGTGCTCTGTGTGGGAGAAGAGGCTCCACATCCTTGTCTCTATTGTGTGGAGACGCTGCTGGCCCTAAGTCTCCTCTTCTAAGGGCTACTCAGCATTCGGTGTGCCGGGGCTTTCCCTAAAGACACCACTCGGTTCTGGGGCCGGTAATTGGCACGTCTTAGTGGAGACTCTCAGCCCCGCACCTAGGACACGTTCACCGCAGCCGGCCTGCCGGCCCTCTGGTCCCGAGGTGGACGGTGCCTGGTTGCCAGCCCCTCCTCCCCTCCTACTTGCGGGCTCTGCGGCTGCTCCCTGTCCCTCCTCGAGGCTCCCTCCACGTTCTCAGTGATACTCACGCTCTTCTGCCGGCCCCACGGCTGATGTCCACGCCCTGCAGCATCACTGGGGCTGACCCCTCCACACTGACTCTGTGCCAGGCTGAGGCCCACAGTCCTGCAGGGAGGCCAGCCACCCCCTCATAAGTCTTGTGAGGAGGACCCCATTCCCCTGGTCAGTCCTGGGAGGGGGGCCCCCACCCCCCGGTCAGTCTTCCAGTAATTGTTGACATCACAGGCCCAGTGACCATAAAAGGATGCCTCACCTTGAGGAAGTTGCAATTTTTCTGGATTATTTCAGAGAAAAATTTTAGAGACAAGAAGAGCAAAGAGGTGTGGGAGTACTGGAGCAGCTCCCTCCTGGCCCTGGGCAGCTCCAGGGGGTGCGGTCAGCCTGGAGCCCCCTTCTCCCTGGGTCACTCCACGGCTGAGAACAAGCCTTGCCTTGCTTCTCCCTATAGGTGCTACCTGGTGGGCCGGTGGCCGTCCCTGGGCCGGGCCTCACACCTGGCCTGTGTCGCCAGAATGCTTCTTGAAACCAGACCGTGTACTGCCGTCGCCAAGAATCCTCCGGGTGGAATGCCGAGGGTTTGGTCCTTGATGCTGTCTGATGGCCACATCCGTGTCCCTAGTGACCTTGAGCCAATGTGAATGTCTGAACAAAGTCAGCCCATGATACGGCAGAGCGGGACCCCCACATTGCAGAGAGAAGCTGTGGCCTGCGCCTCCTCACCCAGCTTCCCTTTATGCGAAGTTATGTAGAGGTGGTGTCTGCTTGGGTTAATATGTGAAAATAAGTAGTTAACCCAGAAATGCCAAACATGGCCTAAGAATTTTTTGTGTAATATTTAGTTTTGGCAAGCGCCTTCTGCGCATCGTGCGGCTATTTGTGTTTGCACTATGGGGTCTGGAACCCTTGGCGTGTGAGGTTGGAATGGCAAGGAGGCCAGGGGTGCCGGGGCCAGGAGCTGGGAAAGCAGGGAGAGAGGGCAGAGGGTTTGGGCCCCTGCGTTCATCGGCCCGGGCCGCCGTAACAAACCACAGGCGGGAGGCTTCCCTCCCAGCTGGAGACTGGAGGGGTCTGAGGCCACGGTGCTGGCAGGGCTGGTCTCTCCCGAGGCCTCTCCTGAGCTGTGCAGATGGCCGCCCCCCCCCGTGCCCTCACATGGTCGTCCCTCCGTGTGGCTGTGTCTGATCCTGTAAGGACCCCGGTCACATGGGAGTAGGGCCACCCCGGTGACATGAGTTTATCTCAGCTATGTCTCTAAAGTCCCCATCTCCCAGTAGAGTCACATTCTGACGTCCTGAGGTTGGGACTTGGACACATGGAATGGTGGGGGGTGGGGGAGAGTTCAGCCCCTAACAGTCGATCGCACAGGGGTTGGGCCAGGGCTCTATGCTCAGCTCAGACTCTGGGAAATCGGAGCCTCTGAGACACGTAAGCAGAGCTGTGGTTTTTAAAGGCTGGTCCAGCTGCTTTGCTGGGAAGGTGGAGTTGCCGTGTGACCAGGAGGCCACGGCCTGATCCCGGAGAGGGTGGGCGGCCACTGCGGCTCTGGGGCCATCCGCCCTCCCTGGGAAGGAGGTGTGTGGCTGAGACGGGGTTAGCGTGGCAGCGGGCTGGGAGCTGAGGGACCAAAGCCGCAAGAAGGGCTTTCAGGGGGATAAGAAGTTTCCAGGACGACCTCGGAGCACTGTGGCCTGACACCCCAATGCACCTGTCAGAGGAAACAGTCCTTCTGGGGTGACCCAGCCTGGGTGCACAGACTGTCCAGGACGCTGCATACGGGGGCCTTCCATGCAGTGGCCGAAGCCCCCCGTAAACCTGACATCTGTCCAGCATGGTTTCTGTCGTCCGCGTTCAGCCGCCCCCATGCCTGTGGGCTTCGGCCTCGGGAGCAGGACCCTGAGGACTTGTTCACTCAGATCCATCTTCAAGCGTGCTGAGGCCTTTTAGGAAGAAGGCCACTCAGGCAGGTGGAATGGGTGTCGGGGGCGGGGTGAGAGGTGGCGGACCGTAGTCAGGTCTGTAATTGGATGGGTGTGACGGTGAGACCGGGAAGTCCACCGCAAAGGTGCCAACGCCGGAAGTTCCTGCAGCTCTGGCAGCAGGGAGTCAGAACTGGGCTTTCGAGATTCCAGGGAGAAACCCCGGGGATGGCATCGGGTCTGTTGGATTGTCCGTTGGAGGTGTTGCTGATTTCCTGCGTCTGACCCGGGGTTCTCAAGGTGTGGTCTCCACCAGGCATCACCCAGACACTTGTTGGAAATGCAGGTGCTCAGGCCGGCCCCGGCCAGGGGAGTCTGATGCCTGCACGGGTGCGGGAGTGCGCCGCGGCGCAGGTCAGTGGGCCGGTGGAGGCGGGGCACCTCGCTCCTTCAGCGGCCTCCGGAGACAGAATGAGATGGAAAACAAGGACCCCGTGTGCCCGAGCCGCCCCTGTCTGGGGCTCCTGCTCTCCCGGCGGCTAATTCGGGGCCCGCCCTCAGGCACCAGCCTCATGGCTGCTCCTGGGAGCCTTGCCCACACACCCCTGGGCGCGGCGCTGTCCCCACTGTGCCGTCTGCCATGGCTCACTGATGCGCTGTCTGACCGCTTGTCTCCGTGTGTGCTGAAGTCGCAAGGGGTAGAAAGCACAGGTCGGTCTGAACTGAGGGCCTGCGGCTGGAAGATGAAACCCCTAAAGATTGGAGAACCATGACTACTTCCCTGATTTTTGGAAAGAAAATGTGCGATGGAGAAACTATAAATTGGCCACGTTGACCTTCGAAGAAAGCAGAGATGATGGAATGAATTGAGAGTCCACAGAGGGACGCAGTAATCTCCAGCCTCCACGGACACACTGCATTCATAGCGAACCATGTCTGTGAGGGTCAAAGGAACGTCCTACCCTGGTGCCTGGAATTTGAGAAAGCCCTTCTCTGTGTCCTGCAGGGTCCTTGGTGGACAAAGAGGGGAGGAAGAGAGGAGGGAGTGAGTATGGGGTGATGGGATCATGTGGATTCCCTTCCAGCGAGCGCTCCCTCCCGCCCCTCCCGCCCCTTCCGCTGGGGGCAGACACGAGTCTGAGTCTGTGATCGTTGACTTGCACTCGGCCGTGGGACTTGCTTCGGCAGACCTGGTGCTCAGATGTGCTTGTCGTGAGCAGCCCCTTCCTGCTGCTGCCGACCCCCCGGGAAACATGCCCAAGGGTAGCCGCTGCCCCTCCGGCCTGGAACCAAAATGAGGCAGGTGGAGCAGAGCCCGCCCCGCCCCCCGCCCCGAGCTGTGAGCAGGGGGCAGAAACGTGTCACTGAATTGGGGGCAGTTGTTGTGCAGCACTAACGTGGCACCTGCTGTGGTCTGCACAGCCAGCCAGCCAGTGGGAGAAGAGCCGGCCTCAGGGTGACTCCACTGTCTTCTCGTTTTTAAGATAGATGTTGAAGTGTTCTCTTTGGCTGTTGCTGGAAAGCAGAGGACCCACCAGGAGCGCAGCCGTGCCCTTCAGTCTTGAGACCTCCTGCCGCTGGGCGGGGGTGGAGGTGTCCTCTTGGCCTCTGGGTAAGTCAACAAGTAGAAATTGTAGGAGGCAGATTTCGACCAAAAGGGAATATTTGTCCTAAGGACTCAAAAAACAGCTCCCCGAGGGCATAGCCCTGGGCGTGGAGTGGAGTTGGCGAGCGCCTTGGAGGGGCAAGCTGGGGACCCACGGCGGCCCTGGCAGTGCTCAGATCTAGCAGTTTTCAAACTGCTTCCCCTGCTCAAAATATTTTGTAAATGTATATGAGGTGTCCACGCCCAGTGGACATGGCTACAAACAGTGAAGGTCAGCTGTTTGGAAAGACGACAGGTCTTCAGTTGAAGGGGGCGTCTGGAAGACCCTGACTACACACTAAAGCATGAGGGGACCCCGGAGGCAATTCCAAAGGATGCTTGGAGCATCTGGAAGAGGGTGACCTTGGATTCGCAGAATCAGTCACACTCATGCTTCTGCATTTGTCCACTAATTACCCCTTTGTGTAGGCGAAGCAGACAACGGACACGAAGCTGGCTCCCCGTGAGCCTGTGGGCATCGGGGGTACCAGATCTGGACACTCAACACGCTCCTGGTCGTGGGCCCTCCTTCTGGGCCTGCCTGTGTCCAGCGTCTCCAGGTGACCGTCACCGTGTTGCTGTCCTCCCTCGTCCTGGGACCTGTTCCTGGACCCGCCAGCTCTCTGGACCTTACCCCCTAGTTCCAGGCAGCCCCCGTGTGGCCCTTCGTGATGACGTGCTCTTCACATGGTTTGCTAACTGCTTCACGGATCAGCTCCAAACCACAGCTGTGTCAGGGGTTCCCTAAGAATAATGGCCACGTTCCAGACTCCAGGGGCCCCATGGTGCTGAGGTCAGGCACTGTGGCTGGAGAAGGTGGGCCCCCCAGGGACACAAGTGGGGGATTCTCGCGTTCGCAGCAGCTCGTCTGGCAGGCACTCCCGGTGGGAGAACCTTTGGTGTTGGTCATCTGCACCAGCCGAGTAAGAGAACTCCCTCCAGCCTCTAGTCAACATAAACGAACACGACCCGAGAGACACTTCTGAGGTTCTAACTAGTAACAATCAAAAGGCATGGCAGTGACAGGTCTTCAGACCTCAGCCACTCGTCAGGCGGGTTCTATGCCTGAAGAACACGTTTTTGGTGGAGAAGAGCTGCTCTCACGGTCCTTCGGGGCCCCCGGACTTGCAGCTTAACCAGATGCAGTGTCCGCAGGTCGGCTCCGGAACGGGAGGCTGTGCTTCGTGAACCTGCCTGCATCTTCCTGCGGCCCGTCCGGGCACGGTCATGGCTGGAGGCTCCTCCTTTCTGCCCAGACCCACTTCCGTACCAGAACTCTCGTCTCTGTGGACCTGCTTATCGGTAATCCTTGCAGATGGACTTGTGCTGTTAGAAATAGTATTTCGAGGGGCGCCTGGGTGGCTCAGTCGTTAAGCGTCTGCCTTCGGCTCAGGTCAAGGTCCCAGGGTCCTGGGATCGAGCCCCACATCGGGTTCCCTGCTCCGCGGGAAGCCTGCTTCTCCCTCTCCCACTCCCCCTGCTTGTGTTCTCCCTCTCGCTGTGTCTCTGCCTGTCAAAAAAAACAAACAAACAAACAAAAAACAAAAGAAATAGTATTTTGAACTTCATCTCATACGTCTGATTTTGGAGATAGAAACATTGGTTATCTCTTCCCAAATGTGAACAAGCTAGTGCAGCTGTCTGATACACACATAAAAATTCTGGGATCTAATCTGAATTAATTCTCAATTCTAATCAAGTGCTAAAGTGGAAATGCAGTTATGTTCTCATGGTTCTCTCTGGATGAAGTGCGGCTGGGGTTCTCTGCCCTGGGGACGCTGTGGAGAGCCAGCCTGAGTGCTGGGGAGGCGGAGGCCACTGACGGGAACCTGCCCTTGCCTTCTGCCAGCCCCGCGGGGCCCGGCTGTCCTCGTCTGTGCGGTGGGTCCGTGAGGACAGGGGCCGCACAGGGCTGACGCGAGGAGCAGGCTCTCGGGGCTGCCTGTGGGGGAAGCTCTCGGCACGGCTCACAGCCGCGCACCAGGGGTATTGCGTGCTTTAACTATATTACTCCGTTAGCGACCCCCAGCGTGAAGCGTGGGGGGTGCTCCATGCGAGGGAGAAGAAAGGGGAGCGTCTGAGCGTGCGTGGGCTCTCCAGGGCAGTGCTGGTCTGGGGACACCACCGGGTCTGGGCCGTGGCACCCCACTCTTCGTGGAGGGGCCTCCAAGGGGCAGTTCCTTCCCTCCCCCAGAGGAGCTTTATCCTGCTGTCAGTCCCCAAAGATAGAGACACGGAGAGGGGGTCAACCCTGGCAGGAGAATTTCAAAAAAATTTAAAGTGGTAAATTTGAAAACACAATAGAGCAGATTGTTCTTTCTCAGTTTTAGAGATCAAGTGGCTTTTGTGTCTCTGGGCTTCGAGGAAATGTTCTGGGTTTTTGCCATTCTATTATTAGTAGCGTCCAAGAAGTGAGTCCAGTCCCCAAAGAGTAAAAAACAATTTCTTATCTTTGCAGAAGGAAGGACTAGTGTTAAGTCCCATTGGTGACATTTTTAGCAAGATTTTAGGTGAACTAAAGGTGAACCGATGCCCCGCGTATGACTTCACCTTTGTAACACTGCTCTATCTTTAAAGACAGTTTTTAAGTGTTTTGATGTCTGAATCGTTAAGGAGGGAGAACATGTCATTTGATGTTTAAGTGGTAACAAAATATAGAAAGTTGTTGAACAGATATTAAGTCTCCATGTTTTATCAGTTGTATGATTTTTTGCCCCCATCAATCCTCAGAGGGCTAAAATTTGTCCTGTTTTCTTTTCTGAAACCCAGTCCATGGTGTGGGAGGATCCCTCATTCGCGCCCTCGCCGGCCACACGCATAGGGAGCATCCGCCCCGTGCTGGCCACGCCAGGAAGATGCGGCACTCCCGCCCTCTCAGAACAAGACCCCGAGGTCTTCCCCAGATCCGGAGCTTCTCTGGAAACAATCTCCAGGCACAGACCCCCGCTTAATCTGATAAATGTCAGAATTTCACATGGAAAGTACAGGCCCACATCTCACGTGCTGCGCGGTATTGCCAGGTCAGGGAAAACGTTGTTTTTGTTACCACAAACACCACTTACCACCCTGTCCCCTGTTGGGTGTTAGTTGGGTTCTAAATTCGTCTGACTTGGGCACAGTTTCTAGATTTTGTCATGATTGGTCAGCGGTGATGTATCCTTTATTTTAAAAAAGTTAAGCATTCACAAAGCTCTTTTTCGAGAGTGAGCAGTTCGACTCTGTCCGGCGACGTGTTCCCTCCTGGGCCGCAGCGGCCTCCGCGGGTCAGAGCTGTAGCATGTTTCACGGGTTATCTTGATTGCCCAGCTCCCAGAGCTTCCTGTCTTTGTCAGCGGAAGGGACAGAAAGCCCCCGTTAAACAGGGAACAATGAGTGGTGGCCAGCAGCAGGGCTCTGCTGGGAATTGCCGTCCGGTGCGGCTGCCAGGGGCAGCTGGAGCGGTGTCGGCCGGCAGGGCTGGGACCCGGCGCTGAGCAGGAGGAGGGCTTGCTGGGTGTGGGGGTGCCCGTGGGCCTCAGTGCTGGCCTGACCGCGGGGAGAGCGTCTGTAGCAAGGAGAAGGAACCGTCTGTGCGTGCCAGGCCGGGGCGCCAGGTGCCAGGTCAAGGGAAAAACCTGGGAAGGACACAGGCAGTGAGGAGAAGGCAGGGCAAGGAGAGGGAGGTACGCTTGGTGGCCCCAGCTCGTGCAGCCAGGCTGCCCCTGCGTGGGCTGGCCTGGTGGAAATCCCCTGCCCCAAGTGGGCACACGTGGGCTGTTTCCCATCCTCTGTGTCTTAAAAAGAAAAAGAAAGAAGAACCTGTTGTACCTGAGTCCTGAAGCCTGGCTGTAGCCTCACGCAGCCGTGAGCCAGGCATCTGCCTCCAAGGGCAAGAATTTCCATACACCCAGCAGCTCATTTAAGATCTGCACTACATAACTCTCTGCTCCCCTGACGTGATGATTAATTTAAGGCTCTTTACTGCCAAAAACCATGCCAGTTATCGATAGGAATTTCTTGACAGTAGCTGAAGGTCATGTTGAGTAAAATAGACTCTTGGGGTCCCCAGAGGGTCAGTCTAGTTCTCAAATGGCCTGCCGATGCCTCTAGCCTCCCCCGGCTGCGCTCAGCACACCTGGGTGGCCAGGACCGGCGACCGAGAACTTGGGTGGTCTGTGTTTCAGAACTGGAGAGTTTAGGGAGGGAAATGCCCACTGAAGGCTGGGGAAATCCGTGGTTTCAAGACATTTCCCAAACCTGAAGGCTGTGAACCTATAAGACAGAGAGACCAATAGACTGTGAGCCGGTTTGTGTCTCAGAACTGATTTTTGGAAAAGGTTTTCATTAGTAACATCTTTAAGACATATTTGGAGAAGTCGGAGACCCTGGGTCAGCGGCGCCACATGCTGCAGGCTGAGCCACGGGCCATGCACCGTCACACTGACGTGGAGAGGGTAGGCGCGGGGGGAGCTTCGGTGCGTGACAGGTGGCTCATTGCAGTTCCACACCGCTAGTGGAGGGCAGCTCCCGTGGACACGGAGCAGCTGTGTTTCCACACGTCCCCCCTGAGCCGCCGTGGGCCGCTCAGAGCTGAGGGCTCCGGGCCCTGCTCACAGGAAGAGGGCTCGCGTCCTGGACCCGTCACATCAAACGCGCATCTGTTTCCTCCCGAGTGTGCGCCGGGACGGTCTCTGCTTGGAAGCCAGCGCGGAGGGGCCGGGATGGACAGCGTTGAGGCCCGGTCATGGTTTTCCCTTGCTTCTGGGGGACGGCCCCCCAGCGTGGTTTGTTCCTTGTTGCTTCTCATGGATGTGGCACCTGGAGCCAGCCTCACCTGGGGCATCCCCGGGGACTCGGAGGCTGGTGCAGGACAGCCGACAGCCCAGACGGGGGTGCAGGTGGAGTGGAGGCAGGCGGGTGGAGGCCAGTGGAGCTAGTACCTGCCTCGCGCTCTCGGCACCTTTCCTGCTCAGAGGTGTGAGTCTGCTTCTAACCAAGGGAAGCTGAACGTGGACACCGGGGCTGCTGTCTCCTCCAGGCTGGGCCGGACACGGTCCTCTCAGCCCCACAGCCTCCAGCTCCAGCAGGAAGGGTCCCCCAGCCTGTGAACGCTCATGGGAGGAGGGTGGGCACCAAGGCACCAAAATGAAACAAACGCATTATGTGGCGGTGAACCAGCTTGGCCGGCTCTAGTCGTGTTGGCGGAGGAAGGGGTGCCCGTGGTGCGTGGGGCCGAGCATGGCCCTTCAGCCAGACGGTAGTGCTGACCCTCCATCAGTTTCTACCCCGTGACCTTGAACATAGGATACGTGCACTCAGGCCCTCAGAGCCTCGTGCAGCACCGAATGAGCTGCCCAGCACGGGAGGGGTGAGGATGGGAGCTGATGCAGCAGGACGCGCTGGGACGGTCCGGGCAGTGCTGGGTGCTCACCCACTCGGACGCGGTGGGCACCAGGGTCTGGAGCCAGTGGGCCAGGGGCACGTCAGGCACCGCTGGGAAGTGTCACTAGCCAAGCAAAGCAGTGCTATCATTTCCTTTCTCCCGAGCTGGACCGCATGCAGGGGTCACCGACGGAGTTTACCCGTTTATTTCAAGAAGGCCTGGGGCTGGTTCTCCTCCCTTCCTCCCGCCTTGTACTTGTTTGTTTGAACTTGAGACTTCCTGAGCTTGGAAGGTGTTTTTGGCTCGGGCAGTTGGAGCAGGTCCCTGACACTGGGAGCCCCAGCCTGCACAAGCCCCTTTCCCAGGAAGGAAACACCCAAGACCTGCAAGTAGATCGCTGCGCGTCCTGCGTCCTGCCGGGCGTGGAGACAGGCGGGGGCCGGCGGCAGCCTCTGTGGGCGGTCCCTCGTGGGCAGGTGGTTCTGGGCTCCCCGGCGGACTGTCCAAGCCCACGGTCACTGCAGCTTGAGGCCTGGAGGTGGAGGCCAGGCACTCTGCGAGCTGGTTGGACGCTCTGTTGTTCTTCCTCAGGACTTGGTAAACCAAGGTCACTGGAGGTCGTGTGCCCAGCTCAGCGTGCAGCGCCGGGTGGGGCGCCCTCCCCCTCGCCGCCAGCACCCGCCTGTTTTCCACTGTCCCGGTGGAGGGCTGCAGGGAGGTGGGAACCGTGTGGCCCTGACACCAGGCCACATTCGGCCCTTGCATGAGCCTGTCTGCAGATTCAAAGCTTCTGCTGCCGAGCGCGTCCCTGGAGGACGGCAGGATGACCACGAGGGGAGCATCTCGGGGGGCTCTCAGGGGACTCCAGCGTCGGCTCCGGCTCCGGCCCCGGCGGTGCTGGGGGGCCTCCAGGCGCCCACAGCCAGGTGAGGCGGGACGGGCTGGTGCTGTCTGGGGCGCAGGACTGGGCGCCAGGGGTCCCTTCGGTGGGTGGGCAGACGCGGACAGACATGCGTGACGGGGGCTGGTGCGTGGTGTCCTTGCTGCCCGGGGGCCCTCTGGCATCCTGCCCCAGCGTCTGGCCCTGGACAGCCTCCTGGCCCCCCTGCCCTGCCGCTGGACGCGGGCCGCGGTCCCCTGCCAGGACCACAGGCTGCTCCCGAGCTAGCGCCTCCCTGAAAAAGGAGTGGGGATTCTCATGGGTCAAAGTCATGTCTTCACGAACTGACTTCCTATGGAGCCGGGGCTGCTAATGGCTCCAACTGGAGTCCCTTGTTTCTGCCCTTTCTCCTGGGAGATGCCCTCCCTCCTCAGGGGCCTGGAGAGCTGAGGCTTGCTGTTGACCTTGGGGCAGCAGCGGACTCTGTGACCGCGGGCACCCCTTTGGTCAGATGCCCTTGATGTCTGTAAGGTGAAAGACATCAGAAGTAACAAAGCGAGCCCAACATCTCCCCCTGTTAGGGAGGTGGAGCCTGGAGCTGGCCGCATAGCGTCCCCAGAGGGAGGGAGGGGTATATGCATCTGCGTCGAGGCCGAGCACGGGGGTCTGGTGTGGCTGACGGCCCCTGGTTGGGGGGAAGTAGACTCGTCGTGGGCAGACCGCCTCCCTCAGTTTCCCTCTGGGGCAAGGACGGAGCCCACGCCCTGAAAGCCCGACTGCTTCTGCATCCATGCGGTCGTCCCGCGCTCACCTGCATCTGTGCACGTGTTCAGGGTTAAAAGAACAGCCTCAGCCCTCTCGTGGATTCCGCCAACTCTGTAGAGTGAGTGGAGCCGTCACAACGGGCCGTGTGGACCCCTGCCCCACGCCCACCGAGGGCATGGACGCTGGGTCTGTGCCCTTCCCGGCCTCCCCACACGCCCTCTATCTGGAGGTCAGTGGACACACGTGGGGGCTCCCCGACTTGTCTGACCAGACCTGTTCTGGCCTTGGGGGGATCTGTGCTCTGTCTCCGGGAGGGTGGCCCTGAGGACCCCCCGCTCTGAAGGACGGGATTATCATCCTGACACCTGGAGGCTGCGTGGGGGAGGGTGACTTTAGGCCTGAGCCTGTCCCCACACATCAGCCATGTAGCCTGGACAGGGGGGTTAGCATCCCAGGGGTGTCCTCTCAGAGGGAAGGGGGGCTGCTGACCCCACAGGCTCCTCCTTTACTCCTTAGTGCTCATGAGAAGCCTTTGAGGCTGTGTGTGCTGGTATTCAAGACCAACGTGGACGGCGGGCAGTTAGGTGCGAAGTGCCGTGTGAGGCCCTGGGTCAGCAAGGCTCTATGCGGCCCTCTCAGCCTCCCTCACCGACCTGCCCCCAGCCTCCCTCGCCATCCAGCCCGGCCTCCCTGGCATCTCCAGCCTGGCATCTCCCGGCTAAGTCTTCTTGACCTGTGGGTGTGGCCATCATGCCCCTGGGTACCTGCTGGGTAACTTCTTGCTCCCAGAGAAGCAGTCTTGCCTTGGCTTCCTGCCTGCAAGTTTGTTCCAGTTCCTTCTTCAAAACCCATCTGTATACGAGTGTCTGGGTCGGGCTGGCCTCTGCGTCCCTGTGGACAGACCTCACAAGTCAGCCCAGCTGTTTTCCGTGGTTCGAGCCCTGAAAGAAGCATCGTCAGGCCGGGAGATCAGCTCCGGCCAGCCTTCTGGTGCAGTGGAGGACGCGGGGGCAGCGCGTCATCACGAGATCCCAGTTTTCTCTGATCGCCGGAAACATGTGATGTCGATCAGGCGGTGGTTAGGGTGAGCTCTGCGCTGTTGCCTCCGCACTGTCCCATGGGAGCTGCCACAGTCCAGACACAGAACACTACCTACAGTGGCATCTAAGCACCTGGGGGGCGTCCACTCTGTGCCCCTCTGCACTGGATCCTTTCCAACTGAGTTTCAATAAGCCGAGAACAGGTTGTTTTCCTTAGAATTGAAAAATTCTCTTTATGGAAGCATGTTTCGGGTTGGCATGAAGAATTTTAAACAGGACCAGAATTATTTAAAAGATGCAAATAAATACATTTGACCCACCTGGGTGAATTGATCACTGCAAGTGATCACAGAATTTCCCTTTGAGCTTCCTGGTAGCTAATGCAAAAAGGGAAAAAAAAATGACCACAAGATTACATGCAAAAAAAAAAAAATTCTTCTGGAAGGAATTCTTGAGGAAACCAGTAGTTCAGCTGTACAGACTCAGCGGTGACATCTTTGCAGGGTTTCCTTTCTTTTAGAAAATCAGTGCACCTAGAAATGTTGAAAACGTAACAGCAAATTGCAATGAGGCCCTTTCCAGAGTCGGCCAGGACAGTGGTGTGTCCCTCCCTGCTGTTCCCGGAGGGCTGAGTGGTGGAGTCGGGGTCTGACCGTGACTCAGACCGGCTCTCTCGGGACCGTGTGACTAGCAGCCCAGTCACAGGCTGTGGGGCCGTGTTCCCCGGAGGCGTGGGAGGCGGAGGCCACAGCCACAGGCCAGGGCGCTCTATGGGACCACGAGCGTGGGGCTCAGTGCGCATTGACACTCGGCCACTGGATCCACCAGGTCTCGCCCATAACGGCTTTCAGAAAAGCCAGATTTGCGAGCCTGACTTTCAGCTTCTCAGGAGCTTCCGGAAGCGGAGGGTGGTTTTCTCTCTGACTTTCCAGAGGTCAGACTTGGGCGAGGTCTACTGAGACCTGCAGAAGCAAGGAGAGTGTGCTGCTTTATCTAAAGTGTGTTTATTCAGAGAGTCTTGTTTACAGGCTTGCACTTGTTGGTAAGGAGAGGTTCCATGCTCTGGAGAAATCTGGTGATTATCATTGTCTTCATCATTTTAAACATCAGGCAACTTGGTTGAAGTCACTGCTTCTGACCTCCCGCCAAGATTCCCCATCTGCCCCCGGCCTGCTTGGGGACAGCTTGGCTCAGGCCTGGGGATGGGTCTGGGGCTGAGGCGTCTGGGTCTTTGTGGGGTCTTGGTGCTGGGCACCCACTGTCTAGGCGGCTTGGACTGCAGTGTGTAGTGGGGAACCCCGCCGGGCACCTGCTGGCTGGGGCGTTGGACTCAGTCCACTGTCTGGGTCCCTGAGCAGGGACTGGGGGTATCCTTCCCCCGTCCCCATGGAGCCCAGACCGTGTGGTGGGCAGGGCAGGGCCAGCAGTGATGGTGGCAAGAGCCAGCTCAAGCCTTGGCTGGACTCCGAGAGAGCGTCTCCAGGTGGGGCTCACACTTCACACTGCAGACGTGTTAGAGACCCACAGACCGAGAAAGCTGGACAGCATAGGAGGGGCCTTGGAACAGGTGCCCATGTCCCTGCTCGCTCACCCTCCTCGGCAAATACGGCCTCCGCCTCTGTTTGTTCCCAAACATAGTCACCTGTGTCGGGAGCATCGGACCTTATCAGATGCAAGCAGGAGGGATGAGGAGTTGCTTTGGACATATCGTTGGATTTGAGGCTTCCAGCATGCATGCTGGAAGTCTCTGCAGGCAGCGTGGGACCGGCCCGCGTCTGACGATCCTGTCACCTTCACAGCAGCACGGGAGTCCCTCCAGCAGAGGTGTCCCCTCTCCGAACCAAGGCCAAACGGGCCCGGACATTCCTTTCTCCTCCGGCGCCCCGAGCCTGCCGGCCGGCCAGGATACATATGTACACACGTGGGTGGGGTGGGCAGATGTTGGTCTGCGGGAGGGTAACCTCCTTGCAGTGCTTTGTCTCAGCTCGGAGGTGAAACGGAAGTAAAAGTCAGCTGGTCCCTCACGCAGATTTAGGGAGCAAAGTTCAGTGGGAGAGGCTTGCGGGTAAGCACGGAGGGCAGCAGGACCGGGCACAGGGAGAGCGTCTCCCTGGTGCTCCTGGGCCATGGGGGACAGACACGCAGCCCAGATCTCTGTGGCAGAGATGAAAAGCTACTATGTCTATTCTGAGTGGTGCTCCTGGATGCTGTCTGTCTCTGAGGGTGAGTGTCCGGGTCCCAGGAGCTGCCATCCTGTGGATCACTTGCAGGGCTCCCGGCACGGTGGCCGTGCCTCCTGGAGAGGGTTCTTACGCATCTGCCCTGCAGAAGGGAGGACGTCCCTGTGAGTCACCAGTGAGCGGCACCCCTCGGAGTGAGGAGCAGCCTGGGGAATTGGTGTGGCAGGTAGACGAGCCTGCATCCAAAGTCATTGTTCGATGACTCTGAGTCCCACCATTGGCTCCCTAAAGCCGGGACATCCCTGTGGCTAGTGAGGGTCGGCTCCATGGCGGGCCGACCTGGACAGCAGGGAGTTTGGCCAGCACCAAGCCCGTCGGAGCTAAGCCGACCTCGTCCACACTCTGTGGGCAAAGGTCCATGCATAAAGTGCCAAGAGAACAGAAGCCACCAGCTACTTGGTATTGGTGATCCCCTGACTGAGTGATACGTGGGTGACTTACTGGGTGGTCGGCAGCACTGTAGGTCAAGTGTGGATTGGTGACACAGAGGTGCTTCTGTGGTTCCCGGGGAGCCACAGAGCCCAGCGAATCCCCTGGGGCCCCCAGCCGTGCACGGGGGCTGAGCAGGTCTCCCGTCCATGGACAGACTCCTCCATTCACCCCTGAAATTCCTGAAATCTGCTGCAATGTGGTGAGGGATGCGGCTTCTTTCCTGGCCAACTGCGGTCCGGTCTGTGACGAGACGCGTCTGAGGTCTCTGTGGTCAGGCACAGCCCCGTGAGGACTGGGTCCGGGGGCCGCCTTCTCATCACCTGTGAGTTAAAGCTGTGCTTTGTTGTCTCGTTTGAACCCCCGGACAGGGAGGGCCGGGTCATAGGTGTCAGAAACGATGCTTGTCCGGGGTGCTGTCGGGGGCGTGGACCCAGGCAGGTGACGCGACCCAGCCCTTGGGTTTGCTGCGGGGCCCACAGTCAGCCCCGTGGCTCTTGTTTCTGTCAGTGGTGACAGACACCAAGCTGGAGGGCGCAGAAACGTGGTGGGCCCAGCGGGGCCCCCAAGAGCCCCCCAGGAGGGCCAGCGTGGCTCAACTCAGAGAGAGGCTTGGCCTCCGAGTGGAGTGGGGGCAGAAGCCTGGACTCTGTAGATCCGTTTGTGCAATGATCACACACTTCTGCCCACAGGGAAATTGAGGCTGAGTGAGGGTGGCTGCATCCTTGGGGGTTAAGGGCCGAAGTCACTGAGTGGGCCAAGCCCACGGTAGACAAAACAGCCTTCAGCACAGGGGACAGAGGTGTCCCTTGCTTCCCACCCAGTGTCCAGAGCAGCCCTGCATGGCCCCAGCCACATCCCCCAGGGACGGGGGCCCCGAGAATGGGAGCCGCCCCCTCACGGCCAGTGTCTCCATTTGTGTTGTGCCAGGAAAGTAAGTCACAGGACTGTGCGGGCCTTCCGTGTGGCTCAGCTCGGGACCCGTGGACACGGCGCTCCTAGCCCCAGACAATCACGTGGGGCAGGACCGCCCCTGGAGCCGCCGGGCCTGCAGTATGATGAGCAGATGCTCAGGGTCCGGACATCGTGTGCTTGGGTCTCTTCCCCAGATGAGGGCGACAGCATGGGGCTGCCCCTGGAGGGGCGCTCACAGCCGGAGCGGGGCGTGGGCAGCGTCTCCGGTGCTTCTGGTCCAGGTGGGCAGGAGTCTCTGGAGACTGCCTCTCCCCACTGCCCCGCCACACTTCCTGGAAGTTCCTCTGTCCAAACAGCTGGTGTCCCTTCTGTGCCGCGAGGTGGACGCTGCAGCCTGCCAGGGCCCCCCAGCCCACCTGCAGCAGAATTTTGTTTTATTCTCAGTCCTTTTCCTCTTTCATTTTTCCCTTGGTGTCCACATGCCGCTCCTGCCCCCTCCCCCGTGCGTCTCCTGAGACGGAGCGCGGCAGCCTCATGGCTCAGAGGCCGCAGCAGGTGGCTCAGAGCTCTTGCCCAGAAATTGGAGTGGAGTGAGAGTGGCGGGACAGGAGTCGCCCTTCTGGAGCCCCAGGACCAGGCAGCCCCGCGCTCTGACCCGGCAGCAGGGCCTGGGGCCGCAGCCGAGGGCCGTCTGCGCAGCGGGTGGGAGCCGGGGCCTGGCCTGAGGGTCAGCCGAAGGTGCTGTGAGGTGGGAGCCTGTGGGAGCCGGACCTTTCCAGGGATGCGGTCGCCCTGAGGCCACAGATGCACGAGTGTGCTAGAGAGGGTGGCGTCTGTCAAGCTGGGACAAGATTCCCCAGCGAGCCTCGTCACCATTGTCATGACGCTGAGTGGAGTTTGTGCCCCAATAGTAGCCGAGCCCCAGTCACGGAGGTGCTGGTGCTGGTGTGGATGCTTCTGCTGGGGCGCTGGGCACTTATGCTCTGCTGCTTTCCCGTTTTCCCTAATAGGGCGGCAGAAAAGTCAAGTTAGCGCCTCCAACAGGTGTGCGTGAGCCCTTCCTGCGTGGCTGTGCATGTGCACGTGTGCGGTAGCACGCGGATGGGCCGCCGGTCCTGAAGACCCCGCAGAGGACTTTCTGCATCGAGCAGGAGATCAAGCTCAGCGTCTGGGGCCTTTCTTAACTCGTAGGCTCTGTGCAAGATGCAAGGGCTCAGTCGGTGACGTTTTCTTGTGGCGCATCAGTCAGCCCCGTTGGTGGGATCTGTAGTCAGCCTCGTGCGTCCCGGCGGCTGCATGGGGGACGAAGCTCCTCTTTGTCACCGTCCTGTGTGGGAAGACCCAGAGGGTTCAGAAACTGTGTCGGCAACACAAGTGTAAATCCTGTCGTGCAGTCATTGCCCTAAATCCTGCAGTGTCTGGACACTGGAGGCAGGTTTTTCCCATGTCTCTAGAGAAGGCAGGTTTTTCAGACACAGAGTAAAGAGCGTGCTGAGAAAAACCAGCAGACGATTGTCCTGCGTGTGGAGCCAGGCCAGTCGAGGTGGAAGGCATCGATGCCGCCCATCTGCAGCACCGTCCAAGATGCCTGTGAAGTATTTACTCATGCGAAGAAACCTTTATTTTCCAAGATTGCTTGAAAGAGGTGCTCCGAGGACTCTCTGGGACTTCTGTATAGGAGCAAGTTTTCAGGAAAATAAACGGGTTTCTGTATTAAGCTAAGAACAAATGAATTCACAAGACATCTAAGGCCTGAGAAGGGCTGCTCTTCATCTGTTAGTGGCAGACAGGGAGTGTCGGCTGTGGGCCGGGCCCAGGCTTGGTGCTGCAGGCAGAGCAGTAATCATCAGCCTACATGGTCTCTGTGAAGACTGGGATCATAATCCAGAGCCAAGAGAACATGCAAGGGTATTGAGAAGTCCGTGGGATGAGATTCCTGAGCTGAAATGGGACTCCCGGAAACCCGCTCCTTGCCCTCGGAGAAGTGGCCCCTGGCGGCCACGGGGCGGTCCACAAGGTCTGCCCCTGGGCCCACTGCACCTGCTGGCTGCTCACACCTGGCGGCCGCAGGGAGGGGAGCTGAAGGCGTGTTTGCTCCAGGAGGCACGGGCTGAGCTAACTTGACAGTGAACCGGGCATCGGCACAGGGCTTGAGCGAGTGCCCAAGAGCTGGCCAGTGGCCTTCCTTTTCGGCTCCTCATGCTCCACGTGGGGGCTAATCTTATTCCCTGATCTTGGGCATTTTCCTGAATGATATGGACACCTTTCAAGCACATTTTCCAGTTGCATTATCCATTCCGTGGAGAAATAAAAGCAGATTTTTCTTAGCACAATTTCATTAATATGTTGGAAATGTGACCAGAAGTTGTTAAGCATTCCAGAAATCTATCAGATAGTTGTGTACAGACTGGATGAAAAAGGCATCCTAAATGGACAGCTTAAAATGCAATTGAAATTTGCATTTAAAAAGTTCATGAGGCTTTTGCTTTTTCTGCCCAGCCTTTCAGCTGTGTGGGGGCCGTGGGAGCAGAGGGGCAGCAGGTGGTCATCGGGGCACCCACACTCCAGCCAGGACACCCACAAGAGGGGTCTGCTTCTTCTGGTCCCAGCCACAAACCCCCTGGGCAGCGCTTGGCCAACGTTTGGGACTTCAGGCCATGACCATGAGCACAATTTGTTAGGTGTTTTTATTTTCTATACTCTTCAGTAATCTCGTCATATTTAAAACAAGGAAAGTATTACTTTCATTACTAGAAACCAGTGTGCTCTTAACAATAACCCGAGCTGTTGCTGCAAGGCCGTCCCTCTGATAATGTCTAGTCCTCGCTTCTTGAGGGCAGATTTTTGGGAATGCACAGGACTTATTACAGGAGCCGGCCGAATGGGGCATAAGATGCCTTCTCAGCCAGGTCTTCTTTATGAAACTGACACAGAACGTTCTGCTGTGTGTTTTTGCAGGGGCTCGTGGCACTTATTTAATTCACCCCTGCCCTCAGCCACTCTGTTTTGTTTTTGTATTTTTAAGATTTTATTTGAGAGACTAAGTGAGAGAGAGAGTACAGGAGCAGGGGCAGAGGGAGAGGGAGAAGCAGGCTCCCCACTGAGCAGGGAGCCCGATGCGGGACTCAATCCCGGGACTCTGGGATCATGACCTGAGCCGAAGGCACACGCTTAACGACTGAGCCACCCAGGCGCCCGTTTCAGCCAGTCTGTTCATCATCAGTTCCTTTTTACTGTATCAACACAACATTGAAACATTGTATCAGCACAGCATGGAAAACACCAAAAAGTTCTCTTATGCTCTGGTGTTAAGAGCACTGACTTTGACGTTGTATTTGAGCTCTGAGCAAGATAAAAGGAAATGCTTTCTGTCGACAACTGGTGTGCATCTCAGACTACAGGTCCGCCAAGCGCTTAGGCACAGCGCAAATCCTAAAACGCTCACAATCCGGCCTTGCTTTGTCTACACCAGCACACGCCGAGTGTCGTGCTCGAGCTCAGGTCCCGTAATGACCAGGGCTCAGGACATCACATAAAGGAGCACACATGTTAATATGAACACAGGAGCTTCGAGGCACAGACGGGGCTCGGGGTGGCCCTGGCAGTGGCCGCAGAGGCAGGTGGGGATTCGGTCCAGGATCTCGACCTCTCACCGGAGACACGGGGGATTCAGGCAGAGATGTGCATGTGGAAGCAGGTGGCCTATGGAGAGACCAGGGTGGGACCTGGGGATAGTGTGGGCCACAGCCACGGGGCTCTGAGCCACGGCAGTAGCAGCGGAGGGTGGGTGCCGCTGGAGAGACTGCCGGGAGGAGGGACGGAGCGTGGGTGTCATCTCAGGATGAAGGCAGCACTGAGAAGGGCGGTGTGTGTTCTCTGGGGTCCTCTGCAGGGCCTCCTCACCCTACAGACAGCCTACGCTGTCTGGGACCAGCCGACACAGGCCCAGTGTGCCTGGGTGGTATCTGGGGCCTGCTGGCTGGGTTCCCATCCCCAGTGGGCCCCCTCCTCACTGTTGAGGAAAGGGGCTCAGTCTTCCCGTCCATAAGATGGGCACGATGGCACATTTCTCAGTCCCTCGGGGGCACCCCCAGGCCCAGCCACAGGGCGCAGGCTTCTGTCCTGTCTGCACACCTGGACCCCTGCACTGGTCCTCTTCCCACAGAAACTCCCGAGGCCGAGGGTCCCCCCTCCGTCCTCCCTTACAGCCTGGTCACTGGGCTCTCCGGGTCCCCGGGCTCCACAGGGTCTCTGGGCACAAAGGTAAAGGACAGTTTTTTTTTTTTTTTTTAAATGAGCTTTTCTGAAGTACCTGCTGTACAAGGAACCCCTGGGGCATCACTGATGGCCTTGAGCTCCTTCTGCCTGTCTTACGTGTCCGGCTGAGCCGTGAGCCCATGGGGCACGGTTGTCCTGCCTTTCCCATGAGATGGAACTTATCTTGGGAACAGCTTTGAGTGGGTGCATGGCGTCCCTCCTAAGGGGTCCCCCTGAGGCCATATCGGCCCCTCCACCTGCTCTCCCGCATCCGTGGACCGCTTCTTCAGGTGCACATCTGAGGGCCTGTGGACACAGGCCCCTTGGCGCCCGTTCCGAGGCTCTGCTGGGCGCCAACACCCAGCTGCAGCAACCCGCCGTTTCCTGGCTGGTGTGGGCGAGGCCCTGCCTGCCTCTCGGCGGCAACGCCCTCTCCCACCACCCCCACGAAACTCCAGCTCAGACCTTCAGATACACCTGACACCAGCCTGGCTTCTGTGTGCCGCCTGAAGTCCCCTCCTCCCAAACCTCTCCAGCGAGGAAACTGACACGCAACTAGGTGGTTGGGTTTAGAATCCAGAATTCCCATCGGGGGGGTCCTGAGACCCAGGCCACCGTGGTCCAGCCCAGAGAAGCATGGGTCACTTCTCTGCACCTTCCTGAATCTGCACACCAAATGTGGCTTGTGCCCTCCTGCCAGGGCGGGGGGAGGGCTCTGCTGCCATTCCCAGGCAGGAGGAGCCCTGAGCTGACATCTGACTCCTGGACACCTGCTACCTGCCACCCCCAGCTCCCCAGGGCGAGGCTGGCTCACTCCCGGACCCACGGGCATCCCATGAAGGGAATCAGCCTCTCCCTGCCACGTCCACACCTACGGTGGCATTTTAATTAACCTAAGGCTCCAGCTGTGTTTGCTCCCTGCTGTGTGTACCTAACCCCGGCGCTCGCCCAGATTCATTAGGTGTGTGACATGAAGTTGTTGATCCTGGAGGAGAACAGGACTCCTGGCTGGTCACACCAGGTTGCAGCTTATGCCCTCCGGAGGGGAAGCGATGGGTCACAGGCCCTGCCTAGAGGAGGCAGCTCATCATGGAGGTGGTGGTTCCTGCAGCTTTTGTGTTTTTCCAATCAGGCACACAGAGCCTTCCTGTTTAGTTCATGGAGACTGGGCGGGGGGGCGCCAGGGGCCATGCGTCTGCTCAGGGACCTGCGGCGGGGGGGCGGTGTGTGGCCTGCCAGCCAGGTCACCAGGGTCTCACTGGCCTCCTCCCCCCTGGGCCTCAACAAACGTGCAGAGAAAAGTACGAAACCAATGTGGAAGAGGAAGGGGAGCGGAGAGCGGGTCAGGGTGGTGGGGTCGGGGTACCCGGTGCCTGACCGGGAGGCTGGGTCTGCACTGACAGTGTTCACCACGCTGATGGGCTACCAGAGCTGGTTTGCAGTCAGCTGGAAAGGAAGCCCGAGAGGAAGAGGGAGGAACAGGCTGACCCAGGGCAGCACCATGTCAGGAGAAGCAGCAGGGGTGGAAGGTTGAGGCTGTAAGGATCCAGAGAAGGGGAGCTGGGGTGCAGGGTTGGGGTAGGAAGGTGGGAGGGGGGCTGCAGGAGGAACACAGTGGACCGAGAACCCAGCAACCACCGCGGCCAGCTTCTCCTGCTGCCCCTGGGGAGCAGACACCCGCCTGCCGGGGTTGCCGTGGTAATGAGACGAGGCAGGTGGTGCCCGAGTGCAGGAAGCAGGCCTCCCACCATGTCCTCTGGCAGAAAGCGGCTGGAGCAGGCTCTGGCTCCGCCCACCACGTCCTTGTCGTTCAGGGCCTGGAGCCTATATTCAGGTCAGGCAAGTATTTTTGTAGGGTCCAAGGGGACACAGGTTTGTCCATGAGGAGATTGCTCCATGCCTGGCCTAGCTTTTCTTGCACCCCAGGATGAGGAGGGACTAGTTCCAAGCCCCCACATCAGCCAGGGCAGCAGCTGGGAGGGGCCGCGGGTACTCAGGGCTGCGGGTACTAGGGGCTGCGGGTCCTCGGGGCTGCAGGATACTCGGGGCTGCGGGTACTAGGGGCTACGGGTCCTCGGGGCTGCAGGATACTCGGGGCTGCGGGTCCTTGGGGCTGCGGGTCCTTGGGGCTGCAGGGTCCTCGGGGCTGCAGGATACTCGGGGCTGCGGGTCCTCGGGGCTGCTGGTCCTCGGGGCTGCAGGATACTTGGGGCTGCGGGTCCTTGGGGCTGTGGGTCCTCAGGGCTGCGGGTCCTCGGGGCTGCAGGATCCTCGGGGGCTGCAGGATACTTGGGGCTGTATGTACTCGGGGCTGCGGTACTCAGGGCTGCAGGATACTCGGGGGCTGCAGGTACTCGGGGGCTGAGGGCACTTGGGGCTGCAGGATACTCAGGGGCTGCGGGTACTCGGGGCTGTGGGTACTCAGGGGCTGCGGGTACCAGGGGCTACAGAACCAGAGGCTGCAGGTACTCTGGGCTGCGGGTACTCGGGGCTGCGGGTCCTCGGGGCTGCGGGTACTAGGGGCTGCGGGTCCTCGGGGCTGCGGGTCCTCGGGGCTGCGGGTACTAGGGGCTGCGGGTCCTTGGGGCTGCGGGTCCTCGGGGCTGCAGGATACTCAGGGCTGCGGGTCCTCGGGGCTGCAGGATACTCAGGGCTGCGGGTCCTCGGGGCTGCAGGATACTTGGGGCTGCGGGTCCTCGGGGCTGCGGGTCCTCAGGGCTGCGGGTCCTCGGGGCTGCAGGATCCTCGGGGGCTGCAGGATACTTGGGGCTGTATGTACTCGGGGCTGCGGTACTCAGGGCTGCAGGATACTCGGGGGCTGAGGGCACTTGGGGCTGCAGGATACTCAGGGGCTGCGGGTACTCGGGGCTGTGGGTACTCAGGGGCTGCGGGTACCAGGGGCTACAGAACCAGAGGCTGCAGGTACTCTGGGCTGCAGGTACTCGGGGCTACTGGTACTCAGGGCTGTGGGTACTCGGGCTGCTGGTACTCGGGGCTGCTGGTACTCTGGGCTGCGGGTACTCGGGGCTGCTGGTACTCAGGGCTGTGGGTACTCGGGGTGCAGGATACTCAGGGCTGCGGGTCCTTGGGGCTGCAGGACACTTGGGGGCTGCGGGTAATTGGGCTGCAGGAGACTCGGGGCTGTGAGTCCTCAGGGCTGCAGGACACCCGGGGGCTGCGGGCACTTGGGGTTGCAGGATACTCAGGGGCTGCAGGTACTCGGGGCTGCAGGACACTCGGGGCTGTGGGTACTCAGGGCCTGCGGGTACTCGGGGCTGCGGATACTCGGGACTGTGGGTACTCGGGGCTGCGGGTCCTCAGGGCTGCGGGTCCTCGGGGATGCGGGTACTTGGGGCTGTGGGTACTCAGGGGCTCGGGTACTCAGGGCTGTGGGTACTCAGGGCTAGGCGGACTCGTCCTTCACACTTTGTGTTTTAGTGTGTCGTCGCCTACCCTGTCTGCTAAATACTGCGGATTTTGACCAATACCACTGCATTTCCTCCCATGAATCAGCAAGCCTTGTTTGGTGAAGTGCAGGGCCCATCACTTACTTCAGCCTGAGGCAGCCCCTGTGGGCCATTGTACACTCGGCTCCGGAGAAAGCGGGCCTTCTGGTCACCAGGCTTCTCCCCGGGGAAGGTAGATGGAAGCCCCGAAACCCCACTCAGGGAAAACACCTCCACAGCCAGGAACGCGGGCAATGGGAAACAGTCGTGCAAACTGCCCCACGAGGCCAGAGTCCACAGGGCGGCCACCATGGGGGTCAGCTCACGCTCACCCCGCCCCGTGGGGCCTGACCCTCCTCGATTCTCTGCAGTCTCCGCCTCTCCCCTACGGTGCAGACTGTGGGGCAGAGCCACATCAAGCTGTCTCCCTGGATAGCGAAAAAGGTTTGAGTATCCGACACGACCCAGTGAAGAATGCCTAAGCGAAAGCCTTCTTGGCCCGACAGCAGGCTCTGTGCGCGGAACTCTGGCCCCGGGTGGCTTCACCGCCCGTCACACGAAGCCGAACACAACATGGGCTCTGGGACTCTGCCCATTTCTGAGAAAAGTAACTTGTCATCCGCTGATCGGGGTTGACGTCCACGAACCCTAGAGCGATGCGCCCACCCGCCAGGCCCGTGGTCAGCCCTGTGTTGGATGCATTCCTGGCCCCGACTCCGGGCTCCAAGCTCAGCTGTCCCCACAGTATGGAGTGCCATCCCCTGGCCATCCTCTGAGGCTCTGCAGGGCTTCAGCGGCTGAGCCGGTTCCCAGAGCTGGTCTCTGGCCCTGGAGACTTGGCTGGAAAGGCCCGCGTGCCCTTCGGGCCCCACAGCCTTCCCTGGAGGATGGGCTCCCCACACGCTCTGCACCCCAGAGAACACAGCTTCAGGGACAGGTGGAAGCCAGATACAGAGCTGCAGGTCCTCGGACAGCTGGACGGCTCGTGCGTGAGAAAGCCCTGGCGGGCGCCGAGAAACAAAACACAGCAGGCGGTAGAGACGGGTGGAGGGCCAGGCTCCGGAACCGTGGTGAGCACATGGGGCAGTGCCCCTGGCATGGGGCGCACCTGCCTCCTAGGAGCCAGAACTGCATCCTCAGGGCCTCCAGGGTGGCGGCCAGGCTCAGACAACGTGCTACAGAGAAAATGCCTGCGTACGTGGCGCCTCTGCACCCTCCTTAACTTCTCTACATCCCCACCTGTGACCCCAGCCACTTAACACGCATGTGCTGGGCCGGCTCTGGGTGCTGGACCTGCGGCGGGAGCTGAATCAGGGAGAGCCCGCCTGGGAGCCAGGCCTCTGCGGCAGCCGCCCAAGGGCCCACTCAGAGCAGGTGTGAGCACTGCAGACACAGGCTGTGAGGACAGGAAGGGGTGGGCTTGAGTGCTGTGGACGTGCGGCTGCAGGGCATGAAGGTGGGTCACAGTTTGGGATGGGTGGGTGAGGGGTGCCCCTCAGAGAAGGACACATTTGGGGAAAAGCTCAAAGTGGGCGATGGATCAGCTCTGTGGGTGTTCGGGGCAGAGTCTAGTCTATCCCATTCATAATTTGGGACTTGTCCTGGCCCTTCTCTGACCGTGGCCAGGGCTGGGGACCTATGTAGCTCATGCGCCACGGCCCCACCTCTGGAGCGCTGGTGTCTGACCACTCACGTCCTGCCCCCACGCCCCCCAGGGCATCTGGCACACATTTCTCGGATGAATGAATCCCGTGTCTGCAGAGGGAAGACCTTCCACCAGCAGCTTCCTCCACAAACTGCACATCGTGGTTCTGAAGGGACCCGTGGCTGTCCTTCCCAGATGCAGGATGAGGGAGCGGGAGGCCCAGGTGCTGACGGCTCCTGGCTGAGGTCACGGCCCACGGTGGCTGCTGTCTTCCTCAGAGCACAGCCTGCTGCTGGCGGCCCTGAGCCCGCACACCCAGGCCTTGGCCCCGAGAGCCTGCCGTGGTGCGGGAGAGGGGGGTGCGGAGAACCGTCACATAGCCCTCCCTCCACCATGCGCCCCTGTCCTCCTCCTGCTGAAAAGCCACGTCCCTCTGGTGGCGGAGCCTTGGGTGTGGTGTTCTTCTTTCCCAGAGCTGCTTTGGTTGCTGGTTCCTCATGTGGTGTGGGCCTCCTTGCATCTGACCTGGAGGTGTGCGGGGGGGCTGTGCAGGGTCTGGGGTCCGGTGGACCCGCTGCCGTGGGCTGGGGCCATGCTGGCAAGTGCAGCCATGGGACAGGCTGGATTGGCTTGGCTCTGAAGTCCTGGCCATGAGCCAGGGGCGCGCAGCCTGGTGGGCTTGAATGGCCCCGGCCCGTCCCTGGGGCAGCGCGTGAAGCCTTGTGCCCGCCGGTGTCGGTGGGGGAGCCTCGGGGCGGAGTGGACAGGAAGGAGGGGATTGGAATTGTCCCGCAGGTCAGTCTGGCCACGTGACAGGCGTGAGTGAAGGGGGGTTGTGCAGCGGGGGTGGGGCGGCTGCCCCTGTGGTGAAAGTGCTCCCCCAGCGTGACGTGGTGACCCCGTGGCCCCCTGAGGCCCAGGCCGGTGGGAACGCGTGCGAGTCTGCGACGTTATAGTCCAACCGTGGGGCTAACCTGCAGGCAGCCGTGAAGGCTGCCCCCAGAGCCTGGTCCAGCTCAGGACGGTGGGGCGCGGGCTCCAGCTCCGTTCCAGCCCCTCAGGCTCTTCCCGCCCAGGACCTGGTCCTCCACTAGCAGCCTGGTCACCTGGGAGCTCGTTAGCGCCATCCCCAGCCCAAACCAAACCTGCGTTTTAATGAGCTCCCCAGGGGTCCCCCTCCCCTTTATATTTTCCCGTCCTTAGCCCTTGGGGGCATCTGAGGCCCCAGCTGCTCAGGACCTGTTCACATGCGTGAACAGCCGTGCACGCACACAGCTCTTGGAGGAGCACAGACTGACAGACGGGACAGACTGGAGCCCCTGGGCCAGAGGGGCAGACCCTGCCCCGCCCCTGTGGGCTGGGGGCCCCGCAGGGAGGGTGCTGACGGGCGGCGGGGATGGAGCTGGGGCCGCGGGAGCCTCGCTGCAGGGGCTGGGCAGCTCCTGGCAGGCACATCTAGCGAGCAGAGCTGAGGCTCAAGCACCAAGGCCCCGGGGGCAGGCTGGCGGGCCACCCAGGAATGGAGCCCTGCCGCCTTCCTTTGTGCGCCCAGGACGGGCGTTCCGGGAGGCAGGCCGCCGCCTCCTGACGCGGGCGCGTTGGTGGTGACAGCATGACCTTAAGCCTCATCTCCCTGCTGTCGCAGGACCTCTCCGGGCTGTGGCTCCTCCTGAAGACCAGCACAGGTGCGTCCGGGCTGTGCGTTGGTGCTGCAGGGGTGGGGGACTGGGTGCGGGGGCAGGCGGGGGCCTTCTGGGGACGCTGTGTGGGGGCCCCCCCCACAGGGGCTGCACAGACGAGGCTGGTTGGCCCTGTCGGGGTCCAGGGTGGGGCGTTGCCAGAGCCAGAGCAGGAGCCCCGCTGCTGAGAGGGGGCCTGTCAGGCGCCGCCGCTGGTGGGGGGCTGTGACTGCCTTCTCCCCCAACCCGGCCCTGCGGGTGCCTGCCCTGCCGTAAAGGTGCTCACCTGGGAAGTGGGAAGGAGCTCTCACCGGGGCTCCTTTGTTCGAGCTTTCCGGGAGACGGGCTTGTGGTGCACTGGCCGGAGCCCCAGAGCCTGGGGGGTCAGCGCTGCGGTCCCTGGCAGCGACTCGGGCCAGCACTGTCCCCACGGCTGCCGGGGCACACGCATCCCGACGGAGGGCTGTCCAGCAGCCAAGCAGGCCTGGGGGCCCAGCGCAAGACAGTGCCAGCCACCGGGGCTCTGCGGGATCTGCTCCCGCCCCGGCCGGAGGGTGGGCACGGCCCACGTCCCCTTGTTGCCGTTCTGAGGATGGAAGGGTGCTCATTTTGAAGTGATTTGTCCTAAGTACATTTTCCAGCAGGTGCTTCTGCCAAAGGTTGACAAATGAGCTCATCAACTATCTCTGTAAATTTGATGAATCTGTCAAATCTTAGCTATCAGTGGCAACTGGAAAACATCCGAAATTTCCCGTTTGATGACGGAGGCCCTGGGTGTGTGGTGAATGTGCCCGCCACTGAGGTGGCCATGAGGACGGGGTGGGACACCAGCGTCGCACGTGCAGCGAGTGTTGGACTTGGGGCCTGGGGTCAGCACGTCAGGGAGGAGGCTCTGGGGGAGACGCTGTGTTGCACGAGGCTTGGCTGTGGGTGGGCCGTGCTTTCAGGGCACCCGCCGCGTGCCCGGCCGCCCCACACGTGTATTCTGTTCCAGGAGGTTCTTCAGTTCGACCATGAGCTGTTTCAGAGGCGGCTTGTTTTCCTAAGTGGGGACTAGCTCTGGTTCTTGTAACTTGAGTTCCTCCAGGAGACGTTGCTGTCGCCGTACACAGGTTTTCGAAGGAGCATCCCGCGAGGGCCTGGGTAATAAGGGTTGGAGGGTCTCCCATCCGCACGAACTATTTGCTGTTTCCCAGAACAAGGATGTTTGCCTGAGGAGGAAGCAGCTGTTGGTGTGTGTGGCGGTGGGTCTTGGTCCCACGGGGGGCTGCGCTCCTGCAGGCCTGTGTCGTTGCATGCTGGGTTTGATTGGCACCTGCTGTTTACCAGCAAGGATGCCCACGTTGCCCTTCACGTCCTCATAGTCGAGGTGGTACCTGCCCTGAGTCAACAGGAGACCAAGGGGAGGCCACAGGCGTGTCCGTGTCCCGGGGCGACTCACACCACAGAACAGGACGGCGCGTTTGAGCCGCGACCGCATCACAGGCTTGGGCGCCTCCTGTCTTGTCCTCATGACCTCAGTGAAGTCAACAGTGGTGTGTGACCCCTCCCCACCAAAACCTGCCCCACCTCCTCCAGCTCTCCCCGTCCGTCCCTGCCTCCCGCGCGCCGGCCCGTGTGCGTGCCCAGCAGGGCGGGGGCTCCCGGTGGGCCAGCGTCCCTGGAGCACCTGTGCCCCTGCTCTGCAGGCCACCACGGTGAGGCCCGGAGTAGACGAGACGTGCAAGGTCTCAGTGAAGGTTAGTGCGACCTCTTGTTTGCTTGTAGATTTATAGAATTCTTGGTGCTTAGAAAGTAGGAATAAAGTGCTTGCTTACAATTCAGGGAAGAGTTTTGGAGAGCCTCTGGGATGCCTGGAAGGACCTTGCTGTTGGTGTCAGTGACGGACCGCACCGCGCCTCCCCTTCTTGTGCACGTGTTCTGTGAGCCGCCTTCTGAGGGTGGATGCAGAGGAAGGATGCTTGCGAGCACCTGCCCTGAGGAAGGACCAGAGGCAGTGATTTTCCTGATCTGTGATTCTTTAATGTTGACAAATAAGAAAACACCATCAGAAACATTTCCTTTGTTTTTAAACAGCAGTGGCTGGATGTGGGGTGTGTGTCCCAGGTGTGTGTGTGACGCGTAGGTGTACCTGCTGCTTGAGAGCCAGCAGAGATGCTGGTGCTGATAACGTGGACCTGGGGGACTCCGGGCCGGGTGCCCCCAGCTCTTGGGGTGCTGGCGCCGTGGGAGGCTCTGCCCAAAGCCGGGGTGTGCAGCCGGCATGCTGTCACCTGTGCTGCTCTGGGCTGACAGCGTTTGCTTTTGCTACGACCCAAAGCCTCAGTTTCTGAGGAGCAGGCGACGTTGGTCTGACTCTGTGGGTGTGCATGCGCAGCTGGTTGTTGGGCACACTTGGGATGGGGCTGGTTCTTTCAGCTTCTCTCCTTCCATCCTCCCTGGCTCCAGAAGCTCACTGAGATCCTCGGGCATCAGCCTATTCAGCTTCAGGGGCTGGTCCACACGGCACCCCTCTCCCGAGGGCTAGCCAGGTGCTGTTCCAGGAGCTCGCTGGGCTCAGTGTTCCTGGGGCCACGGGCGCTGGTTCTGCTGCAGGGAGGGCCCAGCGGCTCTGTCTGCCAGAAATGGCCACTGCCCTGTCCTGGGGCCTCGTCCAGGCCACCTGAGCAGATTCTTCTCTGTCCTGGGACAGCACAGAGTTCACCAGCAGGAGCGTTACCAAAAATGACAGGACTGCAGATACCTTGTGCAGAGACTCGAGTATGGATCCTCACCTTTGATGCAGGAGCTTACTGCAGTCAGTGAGTTCTGGGTGGTTCTGGCTCGCCATTCACGTCACCTGGCCTACCTGTCCACCCATGTCAGGCTGGTGTGGCTGATGCCTAGCTGGTCTCGTGCATCTCCCTCACCCCCTCATCCTGTTCTGGGCACTGAAAACCCACTGTGTAGCCGCGGGTGATAAACCCAGACTGCAGGGTGGCCACGAGGCCTTCCCGCTGGGCCTGCCACGCCAGCCCCACTTCTGGCCACAGGTGTCACCCGTGCCACTTCTCTGGGAGCTCAGTGAGGTGCCGCCGTCCCTGCTCTGCGGTCGCTGGCTCCCAGGTACACCAAGCACAGAGGGCTTCGCAGTGGCACTCGTGGCACGGTGTGGCCTGATGGCTTCGAAAGCAAACAGCACTCTCAGTTTTATGGGTGCACCCTCTTCCCCAATATTTGTGCCTTAAAACCTGTCATTATGCCTCCGTCGGGTTTCTGAGCCTTGGCCCAGAGGCCCTTGTCACCCTCCTTTCAAGCCTCCTCGTGTGGACGCTCATTTGGCAGCAGGGCACGGCGGGGGGGAGGGTGGTCTCAGCTTCCCAAGCCCCTCGGCTGGCCTCACCCTGGCTGTACGGTGTCCAGGCCAGCGGTGAGCCCGCATACCTGCTCTTGCCCACAGGGGAGGACAGTCTTCGGCCTGATCCCCAGCCCCGCGGGGCATGGACTTTGGAAACCTTCTGAGTCCCATCCCTGGTTCCCAAACCTGTGCAGGTGCACACTTGGCCGCAGAGCCAGGGAGGCGACTTGGTGCTCTGTTAAATTAAACAGAAGTGTGACTCAGAATTCACAGGAATTTCAAACTCAGAAAAGTTCAAAGGGAGCTCCTGGCTATGCTCCGTCCTAGATCTGACCACTGTGAGCACAGTGGCCCATGGCTGCAGGGAGGTTCTGGGAAAAGTGGGGGCCAGCCCTGTCAGCATTCCGGGAAGGACAGGTGTGTGACAGCAGCCTCGGGGGGGACACCCGGGTGTGGGTGTGAGGAGGCCCTCGCTTGTGGCAAGAGCACCCTTCTCAGTTCCAGGGGCTCCAGGTCCCGTGGCCCGAGCGGCAGTCAGTGGTGGGCCTGGCCCCTGGAGCCCCTGGACGGGACCCCAGCCCCACGACCCGCGCGGCAGCCCGAGAGTGAGTGCTTGGCCTCTCTCCCCCAGCCCCCAGCCCAGCACCCTCTCGTCTGCCACGACAGTGACAGCCGGAGCTGAGTGGGCTGTGTCCAGGGCAGGGCCCAAGCTGGACTCGTGGACATGCACCTGCTCAGGCTCCGTGTCTGGGCCAGTTTCTGTGCTTGCCTTTGTGGGCCTTAAAACAAAACCGGGCCCATGTGCTCAGGGAGCACCTGCTAGCTGAAGGCCATATTCGTGAGGGCTGCAGCAAAAAGTCCCATGAATGGGGCGACTTGGCCACACAGCCCCCTCGCGGCAGCCCCAAGCCCTGGGAAGCGTCCCATGCAGCCAGCCTCCCTCCCTGACCCACCTGTGTGGACCCCCAGCCGGCAGGTGAGGGGCTTCCCTCGGGGTTCGGTTGGCTGGCCTGCGGGCCGAGTGCTGATGGGGGGGGCTGGAGCCCACCACTGCAGGTCCCCGACCTCCACCTCGGTCCGGGGAGGGTAGAGGGCGCCCACTGAGGCACTCCCAGGCCTGCTGCCATTCTCCCCGTCTCTAGCGGCTCCACGACAGTGCCCGCTCGGGCTGGCCTGGGGCTGGGGAAGTAGGAACGAACCTGCTGAAGAGGGATGGGAACGAAGGTCCAGGGGCCGCCAGGGCAGGGTGGAGCGCCGTGTGACTCGGGGGCCCCGCTCGCCCCAAACGCAGCCTCTGTTCTGTCCCTGCATGTCACAGCTGCCCACTCCCTTACTCCGGACCCGCTCCAGGCACCGGCTTCTCCTCTCTCAAGTGCCAGAACCGGCGACGGCAGCGTTGAAACTGCAGCGGGGGGCTGCAGGGGGCTGCATGGGGCCTCCCGAGCGCGGGGCCTTCCGAGCGTGGGGCCCGCCCCTGCCCAGAATCAGACGCGATGACCCTCGTGCACTGAGGGTATGAGGAGGTTTCTCACCGACACAGGGACTCCCTGGGCGAGCAGGGCAGGCCCAAGGAATGGTCCAGAATGGCCCAGAATAGCCCAAGGTGGTGTGAAGGCAGGGAGGGCATGTGCTCTGGGCAGTGCTGTGCTTGGGGGGCCTGGGCTCCCTGCTGCAGCCGAGGGAGCACTTTCCCATGGGCTCGCCCAGGTCGGGGCAGAAGTGGGCCTGACAGTGGCACCCGAAAATGGAATCCAGGGCGTGAGGAGGACTTGGGAGAGCAGGGCGTGGGCACGTGTCAGTGTGTGCCCCTGCGGCACGTGGGTCTTTGTCTTCTCAGGCTGGGATCAGAGCCCACGTCAGGAACTGTCTCCTCTAACAGGGCTTCCAGTTTTCAGAGCTGGTCCTGAAACAAGGTCTTGAGGAAACGTCTGATGTTGACTTAAGGGGGGAGATGTTTTCACACCTGTTCTGACGCGTTAGCGCTGCCCGCGTAGTCCTGTGTGCTGTTCCCTCCGCGCGTGCCCGTCCCGTCCCTGTGTGTGCGTGTGTGTGTGCAAGGCTGCACGTCTGAGGGGACACTGGCAGTCCCCTGGCGCCTGCGGCGGAGACCCCTGTGGGCAGCAGTGACACCTGCCGTTGGCGTCCTTTGCCGTGTGGAAGCGAACACCGTCTCCCGTGGTTGTTGTTCTCGGTAATGGCGGCCGAGGAGAAGACACCGTGGACAACACTGTGGGCTCGATGCCCCTGGCCCCGGTGACTTAGAAAGCCGGGCGCCGGCCAGGGCCCAGGGCAGGCTGCGCATGCCGAGCATTGGTGACAGCTCAACACCCACGCACACGCCAGGCACTGCGCACGGCCACCCTGCAAGCAGGATGCGCCGAAAACTAGCTCAGGAGGCAGAGGAACACCCGGAAACCAGAGAGCCCCGTGTGGGAAAGGTGAGTCAGCACGTGGACTGCGGCCCCCTGGCTCTAGCCCCTCATCAGAGCGACTCCCAGAAGGCCGCACGGATGCACCAGCAGCCCTGCATGCCAGGGGCCCTGGGGGCCTGGGCACGGTGCGCAGTCGGATTCGGGTTAAAAGGTGCTTAGCGGCTGCTCCCTGAGCCGGGCCTCCAGGGCCGCGGCCTGACTGTGGGCTTAGGAGCCCGATCCCCACCCACCCCGCGGTCTCCTCCACCTGCAGCAGGGACAGCATTTACGACCTCGAGTCAGAACGCTACTCAGGCTCTGACAAAGAAAAACAAATACAGAACTATGGGGTGATTTTCAGTGCCTCTGGGATCGGCTGAATGTCATTTATTTGACCACCGACACGAGGGTCAGGGACCCACCGAAGCACGTGATGGTCAGGACCCTGCCGTCCGCTGTCGCCGGGGCCCAAGCTCACCAAGAGGTCCAACTTCTCCTGCTTCTGCTCCGTTGAGCCCTTCAAGCCCCAAGGAGCATCTGCACTTACGAACCCGTCCCTGAAAGTCACCCGCATGACAAGCCTCAGATGGACAGTACCCTGTCCCTCCCTTTGAGGTGCTGCTCCTAGCATCTCCTTGGTCCCTGCTGTGTGGTCTCTGGCAAGTCTTTGGACATCTCTGTGCCTTGGGCTGCTTGTCCAGCAGACGGAATATAATGCTCCTGCCTGCCGGGTGGTTGTGACAGATGCGTGGATACGTGAAGAGTCCCTGGTAACAGTGACACCACCACGGGCGTCTCTACGATGGGTTTTCTCGTGCATCGACTGAAGAGTCCCATGGCTGCTCTCACCAGCCTGAGTTTAGCAGATTCCTACACTCTCTGGTACCACCGCTGCGCCGACCGGCCATAGACGTTCAAGAGACGCTTGCCTTTTTGACTGATCTGAGGCCTGGGCGGGTTGGGGGGAGGTTTTTTCTTCTCTGCTCCGTTGGCCCAGCCGGGCCTCATGTCGGACTTCCCCAAAAGTCGTGTCTTCGTTTTAGCGAGGACGAGCTGGGCACGTCCCCGCCGGTTACTGGAGCAGCTCCTGGCTGCCCCACCGGCCCCCGGAACCCGGGGTCCACTCAACTGTGGAGCCTGCACACAGAGACCTTCGGGGGCTCCGACCCCAGTGGCCCCACCACGGGAGCCGAGCCGGAGAAACGCTCGGGGCTGGCTGGGAGGCAGGTCGTGAGCACTGCCTACACTCGGGGGCCCCGCACCGGCCTGGGCCCCTGTGCCCTCTCCACGTGCTTGCCCAAGTGGCCTGGAGCCTGTGTTGAGGAGGACTCTGAGGGTCACCGGGGCTTGGTTGTCTGCCTGTGGCAAAGACAGAGGTGTGGGGCTGCTAAGCAGGGCTTCCGCCAAAGCCTGGCTTCAGGCAGCCCCTGGGGCCGGGCTGACACCGCTACCTTCCTATGGGATAGTGTTCCAAAAGCTACTTTGTACCAAGCTGTGTCTCACTCAGAGCCCATGGAGTGTGTGCTGTGAGTATCCGCAAGCCCAGGTATAGGTGTGAGTGGGGACGCCCTGCAGGTCCTGGCCTGCTGTGGGTGTGCACAGTGCATCCCGCGGCCCACCTGGCTGACACCCTTCATAAGACGGGTGTTGATGAACGGGCAAACGTCCGCTTGATGGCGGATACACACCCTCCTGGCGTCCCTGAGTGTGCCATGGACAGCACAGCCTCGGACTTGCCGTCTGTCCGACTGGACACGGGTGTGACCTCAGCACCGCGTCACCTGGAGGCACAGCTCATGCTGGGACTGCAGCCAGCGTGGGGCAGGCAGGGTAGGAGATGCAGGGCACCCATTCTGTGCGTACCTTACCGAGGCCTCCAGGTGGTTCCCACGCAGGCCTGAGCTGCAGACCCGCCAGGCAAGGGTGTGCAGCCTTGGGAGATGTAGAGCCTGGAGCTCTGAGGAGCAGCGTGGGCCTCGGGGCTGCGTGTCTTCATCTGCACCCGGGGGCCACTATGGCCCCAACGGGCTCCTAGATGGTGGCAGACTAGTCTGGAGCTGAGCCGGGTCCCAGGGTGGCTAAACTGTGAGGCGAGGGGTGGTTCCCGCCGAAAGGGTGAGTGGGCCATGTGTCTCCTGCCCTGTGCTGGGCCCCCAGCCCTGCCCCTGCGGGGCCCCGATGGGAAGCGCTGCCCTCTCTGCGACCAGACCAGACCCTCATTGACCTCCCGGACGTGATTCTTGCTCCTTGCCCGGGGGTCTCCTTTCACGTCTGGCTAAGACAGGAATGCTGGAAACAGGGAGTTATCTATGCGGCATTGTGCTCACACAGAGCCGTTCTGTGAAGGCGCGGGGCCTCGCCTGACCCTCTTATTGGGCCCGCGGGTGGGGCGACCCCCTTCCTGTCCAGACTTCTGACCCTGGAGCACCGGGGAGGCCTGCCTGTCCCCCCGAGGGTTCCTCCATTTCCTGCTGAGCCAGCGGTCCACCGTGTCCTCTGCCGCACAATGCGGGCCTGGCCCACATGGAAGAACTGCCCACTGCACCCGCAGGTCCAGATCCCACGGGGCAGAAGCAAGCAGGTGACAGTGACAAGCTCCTTGTGCCATGGTCCTTACTTATTTCCAGCTTTATGAGAAGTGGGCAGTGACCACATAAGCCGGAAGGACCTCTAAATGGAGTCCATGCCTGTGGACCCACCTGTGTGCTGTTTCCAGCTTGGGCTGTGCACAGAGTGACACTATTGTTCACACCTAAAAAGGGGCCTTTGACCTAAGACAGTATTAGAATGCGTTCTGCCCCAGAAACCTTGCGAGTGTGGGATCCACAGCGAGGCTGCAAGCTGACATCCCCCACAGTCAGAAGTCCACGGGCTCCAGAAATCCTGCACCAGCCTGTGTGCATGTCAGGAAGAACTTTGCCGAACTAGCTGGATTCCAGATGCTGCTGTGGGAAGTCACCGTGTCACGTGCCCCTCGCTTCCTCTGTTCAGCGCAAGTTCTTTGAGCTCCTATCGCAGCGGGTGCTGGGCCGGGCCCTGGGCTTTCGTAGTGGCCTGCAGACGCTCCGGCAGGCGTGCAGGGCACCGTGAGGCCCAGCTCAGGCCAGGAGGTGGAGAAAGGCCTCCCTGAAGACATGACCTCTTGGCCAAGAATGGAGTAAGATTGGACCGGCCGGCAGACATGGGAGACACATTACAGGGAGCAGCTCATGCAAAGGCCCTGAGGCCTGAGGGACCTGGTCCACCCATTGGAGGAGCTCTGGGAACACGAGAGTGGCCAGCACCTGTGGAGGAGGGTGGTTGACGAGGCCCAGAGATGTCTCTCCCAAGGAACCACATTCACGTTGACAGCGGTCTGGCCAGTGGGACCATCCCTCTGTCAGACAGCACAGGAATGGTTGGTAATAGTAGGCCTGTCCCTAGCACGTGGGAAAGCCCTGTGCCGTCAGGTGAGCTGGGCACAGAGCAGACTGCTCATGCAGGACTGAGCTCAGGACTCTGGGAGCTTGGGGAGGAGGTGTTGCCCAGAAGGCTCTGCCAGGCGGACGCAGCCTGAGGATGTCCGTGCAGTATCCACCGTCAGAGGCCTGGACACCCATAGTCGTCTTTCCTGATGGGCTGGTGGAGTCTGGTGGGAGTCTTGAGGTGCCAGTGATGCCCGCTAAGGGACTTGCCCGCTCAGTGTCTGCAACTTTCACCCGCCCCTGACACGTCTCCAGACTTCCAGAGGCCTTGCCCCTCCCCCACGGTCCGTGCTCCGTGGCGTGCGTCTCCGGGCTTACAGAGGCTGAAGGCGAGGATCCGGGGCACAGGTGCAGTATTAACCGTGCACTTACGCCCTCCTTCCGAGGGGAGGAAAATCTGAACGTCGCCCCTGCCCCCCATCCAGGCTGCGAGCTGCAAACGAGTGTGTGTGGACATCGTCTGGAATTTAGAAACACGCTCCACACTCTCAGATCAGTTGTTCTCAGCCCTGTTTTCCTACCACAGAGGAGAGCTGCTGCGGAGATGCCTCATTGCCCATGGGCGGCGGCCTCCCTGTCAGGTCCTGCGTTCTGAGTGTGATGAGCCCTGACTGCTGTCACCTCCTGACCCCAGCCTCCACCACCGCCGCCCTGTGGGTCTGGGCGGGCTTGGGGTGGGTGGCAGCTCCACGGGGAACCCGCCCATGTGCCCAGTGTGTCGCCGTTTACCCTGGCTTGTTTGCAAGACCAGAAGAGCAGGCTTCCAGGCTGGTCCGTGCAGGGAGCGTCTTGTTGCCGCCATAGGGATTTTCCGGGTGGAAGAGCTTGGACCCAGATCTCCAAGCTGTTCACGGCCTGGGTCTTAAACTGGGTGTGGCAGGATCCGTGAAGCATCAGCATGGGTCCTGAGTCTCCTTGGAGAAATGGTGTTAATGTCCCAGAAGGCAAATTCTGCCGGTCAGCTAGGGTCACGTGGTCGCTAGCGAGGCTGTCACACACCAGAGCAAGGGCGGGCGCCCCAGCTCCACGCGCTCTGCAGAGACACGCGACAGCCCCACCCCAGGCCCCTGATCTAGGACTTGCCAACTGCAGGCTGAGTCCCCTTACCCGCCGGCGTCTGGCTCAGGGACCCAGCTGGGCATCCCTTCCTCTGTGTCCGCGTCAGGCAGGCAGGGGGCCCGTGCATGGGACAGGGCTCTGCACGTTCCCACGTGCGTGTATAGAGGGTGTAGACCTGCAGCAGCGGCCAGGTCTCCTCGCTGACCTGCAGGCGTCTGCCCGGGGCCGCACTGGCCCTGAGGGCGCCCAGACCGCTTCCAGAGCAGGGGTGGAGGCTGGGTGCTGCTCGCTGGCGGCTTGTCCTCACTCCCACCCT